>NC_066842.1:7734592-8334592 GCF_001640805.2 Lates calcarifer | reverse complement strand
GAGGTCTCTGCTACATCTCCTGTGTGGTAAATGACCACTTTTTTTGTTTGTTTCATTTCATTTGAATTCTAAAGGTAAGAGGTATATAGTCTACACATACAAATTGGAATAATTATGCCATCATCAGTTTGTGAACACTCTGACCATCCATCTAATTAAAACTTACAATGGGACAGACGTGATGACAAGACATGGTGATGCACTTTTTAGGGCATGTTTGGAGCTCACAATGGTGTGAGAATTACTCCTTTTTTATTCCTCCTCTTCAGTGCACCAATAAAAGGAAGATAAAAGTTTGTGAAAGTGCATGACCCACTATCAGAGAATGCAGGCTCACATTTAGCACTCACTGAGTTACTTTATTTCAAGAAATATGCAATTGATCTAAAATGATGACAATTTTGGCAAACTATTGGCCAGAAGGTAGAGAATGAGCTTCCAAATGAGAGTTTTTTCCTTACATTATTATAACTAAAGAAAAATTAAGTCAAAGAAAATTTTAAAATTCTGAATTGAAGTAATATTTCCCTGTGGTATAGTGGGAGAGAAATGGAATACATATATGGTACAATTTTCAGGGTTTTATGGTGCTTCACCACTTAGTTTAAGTATGGACACATATGCTATTACCATAGCAACCCATACACATTCAGTTGGTTAATCATGCAAGAGAATGAAGTTTCTGGTGTACAGCCGCTCCTGAACATCAAATTGAACAATCAAATTAACTTAGAAGGGGACAAGGTCATCTTTTTTTTTTTTTTTTTTTCAAATATCATAAATCTTGATTTAGAATATTTGCAACAATTTCCAGCCCAGATGCCTCATAACCAAGCAGAAAGATGGAAAATTGCATTTTTCAATGGGATGTGCCTGTGGGCTTGCATTTTCCTGGTTAGTATACAATGTCCTCCTGAAATGCCAGGTGGAGTTTCAGGGTGCTGTATTAGCACCACGGTCCCAGACACTCTATTGATTTCTAGAGCATTCCTCATCAAATAATAAAATACGCCTGGCTTGTCATACATTACATTTCATGTGTCCTTACGGTGACCTTTGATTGCTAACACAATAGCTGAGAGTGGCTGTACCTGAATGTCACATTGATTAGGATTGGGTGGTGTTGCTTAGCATGTTTTGCTCAGTGCTCTGTACTGGTGAAATAAGGCACTGCCACTGACAGGGGCAGCCGTCCGTCATGATTAGTGATGTTGCAGTTTCACAATAAAAGGATGGAAGCATGTTGAGCCAGAATACGTTCCTGGCCAATTCATAACCTGCTGGGATGAGTGAGAAATATCACAAGTGTCATGTCCTCCACAACCTTGAGCTAGCTCATTTGTGATGTAAATGTGCCTGACATGATGAAATATATTTCTCTAATTTCTGATTTATCAGTATATTGCCAGTGATTTTTGTAATGTTGTTATTAAAGGCACAGTAGCACTTTTCATTGAGCCGTTAGGGGTGCATATGTTAATACAGATGCACTGTTTGTTTAATTCTTGCATGAATTCTTGTGTTATTGCACCTGCTACAGACTCCTATATTTATTGTCAGGCTATGAATTTAATCTAGAATATTGAAAAGCCAACCACTCTGCTTTTCATTAGAAAAAAAAGAGATGAATAGTTTTTTCCAACAGTGTTCACCAATTTATCCTAATAATATTACTTGACATTATCTTAACCGGGTGACTCTAACGTTCCATGTCTTGTGGTAGTTTCAAAATCGAATTATGGCTTAACTGCAGCTAACCTCAACACAACAGGAACATATCCAATCACATTTGTGTGAAAAATGAGACAGGCCATATTTTCAATTACATTTCAGCATAAAGGGATTGTTAATCCTGTCTCCCGTGCTGCCAGAAGCTGTTAATGAATTTGCTTATCCTCCAAGAAACTGATGTGACTTGCTCCGCTTTGGGAGAAAGAAAAAGAGAAAGCACTCTTTTTCTTTGTCCTCCTCACACAATACTGTGTCTGACTGTAATAGATGCAAATCTATTCACAGCAAGGTTAAACAGTTTGTTTTGCTTAAGCTGCTGCTCTGTTTATGTACAAAGTTGTATCAGATGATCTCATATGCTAAAGCCCCGAGCCATGATTTGCCGAACGCTTTAGTCTCCTGCTGTAGTCTGCTTAGTGATTTATTGGATTGAAGATATTTTCTCATTCAGAAATATAGGAGAGGAGAACCTGAGCCGGCAAAGGTGGAAGAGGTTTTTTGTAGGATACAAAATGTTGTTGCACACTTGAGTAAACTGATAGTTGTTGTTACGATGACTTTAGAAACTTCCCCAAAACTTGACAATTTATTGGTCGTGCCGTGCACCGCTGAGAAGCTTCGAACACATACACCCTGAAAGCCAATAGACTGTACACAATATCTCAGTAACACCTTGAGGGACGTTCTTCAAATTTGATACAAACATTCATTCAACTGGACTCAAGACTGAACTGAGAAGAGATTGGTCATCAAAGGTTAACACAATATACCAGGAATGCCCCGAGGGAATTTCATTACACTTACCTCAAGCATTCACTTTGAGGTATGAATCAGTCATCAAGAATGACCTGATTAGAGTTTGGTGGTTAAAAGTCAAAGGCCAAGGTCGCTGTAACCTCAGAAAACATACTTTTGGTCTTGTGAACGCATCATTTCAGGAACATGACAGATTTGGCACAAACACTCACTTGGACTTAAGGATGACCTGACGATTAGAATTTGGTGGTCATATGTTAAAGGTCAACCTCACAAAGCATATTTTTGGCCATAACTCAAGATTTTACACACTAATTAACTGCAACTGGACTGGTTGGTGGAGGCATACAACTGTGAGGTGGCAGTTTTTATTAATCGTCTTTCTAAAGAATGTCCAAAAAATGAAAAATCACAAGAAAAAAATTCACTACATTTTTCACATACAACAAAAATGCAAAATGCTTTTTGTGTGGAGAGAATCTATTTGGATTGCCCACAAACAACTTCTCTAAGTACAAAATGCTTTATTCCACCATTACTCAAACCCTTCAAGAACATAACCCCCAAAAGGACAATAAAACAGCTTTTTTTGTCTCTAATTTGAATCAGAGCAAGCTGATGCACAGACTCTTTATATACCAGGTCTGGTTCACATTAGGAAGCATGTCTGGTCCATCTAAGGTCTGAATCAGTCCACAGTTAGCTTGATGATGGATGGTATTTTAAATCTCTCAGTCCTTTTCTATTGTCACTGTGCATTACACAAATTAGGGTAAACAAATGCCCACCCCCCACACTTTACCAACCTCCCACACACACACATTCACACGTTGTCCCCACGTCACGTTGCTCTGCCTGTGCTAATACTGCTAATAGGCTTGATGTGTTTGTGTTACCTTGTTGTTACCTTGATGGTGAGCTAAGTTCCATTGAATTAACTCAGATGGATCTACAGATGCATTACATCACCACATCTGGCTTACATCAGCAGCACTTCACATTTGTCCTCAATGACAAATGGGATTTTTATCATAATCCTGTCTGCTCTACTGTTCCCTTCTCTTTTCTACGTGACAATAGCTAATTTTAAAGTCAGTGAAATCAGTGGGTAAGATGACTTGTATGTGTATTAAAGATCTTACACTGTGGGCGTTCTTTCACAGTCTGGTGTGTGGTTTCTGTGGGTGTATGTGTGGGTTGTCTGTCTGAGACATTTGTGGCATATGCATGCATCACACATGTGCATATACACACACACAGATGCATACACACACACACACACACACACACACAGAGGTGACACGGTCACCGTCATTAGACCTTCACAGGCATCTGCTCATGCCTGCAACGTGATGTGATCCTTCACCTTCTACATGACAGTTGGCCATTTAGCACTAAATTTATGCCGCCCATGCCCTTTATCAATGCATTCTGAGAAAGGGGTGGGGGGTGGGGGGGCAGATAGAGGGCGTCACTCAGGGTCCTAGCTTTGATTTGTGTTACTGCTTTTACTCAACCAGACATTGTAATGACACATTGGGCTTTTGAGAAGCTCTGATTGATTCCCAAGTAATGCAGATGCATTACATTAAATAACACCTGAATACATCTTGGCATCTTCCACGATATACATATTATAGCCTTGTATAGCCATGTTAATTAACATTTTAGATAAATGCAAATCTAACCTTAGCAGTGCAGTCAGATAAATCTTTTCACTTTGCCAAGTGAGACAATTTAGAGTTGTAAGTGCACTTGTGGACAAACTATGTAATTGCATCACTAAATTACTCAGACATATCAGTTCTGCACTGCAATTTATTGTTATTTATCAGGGAACATATTATTGGCTGGCCTCTAAAGTGAAATGTAGGTAACTGCAAATGTTAGAAAGATGTAATCCTAAAGGCATTGTTTGGCATTTTTGGAAATAAGCTTATATGCTTTCTTGTAGGGAATTTGATTTTAAGATTGAAACGCCATGCATGAAGTATGAAGCTGGAACCAGGAGGTGACTGAGTTTGCTCTGTGTAAAGACTCAGCAGTAGAAAAACAAAAGCCTAGTTCATCCCAGTTTCAAAATACACCTACAAACACCTCTACTAATTAACACGATGTAGTGCCAGGTTAACTGTTTTCCCCTGCTTCCAGTCTTTATGGTAAGCTAAGCTAATTGTCTCCCAGCTCTACAGTGCCCTCAAACAGAGAAAGAAAGATGTTCTGTATTGATCTTTTAATTTAACTCTGAGAGAAAGTGACTTTCCTAAAATCTAAAACCATTTCCCCTGAAGTAAAATAAGATAACAGTGAGAAATGCCACCCAGAAAGGCCTCTTTGCATTGTCCCACAGTATAAAGAATTTCAAAGAAGGGTCACTATGTGGTGGTTGCTCACTCCTGCTCTGCCAGTTTTCTGTATGTATGCTTGCCTGTTCTGTGGTTAACTGAGGTGAGACATGTCTTATGAAGTGATGACAAATTATCCCTGTAGATGAGTTTGTTTGGATTCCTTTTGTTTCTTTGGGAATTAAAATCTGATCATTATTCAGGAGAAGTGCTGGTTTGATAGGATTCAGGGATGGAAAAAGTAGAAGGAAAACAAACCCCTGGTGAGGACTGATTTTGTTATCATAACTGCTGCATAAAGTCTGCAGAGGCAGTGCATTTTGCAAGACTTTGTTAATGTCTGAACAGACACTTTTTAAATTTCCCTGGTGGCCAGGGAAACATTCAGAAAGAGGCTGTGAATGTCTACAGAGAGGGTCACCTCTCTAGCCTCAGTTGGCTTGAGTTTATAGATAGTAAGTTACACAATGATATACTTCCACCTTAACCCATGTATTATTCTGACATGCAGATAGTTTACAACATAATCTTTAATGGAGAATTCATACACAGTCAGTTTCAGTGTGGCCCGGTTCTCCATTTTGCCATTACAGCAGAGTATCATTCATAAAATGTATCAATTAACAAAATGATATGGGCTTAAATATGTTTATTATCAAGGCGATTGTCTGTGAGAGATATTTAGGCACATGCTATCCTCCAGTGTTTTGTTGTTAGCTTGCTTTTTGCATAAATTAATTCCTTAAACATCAGCTTTATAATGCTATGATAATGTGTTCTAATTAACCAAGCCACATAAAAGCTGTCATATGGTAATGAGCTTTGTCTTGTGTCTCTTATGCCACATAAAACAGATAAAATAGAGCTGCAGTGGACTAAAAGATGTGATTTTGCATGCATTTTTCGTGAAGTTTTGTTTATTAACCACCTTCAGTTTATGACATTTTAAATGTATAATATTTTATATTATGTTTCCAAAGTTTTCAACTAGCTCATGTTTAATGTCATGCTCAGCTTTCCAAGGCTAACCATAAAGGTTGAATGGGTTAATGTCACGTAAAACTGTCCTTCCCTCTCTTTTCCTCTACTCCGTCTGTTTGGAGCCCTCTTCACCTCTTGGCTGACAGGGAGAAAGTATGAATGGTAATAGAGGCTGACTATCATTGCAGGCTAATGCTGCCATTACCCAACCTCAGATAGATGGAGCCATAGGAGGGTGTTATCAGAGCCAGCTGTGAGGTATGCATTATACATGGTCAGTAGCCCTGACACTGAGTGGAGGCACACACAGAATTGCAGACGTGTGTGGCACACAGACTGTAAAGCAATTATGTACAGATATATTGAGTGTTCACACACTTAAAATCTCCAAGCAGTATGTCACGATTGAAGCACGGAGATATGATCGACAGATTCAGTTCCTACATACAGGATCAACTCAATAAGTATGAATGTGCCACCAAAAAAAAAGTGAAGCAAATATTAAGGCATCTAGGTATTTTAATATGCCTTGTTGAATATATACCTTGAAGAAATCAAGCATGAAGGCAATAAGGTGGTCCTGCCTGTTATTGGCTGGTTGTACCTGATAAAATGAACACACACTCAGGAAATGAGGTGGCAGTTTGCTTTGATGAAGTGCTACTGGAGTTATCTGCACCTTTACCAACCCTCTACCACTGCAGCACTTGCTATTACATATTCATGTACATACAAATTGCAAGCATGCACAGGGAAAAAAAATAATTTTCTGACTGATATCTTGTAGTAAACAAGTTAAATATTTTTGTCAAAAATAAGTTATTGGAGAAAAACATGTTAGGTACATGAAGGTATATTCTTTTTTTTTTTTTTTTTTTTTTACGAGGCACTCACATTATCAGTCGAAATGTCAGAATTTTCTGAGTGTAAAAAATTTACACTACTCAGTTTTCCATCTCCATGTTTGGAGTCCCCCCTACTGAGAGCTCTCAACCTCCAATTCTGCTTCTAAATGGCTGGAGTGGTGAACTGGGAAGAGTGATATTCAAATCGAAGCTGCCTGAGCTTAATATGGAAATGAAGTCTAGTCAATGACAGGAATTCATAACCAAGCTGACGTATCACATGTTCAGTGATATCCAGCAAATCTTGCAGCATGGGGACACATGGACAATAGGATGATTAGGAATAGCTAATGAAGCGTAACAATATGCCTCCAGTACAATAATTGCATTTGTTGACATAAATGTATGGGAAACGATGGTGTTGTTGACTTCTCTTTTCAAGCATTTAGGCATGGTTGATTTTAAGCTTCGTAAGCTTGTCCACCAGAAATAAAATAAAGATGTAAAAGAAATCTGATCACTATCCTCTGGTGTTTATCCAATGTACATGATCACAAGAATCACAGATGTCAGGATTGAGTTTTTATAGATGACCAGTAATGCATTTTGGAACTTAAAGGCAGGGGTCTGCTCAAAACAAAGTAAATTGAACCAAGTTTTGTCCAACCAGAACGGAAGGTGTTTATCGCTGTTCCAAATGACCACACTCAAAGATGGATTAAAAGCCTGCTGCCGTAGAGAGGGGTGTCAAGCAATAATATACTTGCAGTGGCTTTGGAAAGTATTCAGTACCCTTCACATATGGGAATACCTGCAAACACCCTCAGCCAATTTTTCCTTGAGAGAATTTATAGTGTTGAACTATACTGTACACGTGAAAAGTGACAGTAGTAGTTGTGTGAAGACTGAAAAAAGAGAGCTGCAGAGAAAAGTTCATACTCAGTTTATTGTTTCATCTCTGCACACCTGGCCATTTGCTGCCTGCACTGGGCATGATTGTCGTGTTGTTTGTTTTGGAAAGTTACAGAAATGACAGAAATAGCAGCTCACCCTGTTCTGACGCTGGAAAAGTGTAGGGGTAGGAAGTTTCAGATGCTGTGAGACTATGTTTGAGTGCACTAGTGTCTCAAGCTCTCCTGCAGTGAGACCTGAACTTGTGGGTTGTGAGAACGTGCTGGCAGTTCTTCTCTTCCCAGATGCTCGCTTGTTCATTGCTTTTGACATCCTTCATCCTGAGTCTTTGCGATAATTTTTCACCACGTAATTTCTCCTGGTGTGTCAAAAGCTATTACCAGACATTTTACAGAGCATTTAATGCTGTCTTTGAACTGCATCCTCTGGATGGCTGATTGGACACTTTTCCTGCAGCTAGTTTGCTAGCTCAAAAGCTGTTTGGAAGGTGTGTATTGTTACCAAGGACATGCTGATATGTCCATTTTCTGGGCTGTCCAATTTTTTTACACTGTTAACCTTGTCACTAACTCCACTGTTTTACCCTTGGGAGGGTTGTAGACAGCTTTTGATAAACTCTTTTTCTCCCAGCTGGGAGTTCACTTGTGGTGCATAACCTGATCAGTTGTTAGGAGCTGCGAGTTTTGAAAAACCAGCTCCCCACTCACAAATATACATGCCCAATTGGATCACTATAAGGAAGAGAAATCTGAGTTGTGTCCCAGTTCCATACTTCACTTAAATTCTGTGTAGGTTTTGAGCAGGTTAAGTGTTCACATTGAAAAATGACAACTCTATAGTCAAAGAAGTCCATATGCATAGTAAGAAGATATTGAAAAATGAATGAGCAAAGAAAGTAATAGTTTTTAGAAAGACCTTTTGGTTTCTCTTTGTGAGGTTGCAATTTGATTGATGCCCATTAGTACATGTATTGGATCATTTGCTGTTAGTATTAAATACACAAAACTGTGTTGAATTCTTGAATGCTAGCTCCAAAACCAGTTTTGCATACATCACTTTGTATAGTATATACAGTTAGTAGAAACTGTATGGAATTAGGAAACAATGCTGATCTCGGCAGTGGAGCTCCAGTGGCACCGTCTGTCCAGCCAATCTGACCTATCAATTTTCAAGTTTTGTGGTTGTCAAGAAGGGTGAGGACTTCAGTATCAGGAACCTTATCTTGTCTTCCTGTTTGTTTTTGTAGTAGTTCAACTGTCTGTCTGCTTCAAGACTTAATGTACATTCCAAAAAAAAAAAAAAAAAAAAAAAAAACGTGGTGCATGGTAGCTCACATGGCTAGGCACTTACCATTAAGGCTGAGTCCTGACTGTAGCTCCTGTGCTGCATGTCATCCCCCCTCTCCTTCCCTGCCTTTCCTGTCTCTCTACACTTGCTGAAATCTGTTTAAAAAAATAAAATAATCTTTAACAATAAAAACTGATATTAAACTGTCCTGTTATACCTTTACCTTTGTGGTAAAAAAAAAGGTCTCACAGAAATTTGTACTCCATGTACCAAAAGCCTTACAAACCTTGACTAATCTTTGATTCACTTCCTCATCAGTGTTCACTTGTCTGGAAAGCGTTAAGTGTAGATGAATGTTTCAACAACACTGAGAGTGTCTTCACTGACAGTAATGCCCAGCTTCATGGAGAGTTTTCCTCAAGTAGAATGGTACAAACTGTAACATCAGGTTTCAACGGGACTCAAAGGGTGAATTTTTTATCCTTATTCCCCATTGTGAAAATGAGTCGTTCACTGAAGGCTGGCACACTCAGGTTCATTCAGAGAAACCATTCAACAGTGAAACTGTGCAGCAGACTGAAGAATAAGAATCTTTAGAGGGAAATGTCACCCGAAATGTGCCAGAATCTTCTTTCCAGACAAGAGTAAGGAGAGAGGGAGAAGAAGGCTGACAGAAAAAGAGGAAGGTATACAAAGGTTTTTTGTTTGAACATTGAATGTGCTGTTTGAGATGCTTGCATCGCTCAGTGCTCCAAGGACCCAGAGGCCAGGGTCATGCGTCACTAAATAAGAGGGTCATGTGTAGTTGAAGTTAACCCTGAGGTGAAATGGTCCAGATGGACTGCCTGAAAATTCCTCTTTATTTTTTGTGTCAATTAGCAGGCATTAACACTTCAGTGATCACCCGAAAGACAAGTCTGGTGGTTCTGGCCTATTTGATTGAATCCAGACATCTGCTCAACAAGGCTGTACATAATGATTTTTACTGTCTTATACAATTTTTGCTTAATCATTTAGTCCTTAAAATATGTTCTATGTCCTATACAACAAACACCGCTGTCCATGGTTCTGAAACAGCTAAGATACAAAGCTTATTTGCATTGGTAAAGGCATTGGCAATCGCACTGAACATCATCGGTCACTAAGCTCATCGTGTATTGGCACAACACTAATATACGTGTCAGAAAACCTTAGAATATGCAACATGTTGGTTTTTGTATCAGAATGTATCTGTGTCAATTGGGCAGTATACCATCACCTACAGATGATCAGATCTACAATAGATCTACAGCATCTCTATTGATCTCACAAATTTTATTTACAGTGGTAATATACAGCTGTGTGTGTTATTGATCAGAGAATGTGACAGAATGGGCGCAAAATGGTCGTCAAGAGGGGCCCATTCACTGTGGAAGGTCACCAGGTGGAGGAAAATGACCCAGAATGGCTGCAGCCTGTAATCATCTGTATTAATTCTGTGTGGGCTGTTACCAGCGAAAACACATCTGTCCAAAGTGAGTTATTGATTTCATAAGCCTGCCAGTAAAGCCAGTGGTGAAGCTCAGCAGCAACAAACTGGAGGTCCCGTGACCGAGACGAACCGTCGTCTAGAAGAAAAGGACCTGAGCAGAAGCGTGAAACCTTTCAACGATTCTCAATCCCCTAATGCTCCAAGGAAATCCAATTTCACATGGCTGTAATTGAAATTTATTTTGTCACCACAATGGCAAGTCGACATCATTTATTGAGCTCTGTCTTTCCTGTGCCAGGGGATGTATCTCACACCTCTATGGTGTTGAAGCTGTAACTTGTGTTACTAAAAGAATGATAATTCTTTTTTCATGAAGTATTCAGATTTCGACTGATATTTTCGCACAGAAGAAATTTGCAGCCATGATAGACTCATTGGGGTTTTTGTGCTGCTATGCTGGAAATTGAAACTCACACATAATCTTTAACTTCAGGTTTTGATTCATATATTATTTTATAAACCATTGGCATGCGCTGGCATAAGTTCAAAGCCCAGTCTAATACAACCATCACAGTCTATCCTGATAGATCAACATTAGCACTTCCACTGCTGCCTTACTCTCTATGGATCCTAGAGTGTGATGTAGAGGCAGCCATAGGATCGCCCTTCATACCTCTCAGCCATGCTAGGAACGCACAGCATGAAGAGGTCCATTACCTCTACACCTTCCCTTCCCCTCCTCCACTCCCCCTTTGCACAGCTCAGAAACGCACCAGCAGAAATAACATGGAAAACCTGACGAGCGTTCAGCCTTGATAATACCAGACCCGGACTTACAAGGCTGCGTTTGAATTATGCTGCAGATTAAAAAGTGAGTGAATCATATTTGAAGCGCATGGTGGTTAAGCAAAAGCGATCAATCAAATTAGGGGTGAGACGCTTTTCAGAGGGGTTATTACATATTCTAATATGGCCATTTCCAATCAGTAATTGGATGACTTCGTTAGCAAGCATAGCATGAGGGAAAGGACTTATGAAAGCAATCTTATTTGTGTGTACGAATGAATGTCTGTATCTGTCTGTGTGTGTATCATCCTGCTTATTTAAATTGTTTAGACCCTGTTAACCTCACGACAGCTTCAGCACATTACAATTTAAATTTCTGATTTCATTTTCATCCCCAGCCTTTAATTAGAGTTGTTTTTTAAAGGTCCGACGTCAGCATTAGCTAAAAATGCTCCTTTTCTTCAGTCTAATTGAGAGTTTCTGCTCCTATGTGCAAACGGAGAATGTCGTGGAAAACCATGTGGGTACTTGACAGGTGGGCTCATAATGTCTGGTCCCTCAGGGGATAGAGAGACATGTGAAGTTGTTGCTGTAATTGCTCATGCAGTGAGGTGGCCTTCCCTTTTGTCTGCACAGTTCTGTCAGACAGTGGGGGGGCCTCCCTTCTTTCTCTGTGGTGATAACTTGATGGTGAAGTCATTGTGCTTTTGGTTTTCCATTGCCTCATTCTAAATGTGTGTTTTAGTGCAGTCACAAATTGCTCTTCCGGTGTCCAGCAGACCTGTTGTACTATCAGTTGCTTGAATTTAGAGTTGATACATTTCTCTGCAAAGTCTGCATCCTCAGTGTCTTTGTGAGGAAAATCATAATATATATGAGTTTACTCGTGCATCTGTGTATACATTTGGCTTCATTGTGAATAACAATTGCATCTTTCTGCATGTGTCAGGTTGTTTGTTTGTGTGTGATTTATGCTTGCTTCTGTGTATGTGTGGGGACGTGTGCAGTGCTTCGGCTGTAACATCTGGCACTAGTGTGATTGGTGTGGTGAGCCCTCAGGCCTTTTCACAGGTGATAGATGACGCCTATCACAACCTGTCAGCAGGGACCCAGCCAGCCAACTAGCCAACCAACCAGCAGCCTGCCCTCCTTCATCTTCACCCCCAGTTTTTACAGCACGGAGAGATGGAGAGATGGAGAGATGGCAGGAGAGTGACTCATTGCCTTTTATGAATACAAAGATGTATGCAGCGTTGTGTTACTTTGCAGCATTAAGACCCTGACATTATATAAATAGTCCCTTTTTTTTCTTTCAAGTATGCTGTCAGAAAATTATGTAGTTAAATTAATGTATATAAGTTCTAAAGTAATTTCAGACATTCAGCAGGTGGTCAGGTTTCAGCAGAGGACAAAGCAGTTTGCACGCTTCCTGAAGCTGCAGCATGTAAATCAACATCACAGTGAATGTGAATGAGGAATCCAGATAAAGAACAGTCTTCCTTCTCCAGATGAGGTGTTTCATTGGCGTCCAGGAACAGGCTGTGTTTTAGCACAGTCAGAAAACCTGCCAACCAGCTTCTCTCCCGATTCTGTATGCTGAGGCAATTAAAACCCATCTGTTATACTGTTTTCCTTGCTTTTTTTCTCTATCACTTTTTAACTCTTCCAAGATCAGAGGCACTAGTAGTGCAGGCCAGGAATCGGTCTGCCTTGTGTCATGATCTCCCTTCTTTTGATGTCATTTGCTGAACATTCTGATGTGAGACCAACCTGAAACCTGATAAACAGAATCAAACAAACAAAATATTACCAGTCCTTGAAATCTATCATCACACTAAACATCAGTAAAGGAAATGAATCTACTAAGTAAATATCCCTAATGATAACTTTAACAATATAACTTTATTAACATTTTATGTTGTGATAAACTATTTGGATGTTAAAATTGCAATGCACAGCAGAGAGTGTAGTCCTGTGTAGTTGTAGTTGTAATGTTATAAATCTTACTAAAGCTACACACTCACACCCACTCAAGCAGATGCACAGTACACAGTAAAGTACATCCACACTGCGTAAGCACACACATGTTAGTGGATTAGCCAGGGAGCCCTGGATGAGGTTTGACGAAGTGCCGGCTCAGGGCCGCAGTGGCTTTCCTTGTGCCTGATAATAATTGATGGATGACTGTGGTACAGGACATTGACAGCCTGGTTGCCTGGCCTTTACCCTCTACCAGCTCAACCCTTACATGTGTGAAATAGCCAATTACTCTGACGCCTATTGAAAGTAATAGGCTGATGAGCAAATGGCTACTGTGGGACGTCGGGGAATGGAGAGGCGAGACGGAGGAAGAATAAGATAAAGTTCTGCCCAGAACAGCTGCCTCCGCCGGGCCTGTCGGGGGCTGCGAACGCAGGAGGGGAAAGGGGTCAGTTAGGTGTTTTCTCCCTCTAACCACGGTATTCCTGTGCTGTATTGACTTAAAGTTTATGATCCATGATACAGTCATGTTATACAGGAGCTAATTTACAGATATAAATCCTCCTTTTAAAGGCTGTTAAATGGATAATGGAAACGGCGGGAGCCATACATTCTCAGGGAACCATTAAACACCATTTTTGCTGGGGAATGGAAAGTCATATGCTGCGTGGCGAGCTAACGCTAGCCAGCCATAGGATATTGACAGAACAATCCATCTTTATAAAAGACAGTGAACAATTCCAATCTATTTTCTGGGATCACATTATCAGAGGCAATATATGGCTGCATCTAAATATATACAGGAGATGTATGTGGGGGGGGGGGTCAGATGGGGTGTTCCTCTACAGTAAAGCATCCCAGATAGAAAGGCGAGCAGTCTCTCTTCATAATTGGACAGGTTATTTTTACACAATGCTGACGTCTTGCGCTGCTTGCTGACATGTGTAGCCATATTTCTCTCAAATTTCCATGCCACCTCCATCTCCCCTCTTTGCATGCCCCCCACCACCATCACCACCACCATTCATCCTCACACTCTCTTTTGTTTACTTTTACTCTTTCCATCTTCCCTCCAGTTCACCCTCATCTATTGTTTTTCCTCTGCGGCATTCTCCCGCTATTCAAACAAAGCGTAATTGACTGATGTTTCAGAGCATCTTACTCTGAAAAGAGACACTGATTGGACACGGCTTGTTCTCCATGTAACCAAAGCCATTCACTTTGTGCTAATTCAATTCCAACTAGACTCCCACCCTAATCTATTGGTGCTTCAATCGGAGGCAAAGGAAAATTGAATCTAGACATGGATATAATGCAACTTTTTTTTGGATTTCTTGTTTACTTGTCTTACAATTAATTCATCATCAAACAAACTCATTACTGTGAATATCTCAGCATGACAAATTTTCTCTTGTTTCTCTTCATCTCATTATCTCTCGGGTCTTGATAAGTCAGACTCAGATGTTCTTTCAACAAAATAAGCTTTTTAACTTCATTTCCCCTGTGCACAAACTCCTGAAGGCATTTCAAGTCTAATCCAATCATGCCAATATGAGCTCTGTTACCTCCACTTAAGATTTCAAAGACAGACCCGGTCTGCCCTTGGCGTACGTCTGACACGTGGGTGTATCGGGCCCTCCCCTGCCTCATGCCAGCCAATGGTGATGGATGACTTGTCATACATCACTGGAGCTGGAGCTTGGTGGGCGGTGGACCTGATTGTCAGGGTTGTTCTCAGGTATTGGCCTGTCCATGAGTAAAATGGAGTTTTAAAGAAATGAGCTCATCACTGATGCGTCAAACTAAGGCTACTGCACTACTGCACTTCATTCTGTAAGACTACTGAGTTTAACAGAATGAAAAGTTGCGGTCATTTGGTGAGTCAGAGTCTTTGGGTCAGACAGAAATATCTCAGCAATTATTACATAAATGTTCTTGATCCTAAAGAATGAAGCCCACTGGCCTCACTTTTCCCGTCGACATGTAATTTGTAACAATAACTTTGCTGATCCCAGACTTTTCAACTCGCACCATCATCAGGTCAAAATTTGTATTTGTTTCATACTCAGGTTTATAAGCAAATACCTGCAAAACTACATTTCCCATCAGCCTCAGCTGTACTTTGCATTTAGTACTAATTAGCATAATTAAAGACTAATATGGTGAACAACGTAAACATTACAACTGTGCCAGCTGTGCCTGTTCGAATTTATTACAGTATGACTATATAATATTTCAGGACTTGGCCTGGCTTGATTGGTTGTTTGAATTTCTGGTCAGATCAGCTGTTGGCCATTGGTTGTTATAGCTGTACTCAGTTTAATTATACAGGCCTTGTATTTATTGTAAAGTGCAACAAGAGTTGACAATTTAATTGGACAAAGTCCGTTTATAGTCTAGTCTACTGAGTCTACTGCTTAGTGGTATTAAGACTAATATCTGTTTGCTGATAGTCAAGTACACAAACATGATACAATGCATTAGCTGAAGCATGATTTCACTGGTCAGAGGACTGTATATTTTGATGGCTTGTAGGGGCTTACTGCCAGAGTTAGGCTGCACCGCATATCTATTACTGATGGTGTGATTGACACGGGCAATGGGGCCTGGGATTGGAGATGGCTGTGCTGAGTATTGGTGTGAGGGAGAGTTGTGTTCCCTTCATTAGACGGGCCGGGGGAATGCCCTGTTGACCCAACACTGACCCCTCCAACACAATTACGAACCACAGGCCTGGCGCCGGTTATTGATGCCCATCACTGACATGAGCAGCTGCACAGGGTTACCATCTCACTCACTAATGTGAGCCACAGTGTGTCAGACTCACTGAACTATGGAAACACACATTAAAAAGGAAAACAGGCGTATACATCCTGTGTGACTCATTGATTTAAATTCTGTTTCCAAATGCTTTTGTGAAAGTGAGACTCATTTTCAAAATTACAGTTGGTAAACATGTAGAGCCTGGTTTTCACTGGATCTTTGAAGACAAGATGATTTCAATATTTGATCATTAAAAACTGATAACCACAGATTGGCCAATATATATACATTTTTGTTGTTTGTTTTTACAGTCACATGTTTGATAAAGACCCTCTCATTTAGGTTATTTAGGAGTTGTGACCAAGATATATACTTATTTACTTAAGTGGGACATTTCATACTTGAAAATGTTACTTAAAATTATCATATGAATTTAATTCTACACAATAATCTTAGCTGGGAATTAAATTAGTATCATTATAAAAACAGAACCACAAAGTAAATACAACAAAATTATGCTGAATTTGAAATAATTCATAGCTGATAGATCACATTAACTGTTAACTGGCAATCAAAATTCACTGTCAGTTTTCTGAGGACTAATTATTTAACCATAGCTTGAACTTTCTTCTAGTGCTGTATGAACAAAAGCAGATGTCCCTTTAGAAATGGGATTGTTCTAAGAGAAGAGTACCAGAGGATATTACAGGATGATTGGAACAAACACCTGTGATATGGCAGAGGATTCTCTAAAGCAAGAAAAAAATGCTATTTGTTGGATCTCACATCTCTGATATGAGCCTCTCTCTCTTCACCAGCTATAGGTGTATATGTGTGTTGCAGCGCTACTTAGCTGTGCCTTGTTGTTGTGTTTGTGATGTAATATCCTCGGCTGCGAGTGTAAGGGAAAAAAAAAAACCTGCTGCTTTTGGTTATCTTCTCATTTTTCCCTCAGCAAGTTGGCAATAAGCCAACATTCAGCCTATCGATTTTCTCCACCTTCTCTTGTAAAATGAAACCTGAAATAGTCCCCCAACCCAACCCCACCTTCCGCTCTCACTTTGCAGTTGTAGCGCTCAACAAACTTTGCGGCCTGTGATTTATATAATGCTTCTCTTTCTGAGCCTTGGGAAAACACAAGGTCTATTTTCACCACACATTCTTGTTTTTATATTGTTCTATCTTTTGGCCTGGTGCCATTATACCTGCCTAGATTGCACGTTGGCAGTACCTCTGCATATCTTATGGCTCTTGATTCCAAATTGACCTGAGGAATCCCTATTTTCCACCTCTCAAAGGTAATAGTGGGGAGGCCCCGTTAACAAGCCTTTGTCCCTGTTCACTGGTGGAGGGCACATGGCTCTGGGAAAGTGGCCTATGTGATTAGTAAATTGTGGTTAATTAGATAGAGAGAAGGGTCACCAGCAGTGATGAAGTCAAGGGAATCACTGAATGATGGGGGTGTCAGCTGATGCTAATAAAGGGAGAGTGCTCAGAATAGCATAGTAGTGGCCTTTAATAGATAGTCATTAAGATCCATTAAAAATGACCAGACAAAGGCAAAACTGTGCTGGGCTGTCAGTTAAGCAAAAGCACTCACAGGCATAAATAGTAAATGCTGAGGAACAGACTGATCTCTTACCTCTTCAACATCAATAAGAGGAGTCAATGAGGTGGACAACTAGATCTAATAATACCTGTGTGATCTTCTGGAAATGTTAATGTAAGAGGAAGATTAAGTGGCACTACTGAATGATGTACAGTACAACTCAGACTGGCTTGGTTGTTCATGTTTTCATGGTCGAACCATCAGTCTAATCCATTCAATCAGAAAAAGATTGGTAGGAGGTTGGGTAGGAAGGCAGGGGGCTGATGATACAGGTGGAGGAGGAGGAGAAGACGAATCACAAATATGATCCAAAGTGAACAGATTAGATCCATATCAAGGAGAGCAAGCAGTGGATCTATCTCCACTATCACACATCTGCCTCTTATCTGACTTTGATTTATGTTTTAGCAACATACAGTCAGTGGGGGGAAAAAAATATTTGGTACTCGTGTATCTCCAAACAATGGGCCACAGTGTGAGCGATTACATCTGATAGACTATTCTAGACAACTCAAGGAGACTCCTGGTGTGGTGTGTAGTGTGTCCTGCTGTTTGAGGAGTTTACCCTCTGCCTGCCTTGGCTTGTAGCAGGTGCGTGAGCCGACTCCCCGTGTTTTCTATGGCTGACCTCCCTGCTCTAGCACCGGGCAATTAGTCCACAAAATGGCTGACTGTAAATCTCTTGCGGGAAGGGTTTGGCAGGGCCACTCTGGGGTGAGCTCCACAACGAGGAATTAAACACACAGTATTAGCTAACAGCAGTTTTATGATGTGAAGAGCAGAGCAGGGTGAGGAAGGGGGCAAGGATGCTCCTCCACAGAATCATCGAGGGAGCTGTATAGAGCATTGCTGGTGTTCTCCTCAAGATCAGGGTTCCTCTGTTATAAATAGGAAGCGTACCATATAATAAGACTCATTATAACCTAACATAGACCTTGGATGGGATTTACTGAGCCAAGGCAAGTAAACACAGGTAAACAGCACATGAACTATTTAGATGTAATGAGAAAAATACTGTACACTAGAAGTATGCCATTTTCTCCAAGATAAACTGACACCCAGTACAGCAGTTGAAACCTTTCTGACTGTCGCAAAGTTCGGTGACTTTCATAGCATACAGAAAACTACATTTCCCATGAAAATTTACACCTATTATTTTTAACAATAGTAGCTTTAAAGTAAACTTCCCGAATTTTTAGCTGAGCTCTCTGCCGTCTAAAACATCTACAGTGTAATCTTTCTCTTGCTGTTATTAGAGATATAACTTAACTAGCCATGGCCCCTAAACTCACGCATTGTCTTCTCTCTTATGTTAAGATGTGACATTTAGCCCACAGTGGTTTGGGTCTAATGAGAAATAGTGTTTGTTAAAGGCCACCAAACAACAGAAATATTGAATATTCAATATATCTGTTGTTTGGTGGCCTTTAATCTTAGATAATGTTTTTGTTGTTGTTGTACTTATCAAAACTTATGGAATGAAAGATAAGGTTGGATTTTTACTCATTTGCATTATTGCAAATGTCAAAGTGGGATTTTGGATGAGGTTTACTTAATTCAGTACAACCCCTGAAATTTCAGTTTCACTTCAGCTCTCTATTTCACCATCTCAAAAAGAATCTGCTCCACCCCGCAGACTCAGCTCTGTGGTAACTTCCAAAGCTTTCACTTCAGTAATGTGGTATGAAGCCAGCCCCACTCCTGACTGGCACCTGTTTAATATGCAACAGCTTTGTTGTGGATTTTTTTGGAGGTGAGAATATTTAACTAAGATACATTGGTTTGCCCTTATGAAACCTTTCCTTTCATAAAAGTTCTTAAATCTTACTTGTGACTTGTAACAAGACCTCCTGGCTTCTGTCTTTTTTTCTTCGGTCACATAGTCTCTATCCTGTCAATCTCTTGGAAGTTTTCAGAAAGGTTTTCTCTGGCTGCTTTTTTCAGTTATTTTTGGTTCACCACCTTCTAGCATTACATTCAGTGACACAATATTTCTTAGCCTCTTGAAAGATGAATCTCTGTCTGTCTGTCCTGTTCTCTGTCTACCTCTTTCTGCAGAGAGTTGTTGGTAGATGCTTTACACTCTACTTATCACATCTGTGGCAGGAAAATGCCTAACATGAGCCAGCAGGAAAATCCTATGGGTTAAACTTCCTGGCTTCTTGGGGCTTCCTGGGCACTTTTGAGATTATAAATTTAGCGGATACATTGTAGATAGACAGATAGAAACTCAGAAGCCTAGCAACATTTAAGCCAAAAAACAAAACAAAATGCACAACAATACCGTAATGAAACAATCTCACTCTAGTTCTATCACTTCTTTTCGTCTACCTAGATTAGCATGCTAACCAGCTAGCCCTGGCTTGGCCAGCCCGTCTCATCACTTTCTGATAGCAACTTACTATAGTGTCCAGATTATCTGAAGAAGTAGCGCTGCTCAGGGGCTGTATTTTAACCTCTTGTATTGTAAACACAACAATGGCAAGCAACCACCATCGCCACCCGCTCCTGGCAAGGAACCACGTTTGGTGGCAGAGAAAACTTACAAATAGCCCCTTTTAAATAAATTACCTGCCCTTTGTAATATGTAAATGTATAATCCTTGAATAAAATAGACCCCCAGCACAAATAATGTCTTATATGTGGGGCCAATATGAATAAACAATGATCTGAAATTCAAATGATGCACTAACAATCAATATGCTGCATATACACAGCACTATTACAATAATTTACTGGGCATGTGTAGGAACGATATTTCCACAGGAACCCTTGACAATGAAACTGGAAATGGGGAGGAAATACATAATGTCACCTAGAAGAAGAACTGGAGCCCTCCCAGCATATATATACTGGGGAAAATCTAGATGGTGGAGGAATCTGAGGGGGTAGAGAGGACAGAGAGCTCTCTGACAAATAGTGTTGCCTCTTTCCTCATAACCATCGGCTGATTTGTGAATATTGTTCCCCTTTGGTTTAATCTGCCATGTGCTGTGAGGCAGAAACTATTCCCAGAAGGCTTCCAGAGGGGGTTGTTAATTTATCTCCCGTGTATTAACAGTGTCTTGGCAGGAGAGCACACCCTGACCATCTCTTCACCAAAGTAAATGGGGAGAAATGTTGACCTGTCTTGACCCAAAACCTTGAGATTGTTTCCATTAAATGACAAGTCGGGCTCTGAGGGCACATTTGAGTTTTTTTATGATTAACCCCCTCACATTCCCCAGCCTTGACAGACATTTATCCAGTGACACAGTCAGTTATATCCCCTCGTGTGTCGCTGTAGGCCTACGCTGATGGGGTCACCCTTGTAGGTCCAACACAGCAATATCTGATCAACAACACACTGAGGTGATTTCTCGAGGGCGCGCCACTGGACAAAAAGACATATTTGTATGAGAGTGTGAAGTCCTGTGATGCTTCAGTTCAGGATCACAGCAGATTTGTTGGGTGGTGAGGATGCCCTGCAGCTATATGAGGTCCATCAAGCATAACAACAGACAAATCAATAAAACACTACGTCCAAGATGTATAATCTCATTAAATGGCCGCTACAAAGAAATATGACCTTATATGATTATGCAGTAGTTTTGTCCACTGTGTAGATTTAAAGCTCAGATTTTATTGCTTGTTGACCATGGTTTGTCTGTCCTGATCAATGCTTTTGTGTCTGGAGAATGTTTTGATGCTTCAGCTCTTGTACTAAATGTGTAATTGCAAATCTTTTCCAAGGATTACAAATTTTGCTTTTGTTATAAAACTTCTTGTGGTGGCCCACAGTTGAAATGTCCATGTGGTGCAAATACTGAAATATTGAAAACCTCTTCAAAGGGTCAGTGGTATGTGTGTGTGTGTATGTGTGTGCGTCTGTGAGTGTGTGTGGATTGGAGGGGGTTACCTGGCTGTGCCTTCAGCAGAAAGGCCCCTGTTTTAAGATGAATCTCTGCAGAACAGTTCTTTGTCATGAGCTCTGTCAAACAGCCTGGGTTGCCATGGTGACACAACCAGGTTCAGAAAACCCATCGTGGAGAAGTGCCTGTGGTCCCCAACACTTTATCATCTGACATTCAATAATTTGGTGTTGATTATAACTGGAAAATCGATGGCTGTCCTTTGGGATATAAAGTGCTGCAGAGACGGACAGCGACAGGGAGGAGTCAGCTGTGTTAGTTTATTTGTTTCTGTGTTCAAGAGTGCAAATCAACAGGGACATTTATGTTTCCATGATCAGGTGCAGTTGAGGACACTCACTGCCAGTGCCAAAAGTTTTAACTGACACAATCTAATGCAGAGATTTTCATGCTGTGTACATTTGTGAAGTAATTGTGTCAGGTCTCAATTTGGTATTCTGATTGTGAATCTTTTAACCGTGTGACATATTTACCCCATTTCGTATTCTTTGATCAATGTCAAATCCTTTCACTTTAGACTTAGATTTGTAGACATTTCTCTTTGTTCTGTCAGAGATAATAGAGGAGCAAACAATTTCAGTGGTTTGTGAAATTGTTTTTTCCCTCTTTTGTGGAGATTGTCTTTAAAAAGATGCATATAATAAACTACAAATGCATAGACCCATTTTTGATCAAATTCTCATTCTCCTCAAACAGATGAACCACAATGAACTAAAGAATGGAACACAGTGTCCAGGAGTGTATGTCTGTCCTCTGCAAACATGAGATCATTGTTAGCATATAAAATGACCAGGTCAGTCCAGTACATTTCTTCTTCTGTTGATTATTTTTCGGTTAAACTATGAAGCATTTAGTTTATGAAAAATACATTTGAGAAGCTTTAAAGAGAAAATCTTTGGCATTTTAGTTTGTTGGTTCAGCATTGGTTGTTTGGTCCAGTTCTTTTTCTATATTACAAATAGCTGTAGAGATATTTCAGGGTGCCATGAAATTTTGTACAGACATTCCTGGTGCCCAGAGGATGAATCCTAATGATTATGTGGTTCCCTGATCCTTTAGCATCAAAATCTTCACTTATCCTCAGATTTATCTCAATCCAATATCAAATTGAATTTTAAAGTACTTTGATTTTTTGGTTTTTACCATCAGCCTCAACTGTACTTTGGTGTTTCATGCTAATTAGCAAATGTCATTGAGTCGTCTGCTAATCAGAAAGTTGGTGGTTTGATGGTCCACATGCCAAAATGTTGTCAGGCAAGACACAGAACCCCAAATTGTTTCTGCAGATTTCACTCAGTAGCTCTTGCCTCCACTCCTTATTTATGTGAGCTTCAGAGATAACCACACATGTAATTAAAGGTGGTTTTATGAAGTGCTGAATGGATGTAAACACAGCAACTCTATTCTGCCACAGGACATCAGGCTGTATTTGTCATAGCCACCAGTGAAACATTACCAGTCAGACACTATCTGATCCAGTCCCCTAAATTGGAGTGCCAACACACCAGCATGCAGCACAGCATGTTAAATCACACACATCTCCCTCTCCCTCTCTTTCCTTTTGGTTGTCGTCTGCTCTTGTTTTCTTATCAGGAGGACAGAAAATAAGATTCCTGCCCCCTGGGTATCATCATAATTCCAGACTAATCTGTGTGCTGCAAAACAAGCGTGTGATCCATCTGCAGGTCTGTTATTACCACCGGATCTGTAGCCATTCTCATTCTGGAGCATTGCAGTTTAGGGGAAGGTTTTAAGCTGATCCTCAGGCGCACCAAAGACTTTCTACCATCCGGGATGGCAAGGAATAGAAGTCACTGGGAAAGGGGGGGTGGGGTGGGGTGAAAATTGAGGTGTGTTTGTGCACCGCCAGGCCAACTGAAGCACTTAGAGGAGCACAATGAACAAGCTCATCGTAACACAAATTATAGAGTACATGAAGGTGGTGGTGAAGGCCTGCTGCTGCATCAATGAAGAGCAAACACAAATTACTGTGCTGCTAGATTCAGATGTACTTTGTTTGTTTTCAACTTTTCTAAATGCTATTATTTTCTACATATTATTAGTTTTGCCGGTGTTGCTGTTGCTGTTGAGAAATAGAGAAAATTACATCAGTTGATTTTAGAAAACCTTAATACCAAGGTCACATTACCAGCGCACTGCAGATTGTGCTATTACTTTAAAACTACAAATTGACAATAAATTGAAGAACAGTTCAGCAGAAAATGTATTCCCCGTATTAACATGTAGCTTTTTCAATCTTGCTGCCAAAACACAGATTTGTTTTTTAAATATATATTCTATTGATTTATTTTTCACTTTGATTTTCACTGTGAAATTGTGGCTGCAATCAAGCTGTAGACCTACTAAAGTGGCAGACATATGCACTACACAGACATTTATTGTTGGCTGGCTAATTGGTGATATGTTAAAGTTGCATTAATAGTTATTTTGCCTGACATATTATGTATTTTACTTTAGATATTCAACTTTCTTTACAAGCTTCTCTAGTTGTCAATTTAGTCCGTCTGTGTGCTGTTTGGTGCTGGGCAGATACCATACAGTGGGATTCTTGTTTTCTCCTTTGAAAAGCTGCCTGAGCTGTGAATGGAAATGAGGCTGAGCTTTTACAGACCGGAAAATCAAAACAACAAGCTAAAAGATGCTAAAAGCTTAACAGAGCCTTTGAGAACTGTTGAAGTGGTTGATAATTCTCTGTGGGTTTGTTACTACGAGCGACCTCTTTCATGTTACAAATACTTTATCCATTGTTATCATAAATACTGATGAGTGCTTTGCAATTGCATGGTGAACATGTTTGCACCATCTTTTGTACTTATTGTCATGTGATCAGGAACACTCAAGGCAGTTACATCAAAAAGATGCAAGATGTGGTTTACGTGACTTTGTCTCAACATGACATTGGGGAAGAACTTGAGGACACTGCTATTGTGTCCCTGAAATGAGATGACCTGTTGGCGACATTGCCTCAAAAGGGCTTGTGCAGGACACAATAAGAGATGGTCGGTTTTCTCTTAATGCTAGAATCAGCATAAGACTTGAATAGATGGAGCAGAACAGGTTGGTATGGAGTCTAACCTGTTTGCCCTCTGAGCCGATTGTCTCTATAGATCTGCTCCCTCTCTTCAGGAGCAGAAAACTCTCATCCACATTCAAAAGCGTATTGACTTTGTATTGACAAGTACTCAGCCGGTGGTTGGCAGTCTAAAATCGATGACATGCCTGTTGTACATGTTTGCTGCTTGTTGTCAGTGCGATTTGCCACCTTGAGCTTCCATGACCAATTGATTAACCCTCATTCCAAATATAAAAACATTAAAAATTACAACTTTTGTGTATTTTTGGTTTTCACCAGTTATTGAAATTCATACATAGGGAAAGTCTATTAAAAAGGCAATAAGTTGAGTTTATTGCAAATCTGTATCACTCAGATAATCTTCATTCAGGATGATGGGAACCTTGTTGTTCACTGACTATACCAAAAGCGTTTTTTTTTTTTTTTTCTGGACACTAAGATGTAAACACCCCACTGTCTGATACACTCTCTTGAACATATATAGGAACACAAGATTAAATTTTCTATCTTGGTGAGTCTATCTGAGAGTAAGAAGTATGTAGGAATTATGAATTTATCACCATAGTGTCCTTGATCATAATATTTATTGTATCTGAAGACCTTGTTTCTCTTCTGATTAAGTGTTATCTCACAATCAAGAGGCTTTGTGATCCTTACTGATACTTGCACAGTGGAGATTTATTCAGTACAGCTTGGTATTGTTACTGTATGTCAGATAATATAATAAAATAGGTGGAGCCCACAACACAGAGGGATTGTACCTAGCCACAAATATCATTAAATACTCCAGGCAACAAGAGCAGGCAGACCTATGGACCTCAGACATGTCTCTGTTAGATCTACAGATATACGACACATACTTCCCAGCTAAGCTTTATTTATGCTCGAGTGCTTTATGCATCTCAAACGATTACTATTCATCACAGGCTGGCAGGGGAAACTTTAACAACCATCAAGACTGGGCATGAGGGAGCCAACATTTTCACCTCCGTTACTCCAGAACTGCAGGGAGACAAGTGCAGCGTTAGCGCGGATGTCCTGAGGGCATCCTGCTACACGGGTGGTGTCGAGGTCATGGTGTCATGCGGTTGTGAGTGTTTTCACGGCAGCAGTTAGTGCAGGCCACATGCTCTGCAGCCTTGGGTTGAATGAATATGGAAGCAGACAGGAGCATCCAGCAGAGAAGGTAGAGGAAGTCTTGTCTTTCACTCACCGCTCCCCTCATCCTCTCTTCTCCTGCGGCTTAAAGTGTCAAATAGATTGTTTCCTCTCTGAAAAGGTCACTAGTCTTACATGTGTTAAACTGATGTAGTATTTTATTTTATTTTATTTGTTATTGTTTTTTGTTACTCATTTGCTGAAACCGCAACTGGTTCACACATGATAGGCATTTCTGACATGCAGAAGAAACTGTGAGTAGTACACAGCTATGATGAAAATGTCATTTGAATTGGATGATATGGACACAATCTTTTATGTTGCTATGTGTAAATCTATATTGGGATATTGATATATATCTACCGGAGACAAACAATGTATAACAGAAAGACTGTGTTACAAAGGAAGAATGGTGGTGATGCATGGGCATTAAAGGGCACGGAGTGCCCATTGAAAAGGTAGTGTATACACAGGTGCATAGGCACAAAGGAAAAACACACCAGAGTTGAATTGGGTGAAGTCATGTTCACGTTGAGTATTGTCTGAAGAAGATATACTGTTGAAACATTGTACTAAATAAATCATCTTTTTTGGCAGGCATCTGTTCCATGTGGGCACTTTTTCACTTAAGATTGTTGCATTATGGGAGTGCTCCGTTTTAAGAAACTCTTGGTAGATAGATGAAATACAGTCAGATCCTGTAATCCAGTCCTTTATCACAGTGATGTAAAAAATCCTGTCTGTCCAATGTTACCATTAAACAGTCCTGCTTATTGATTTGTAGCATTGTTTTGAATGGCCCATTACCATCAGAATATCAAAGAAATAGTAATAATGTTATGACAGATTTCTATTGTTGCATGGTTTATTGAGTGTTTTCATATTGCTCAACCCTAACTCAAATCATGCATATTTTACCAAGACCAAAAAATGTCTCAGATCTGATACCGTGGGTAGAGGCAGCACTCACAGAAGCAGGACTCACTATTTCACCTTGGTCCCACAGACAATGTCATTGTAATCTTCTGCTTTTTTCCATTCACTTAACACTATGCTTGGCACATGTCACCTTTTTAGCAGTTACCAAGTCAGGCAGAGAAGAGAAGCTGGAGATTCCTGTCTGATGTGCACAGATGGGGGGGGGGTTTAAACCAGATTTTATGTAGGAAGCCTGTGTTTTGTGGTGTGTTTATGTTATGTGCTTCTTTTTGTAGAAACACCTTAGAAGCAACTCTTCTAAGGTGTTGTGAAGTCTCAGTGAAGAGGCTCATTAGCAGCAAAACAAACATTAATTTCAGGAGTCAAGCAAAATGGCACTACACACTTTTATTCTTTCTGGCAAAGCTTTGTCAAAATTCACCTTTAAATGTCACCATTAATTTACAAGAAACAGCAAGGGGTTTTTGTGCTTTGTCTAGGTTAATGTCTAGGTTACTCATATCTCATCACAGACATTGGTGAGTTAGACACTGTACATAAATGCAGTCATATTATTAATTAAACATACTAAACGTTATTTAAAAATAAAGCCACAGACACTTTGAGTGGGCAGATATATGAGTTTTAATTGTGTTTCAGACTATGAATTAGATGGCCATTTTGTCGATTGCTTGAAAAGCAACAGTGCATGTGTTATCATGCAGAGCAGCCTAAAATGTGCTGCTTTTCCTCCATGGTCATGTTCCCACATGAATTAAAGATTCAAGCTTTTTTAATAATTTATTGTCATTGAGGAAGATGTTTTGGTTGGCTTCCCACAGTCTGGCCATGCTGGCTTTCATGCTCCCACCTGTGCATTTGTGTGAGCACAACGCACCGACTCCCATCAAAGCTGTCATCAGAGAAGCAGGCTGCGACGATGATTCATTCAGAAAAGGTCCTCATTTAATTATTCCCAAAGCAGGTCACATGGATACCCAGGAGGTGCAGCTGCTTTTACAGCGGCAGTAGGCGATCAGATCTGAGCCACGCGTCACATCTCAAACCACTCTTAGGTCCCCACGGCTCTCCATTCACGTGAACAGGATTTCAATCTTCATGAGTTTCAAGTGCTCACACCAAAGAGATTTCTGCCCACCTGGTGTATCAGAGCTGGCCTAATAAACCTGTTTATGTATTAAACACTGTGGGGACACTTGATATTCCTTACAGACATTGCCATAGACAAGTAATCACAGCAATACCTGCTTCTTATTAAATCTTCACTTCTTTTAAGATGCTCTCTTGTTTGTTGTCAAGGTTACCACGAGCTGTTGAAACACAGATATCTCTTCCACTAGTCTTGGATGATCGACACTATTCTGGCCCAGCCAGACCTAAGTTTTTTGTCCAGTAGATTTCATCTTTTCCTATTTGCAATATGTGGCAACCACAATGTTGTGCTTTCAGAATGTTTTACCTACTTAAGAAGGTATTCAGATGCGATGCATATCAGCCTGTTCAACCAGACGCAGTGCAACATTGAATTAATTCATCTTTTGTGCTCTTGTGAATGGCATTTGGCGGTATTTATCCCAGGACAAGAAATCAATCCAAATCAGTTTGTGGGTTATTTCATATTCCATACTGGTGGCATTCTGAACAGCTGTGTTTTTGTTGCTCATTTTGCTCTTGCATGTGTGAATGTACTGTGCATATATGCGGCAAGACAGACAGAAAAAGACTGTATGGCTGTGAGCATTAGACAGGCATGTCTGAGTACACGGGGGTTTACAACTGGCCCATATACCTGTATTACACACTCGGCTGAAGGTTATAGCTCCAGGTTTAAGGTGAGCTCAAATATCAGTTTGTCAGAAATGCAATTGAAGAAACCTCAAAATACACCCATCACGGTGAGGACAAATCGCTTCTCCATGCCCCACGATGTGAGGCCCATTAACTGAGAGACTGAACACGATTGAGGGCCCATTTCTACCCGAGCAGGCAAAGGGCAGAGCGGATGATAAATAACTGCTGGACAGTAGGAAAGGACAGTGGGGAAGTGGGAAGGACAGGAGGAGGAGACAGAATCAGTGGTCATCAATATGAAATACAGACTTATACACAATAGCTAGTTTCATTTTCTATATAAATGTTAAACGATAAATTTTACTGAGTAAGTTTCTTCTTTCTTATATTGTTAACATTGATCATAACTTCCACATAAAAAGTCTAGCAGGGACAGGCAAAGAGACAAATTGTTCGTCCAGTGAAGCTTCACATTGTCAGAAAGTAAATGGTTTTACTAACTATAACTATAATGTGCCAATCTTGCCCTCAGGTCGCATTGGAAATGCAGTCTCAGGTAAATTCACCCTGTCACAATGTAAAACCCCTGGTCATAAAGCACCTCGGGAGAGCTTTTATCAGTCTTAATGCACCCTTCAAAGAGCATCCTTCACTCTACATGTCCCACTGAGAGGTGCTGCTTGACCGCAGGCAGAGGCTACTGTATCAGTCTCGCTTCACAGATGATGAGAAAGACCATTTGGGTGACCGATGAGCATCTTAACCTTTAGGGGTCAGCGAGTGCTACATCACAGAGTGATGGTCATCCAGACCTGAACTCTGAGTACACTTCTTTACACAATCTAATATTGGATACTGTCAGCAGATTCCCAATTTAATATTTGTCTTTCTATACGGGGAGAACATTGTATTTGACCCTGAATGGTTTACATTTTACATCTGTGCTGACTATAGACAACTACACAGGCAGTGCTCCTCACGCACAACCACTTCATGGCTTTCAGTCCTTGATATACAATTTCAGAGAGCTGTCTGACTTACATTTTCTTCACAGTCCATTTTACCGCAAGCAAACATAGCACCCCTGTTCATCAAATGCAATATTATATCCCCGCTCCCCAGTCTCCCAACAAGACCCTTTGATGTCAAATTGACACTTTAGTGAACAGCACTTCGTGGGTTTGATATTGCCTGGCAACTGCAGAAAACCCACTCCTTGTGGCTTCTTCAGGATGAGGAGCGGATGGTAGCGAGGACGGTTTGGGTGGTGGAGACGAAGAGGAAGGAATGGAGGATGTATTAACCATAATGGTGCTGTGTGATGTAGGTTTCTGTTTGGCTTCCCTCCAGGCACTGGAGCAAAATTAAAGCCCAGAAAATCGGATTATGGAGTCCCTGGGGGTGGGATGCCCAGTAGCCAGCTGATGAGCGCTCATCTACTCTTAGCTGTATTCTGCACAGAGAACCCTGCTGTTGGCTTGGAGGCCAATTTATTAACAATTATTGCTCGTTAGTGTAGCTTCCTGCTAGTGAAAGGGGGCTCCATGGCCGAGACAATAGCAGAGGTCTATTGTCTTACAATTATCACAGTTTGAGGGAAGGCAGTGGTTGATATATTGTGTCTGAAGTCTGTGGCTTTACTGATTGCCAATTTGCTGTGAGGACCCCCCATTACCAGTGACACCTGTAGTGCCTGCTGAGTTATAAATATGAGTTATAAATATGTATTAGATTTTTTTTTTCTCTTATATTACGCCACTTCTCATCCCAGGCAGTCTATGTCAGTTCATATTTCACTGTGAAGCTAGTTGGTCACTGCAGTGTTGAGGTTGATTAACTGTATGTACTCCTGAAATACTGTACATTGTAGTGTGATGATATAGAGAGACAAACTGTAATGCTGAAACTCTCAGCTCTTCATTATAAGCAGGGCTGCAACTAATGATTATTTTTCATCTTGGGGTTATTTTCTCAATTTATTGATTAATTGTTGGTAATTATTTTTGGTAATTATTTTTTCCTTTTCCTTATTTTTCCTTAATCAACAAATTAACTCTTCATTTCAGCTCTAATTATACAAATTAAGAAATGAGGAGACTTCCATGAGGCACCAACTTTCATAACTGATTGATTTGTTGGTTATTTTTTCTCAAAGCTGAAGAAGAGGAAAGATACTGCGTGTTTTGGCAGTCTAAAACACAATGATATTTCTTATACAGTGATGTAAAACAGAGAAAAAGCAACAAATTAACTAGCTGGAAACTAGAAAATGTGAAGCCGTCTTGCTTGAGAAATGACTACAACAAATGACTTGATCTCTCCTTAACTGATGCGATTCCCTATTTCCATCAGAAATAAACACACCACATGGCAACACATCCTCCACTCATGTGAATCGCATCAGATGCAGGCAGGTTACCCATGAGTGTCAGAAATCCTCTGCCCGCAGTGTGCCGTCTCTGCGCTGTCAGCCCTGCCCAAGCTCCACACAGGAGCTGCTCGCACAAAGGAGCTTATTGTATAACTGTGCCTCACTTTTAATGAACCAGCGCTCCTGCTCTTTCACGCTCCTCCTCCTTCTCCAGTCCCCTCCCCTGCCTCTGCCTCCCTCATGAATATCACTGTTCCCTCCCTCATTATTCATGAGCTGGTATCAGCGTAGTCATGTGCACCAAGGCTGAGGAGGAAAAAGGGGGGAGTGTCTCAGTGAGCGAGAGTCACAACTCCGGCATGCGAGTGTGTGCGTGTGTGTGTGTGTGTGAGAGTCTGTGAAATAGAGGGAGCGGGAGAGGAGAGAGGAGACGCACTGGCTGATGCTGAAACGGCTGCTGCTTACTTGTACCACTGCTGCCACATCGTTCACATCTGAACCCTTCATCTGTTAGACTCAGCTGGAGCTCTCTGTTTCTCTAAGCTGAGGCTGTTTGTGACTGTCTGAATGTGTGAATGGGAATGCCTGAAAGAGATGCTTGCTAAGGAGTGACTGATGAGAACCAGCGCTCCGGTGTGGAGGGTGACCCCCTGTGTCCGTACCACCACCACTACTCGGGGAGAATTGGACGCCTGGCGTTTCCACGACGACTATAATGGGCTGCAATCTGTGCACTTTACAGAAGCGAGAGGAACACTACAAGCTGCTGTATGAGATTGCACAGGTGAGCAGAAGCACGGCCGACTCTTGGCATCGATTTGTGTGTGTTGTTGTTGTGTGATTCATTATGCGTGCTGTGCAGAGAGCAGTTTAAGGCTGCTGCTGCTGCTGCTTGGTTTTTGGACAGAGGTTCCAAACGAAGACAGGATCCTTAATGGGAGTGTTTAAGGGGAAAAATGGAACAATGTATGAATGAGGGATTAATACACAAAATAAAAGAGAGGCAGCATATTGGAGAGAGAGGTTTCTTACTCACTGGCAGATGTGTTTTGAGTAATGAGCAGTTGTTTAGAGAGCAGCGAGTGTGCAGCCCATTCATCCTGCTGGAGGAGCTGTGCTGAAAGAGCAAGTTTTTCTTTTTACTGAATACAAGCACCTGAGTAGAGGAGAATTTAACATGGTATATTTGTGCCAATGTCTGAGTTCTTGCATAATGCTCAAGATGTGTCTTTGAACATATTTGATGTTTGATTAAAAGTTTCCTTTCTACACTTCTGGTGTTACTGTGAGAGAGTTTGATGTTGTGGCAGAATTTATTTCTTGCTTCATGGGGAACTCTTTGGTCTTAATGGTATTGATCTCCACACACAAACACAATATACATTGATGGCACCCTTACAGCTTTGGGTTCATTCATGCTCACATTTTTATGAGAAATCCATGCCCTGATTTTTATATGCAATTAATTCTGGGTATTTAGTGAGTTAACAGACAGAAGCAGAGGACAGTAGGTCTCATAGACTGAGGGGAAGCAGAACAGATAAACAAGTATTCACCTAACCACCTCCAGTCTCCCATCAGCCTTCCTGTGACAGGATAATAACTGTGAAGCTCAGTGTCTCCTAGACGTGGAGTAGCGCTTACCCCCCCTCCCACCCACCCACTTTGAATAGCGCCTGCCTTCACGCCACTGTGATCACAGCCTCATTAGCTGTTTTATACAACCATCCTGTGCATTAATTAGACATGGAATGTCTCTCTTTACCCTTGCGAGGTGATGGGATGAGGAGAATCAGGGGAGGTAAATGAGCTTGGGTTAACCACTGCCTGCAGCTTTTCAGCTCGAGTGTGCAACTTGAGATGCTCCGGTTGAACTCTGGTGACGGACAGTGCCGGTCAGATTTTTTAAGCTGCATGAATGATTATGCTGTAAGCCTCTAGATGAGCTGCGAAGGAGGCCCCGTTCACTAATGGTCTGTTTAATATCCGCAAACAGACAGGATTGTCAAGACACCATGAATGATGAGTAGGTAGCCACCGCCGTGTCTGCCTCTCTTCAGAAGGACCATAAAAATAGTGCCGTCTGGTGCTTATCTTGGCTTTGGCACCTCTCTCCGCACCAGTTGTTAAGAAATAGCGTTGACTCCTTTTCTTGTGGTTTAGCAGAGGGGATCAGTATCCACCAAGTGGGCCAGTCTCCAGGGCACACTCACTGTTGACAGGAGCTCTCTGGCATGTCTGTCCACCCACTGATATAGTGTGCTGGTTCAGGCGGGAGCTGCAACATCAGCACCTACTTTCTGATCACCACTGTGGGAGGGAAGGCAGGCAGGAAGGATATATAGAGCATGGAGGATAAAGACTGGGATGGGAATAGAGAGTAAGCTGTTAAAGATGCAGCTGATGGGGAAAGTTCTAGGGAAGTGAGAAGGGTAGAAAGGAAATTAAAGAAAGGAGCAAACAGGTGAAACGTCATTAACACAGGCGGAGGAATTAAGAGAGGGGGAAAAGGAAGAGGAGAAGTGGACTTTTTTTTTTTTGCTCTAAAGGCTTTCATCATTATAAAAAAACAACATACCTCATAGAAACGTAGAAAACCACCTCTGCTCCCAATCTTGCACGCGACACATCCACACACGCTCACACAAGTCCTCCGAGACCACAAAACAAGCCTCGGCAACAGCATAGCAAATATATAAAAACAGCAACACTGCTGGTAGAAATGAAGAGGGAGACAGACAGGGAAGGGTCTCTCCTCCAGGAAGTGGCGCTTCCCCTGCAGCTATAGAAGTGTGTCACTGTGTCTTTGTGGTCAGGAAGAAGTGTGTTGTGACAGTGGGACCGCTCACAGCTCACTACGCCAGCCTACCTAATCCTCTTTCTTACATATTGTCTCATCTGTCTGGCTTGCTCAGCTCCTCCTCGCTCAGCTCTTTATTCTGTCTTTTTGTCCTGTCTGTCCTGCTGCTCAGAAACACACACACACCTAGATACAGACGTACACATACACACTCACTACTCTTCTCTTGTGATTATGCAGAGTCGATGAATGTGTGTATGCAAATGAGGCAGTGGTTTGCCGGTGTCACAGCGTGACTGACCAGCCTTTGCAGCAGGTTGATTCGGGGAGCAGGAGTCAGTCACAGTGGTTGGTTAGACACCTTCCTCCCCTTCCCTTCACACCCAGAAACAATTTTGACACTCTCCCCGTCTGCCTGACCCCAGTAGCTGTGGGAGATTTATGACTAGCTGGCTCTCTCACTCTCTCTCCGTTCCCCCCTTTCTCTCTGTTCTCACGGCTGCGGGTGTTCTGCATAGAAATGCTGGTGATGCTCACCTTTCTCAGCTGGCCTGCGAAGCTATCTCACAGGGCTGACATTTGTTATTTATTAAATCAGCTCTCTTGCCTGGACAAGAGGACGCATGAATCTTGCTGTAGCCTCGCTGTTCTTCTCACTTTCCCACTGTCTTATTTTTATACCTTCAGCTGATCATCCCTTCTGAACCTTTGGTTTCTTTGTCTTTTTATCTGCCTTTCTTTCTATTTTTTTTTGATTCCTCTGATCTCTCTGATCTCTCGTCTTCTTTGATTACATTTGTTTCAACCTTTGCTCTGGGCTGCTCTCTGCTGGATTCCACTCCAGTTAACCTTCCAATGATTGTCCTCTGCTCGGAGGAGAAGAAGTAGGAAGTTTTTTTTCCTCTCATCAGTGGTCAACAAGGATGAAACCTCGTTGAACTTTTTTGACCTGAGGTTCAGCAGCTCAGCCTCTTACAGCTCGCGCTCTCCACCAGGCTGCAGGTCATTTTTGCAGACAGTAACATACTGTAGTTGATTCGCTCTGTGATCTGGCAGAGCTTTGTAATTCCCATTGTGTCCATGAGCCCCCCTCGTGAGTGTCACGCATTGTCTGTGCACCACTGAAACCCAGTGATGTGTGGCTTTTTTGGGGCTAATTAGCAGGATGGCAGATGTTGATGAGAGGTGCAATGCAGCGTAGCTCAGAGTTATGTGGGTAGGATAAGATCTTTGCAGTGTGCAAGTGTGTCGATGCATTAATGGTCTGCGATGCTCTTGACAAAAGCCTTTTTTGCAAATTGCGATGAAAACAAAAGGACCCAAAGGGACTGCAATAGGTGTCAGAACTCAACATTTAGCAATGATGTTAAGCTACCACTAGGCTACAGTAGCAGACAGCTACTCTTAATGTTGCTGGGTAATGAATTTCATCCTTCACAGCACAACACAGGGTATAGACCCTCCATATTTCATTATCCTGTATTGTAATTTTTCAATGAGCTGGGCTTTGTTTTTTGGTACCAGAAGTTTTGGAAGTAGCATAGCCAGTTTTATAAGTCTTATTAAACAGGAGCAGAATCACTCTCTGCTGCCTTTGAGAAATAAATGGAAAGCAGCTTCGCGGCTCAATGAGGCACAGCCGTCCCTGATAACTTGCTGATGCACATGAATGAGAATGAAGCACCCACAGCACACTCACACACACACACACATATCTGTCTACGGGAAACAAAAACACAGTGAATATTCTAACTTTAAAAGCACAAAACTGTGTTCATGAATTTTAGAGTGTGACAGCGCTCATGAGGCTGACTGTAATGGAACCTGAGAGTTTAGCGATGTCATGTTGAGCGGTGTCACCAGGTTGACAGGACAGGACAGACAGATGTGAAATGAAGCAGATCTGGAATTCATTTGTTCCTGGGGGTGACTGCGATTCCATATATATATCTATATATATATATATATATATATATATATATATTTGTGTGTGTGTGTGTGTGTGTGTGTGTGTGTGTAGCAGCAGCAGATGTGAAACCTCTGGGCCAGAGAAGGTCTAAGGAGGACACAGCTGACTTGCTTATGCAACACCACTGACCATGTGTGTAATGGATATGCATTCAATAAAAGGTTGCACAGCTATCACAAGAGCCAGGCGTTCTGAGGAAAAGAGTTGGCAAGCCGCACCAGGCTTCATGGATCATCACATACAGAAAGACTGCACCAGACGTCTACATTTGTGTAAGCAAGGGCATTCGTTTTGCATGTTGTGTATGCAAAGTGGGAGAGGAGTTATTTTGGGCTACAAAAGTAAAAGTTTATTTTCTGCATAGACAGTGGTGGTTGAGCATTAATTCTCCCTTTGGGAGTTGAATTGCCAGTACAAAAGATGACAAACAGTACAAAAAATATCTGTATCACTGATAAAAAATTAAAGATTGTACTAGACTGGTTACACTCAGACTTGCCAGGAAGAACGTTTTTATTTCTTTTTAGAATAAAATGTCTGTGACACAAAACAGATAGCGGAGTTCCTCAGGGAAGTGTTACGGGCCCTATTGGCCCCTATGCATCTTTGCAGTTATGGTGCTGTTATTATTACTAATTATTGTTTTTATTTTTAAAACCCTAATAAACACTCAGTAAACATAGTAAACTGAAAATCTTTGGGGTTTGGACTGTTGGTCACCTTAGGTTTTAGGAAGTTTTGACAAGCATTTTTCATTGTTTTCTGATATTTTATAGACCAAGCAGTTAATCGACACATTGAGAGAATAATCTGCACATTAATTAAAATGAAAAAAATGCTGCAGGCCTACTGTGAAATGGAAATGTACATAGGAGGAAATACTTATGCAACAAGCAGTCCACCCACTTTAATGCGTGTTCCTGTGATGGCTTTGATGGTACATTATGGCTGTTGAACCTCACTCTTACCCCCCCCACCCCCATCTTCAGCACTATGTCCAGAGAGTTAGCTACAAATGTTCTCATCCATCTTCTTGTCCCATTATGTTTTTTTGAAGGATGTCTCTCAACCATTAAAATTGATAGGAGTGAAGAAAGAGGGGGAGGAGAAGAAAAAATGCTCTGCTTGATTGATCTTGTGTCCACAGAGGAAAGATTAGCCTGAAATATAATCTAGGCTTTCTGAGCCGCATTTACAAATTTCCAAGCAATGCAAAGGTCCAGATTTTTTAAACTCTCATCAAGAACAATGGACAGACAGATGACAGATGCATAAACACACAAACTCTTTTCATGCCTTGGCAATATAAAGAGCCATATTTCTGAGTCAGCCCCTTTCCCATCATCAGTTCTAGTGCCCTTCCTGTGCTTCATCCTACAGCTTCTGAGCAGATGCCTGATCTGTCAGCCAACTGTGTTTGATTACAACACAAATGGATGTCTGCGAGCTTTGCCGCTGTCTGTCTCTGGGTTTCCAGCAGCAGAAATTGAGATCTAAATATGCTGAGATGATCTTTTTCCACTTAGAGTGTTTACAAAGACGCTCTATATACTTACTCTATAACTCCCCTCTCAGCATCTAATGCTATTCCCATACTTATCAGGTTGAAGATGCTGGGGAGAGTGTTGCATAACCACCTCACGCTGACTGTATAATTGGAGATTTCATAGTCTAATTTTGTGTGAATCCCACATTCAGTCGCTTGACTGCTCCGATATAATGGATTGCAATAGTTGTTTTTAAATACAGTGTTGTTTTAGATAAGGGGAAAAAACCTGATCACACATTTTTTTCCAGAGATGTGTACTGTATGGATACAGATGATGCCACATTTGCCACGAAGTCAATGGGTTTTATCAGTCAGTCCACTAAATCTTGCCATGGAGGAGCAGAGGGGATTTAAGAGGGAGCTGATGAATTGACCTTTTCTTTTTCATCTGTTTCTTATCTCAATAAGAACCCAGCTGACCTTTTCAGCCACATATCAAGTCTCTGAACCCCTGCCTCCTTACACCTCTCCAAACTCAACATGAACATAGCTCTTCAAAATTAGTTTTATCTCCCACATGTGCTTCCGTCTGTACCAATTTCTTTCATCTCGCTCACAGCTATCGCAGAGGAAAAGCCGCACAAACAAACCATGACATACCATTTTCCCTAAGGATCCAAAGCTGTTTATCAGAGAACATATTTCTCTACATCTCACACTGCTGGGTGTCAGATGTGGAAGTACTTGTTTGGCTGTTTGCTGTTCTGGAGGTTATCATCGGATGTACGTGCACAAAAACAACAAGAAACCAATTATAGAAGCAAGCAAAGTCCTGGAGGTCATTACACTCATTCACCTTCCTATTTCTTTGTCTTTTTCTTCTTTAAATTTCCATCACCTCATTAAGTCATTGGGATAAAAGTAATCTCACTCTGGGTAAGTCTCACTTTGGCAAATGAGGATGACATCAGGATGGTGTCATCCATGAGTAATACCGAGCCTTGTCTGAGTGCATGTTTTACTTTCACATGCTCATCAAGATCAAAGGCCGTCAACTTCAATCAGACTGGATGAACAATGGAGAAAATAAACTACATTCCTGAGTATCTTGATGCCAATCCCCAGTGAACCAGAGCATCTATTTAATGAATTGAACCCTATGTAAGATGACTCAGTTGTTGTTGTGTGTGTGTGTGTGGGTGTGTGTCTAAAAGCCTAGGAAACCGCATGTTACTGTGGCTTGGGGGATATAAAATATTTTCTGTCCTAGTCTTTTTGCTTGTTACCATATCTCTGCCAGTAAACAAAGGACAAAGGAGGCATATTTTTTGCCCCCATTATTATTAGCCATGACTTGCTGCCCTCAGTATAACTCAGAACATGACATTATGAATTTCAAAGGAGATTTTTTTTTTTCCCTTTACACACACGCAATTCTGGTGTGTGCATGAATGACTGTTTATGGAAGTATGCGTGTGTGTGCAGAAATTGTGCATCGCTTTCTAAATTGGGTTTGCGTCTGTGCTTGATTGCTGCAAAATGTGTATGTGTGTGTGTTGTATGTTAATGTGTGTATGTGGTGGCTTTTATAGGAGACTTCGAAATGTGTCTGCTCTCGGCTTCTGTCTGTGTGTGTGTGTGTGTGTCATGTGTAGAGTGCGAGCAGTCCTGACAGCTTGTGCTTTTCACTACAAACACTGGTGAAAACAAAGAACTATGGGATATACACACACACAGGGCTGTGCATCTGCATCCAGGGTGCCTCTTAGCTGATTATCTGTATTTAAGCAGACAGAAGGGCCCTCATTAATTTATTGCCATTCATGAGAGCGCATATTCCCTTCTCATTCCAATTAGTGGGGATTGTGTGCTGGGAAGGAAGAAGATTTCAGCTAGAAAAGATATTCTATGTATGTAGCAGTCATAACAACTATGAAAAGTTATATACCTCTGAAATGCAGAGGCCTTGAAAAGTAATTTTTCCCAGACAGCTTGTATTGAGTAATTTGATCCTACGTGAACTCACAACTTTCTGCCACAGCTAGAACTGTATTTGTCATGTCAAATGGGAGATTTCCTTGCCTCAGTGATTTGAAGTGGGCAGGGCTCTGTTGGGGGAAACAAGAATTAGAATTAGCAATCCATGAATTAAAGTATTATTATAGTATTATGACAGTTGTGGGGTTGCTTTTTCCTCTAGTGTCTCAAAAGCACTCACTTTCTGTCTGCAACTTGTTTTCTTGCACTTGGTTTTCCCTTCTCTCTCAGCTTTTGACAGGCTTGTGTTAGATAAGACCCCCCCCCCCCCCCCAAAACATTTGGCAACCAGTTATAATAGGATAATGTTAACCATCATGGAGGTGCCACACAAATGCTTGATTTTTTGATACTTCAACAAATTGTTGCTTATTTAGTCATGAATATTTAATGGTGTGGGGAAAAAGTTAAGTTTTAAACAAAGTTTTCAGATGGTTGCTTTCCTCCTTAACTGTAAGTGTTTGGTTGTCAAATACTAGAGCTGGTTTGAGGCCTATAGATGACATGGTTGAAATCCGTATCACAATATCAATTGTATTTGTCCTGATATAAATATATATGACAATATTGTAAATGTAGGCAAAATATCATGTACAACATCACACTGACATTTGGAGCAATGAACTGTGTTACAAACAGATGTGTGAAACAAAAGCTTCAGTAATTCATTTAGTTAGTTTTTAATTACGGTTTGCTTAATTTGGACAACAATATTGTGCAAAATGAGAATATAATATGTTCATGTAATCACAACATAATATCAGTGAAATTCAGATTATGACATTATTGAATTGTATCTAAGTCTGAGCTGGCTTCATCAAACAAACTGGAAAGAGATAGAAGAGAAAAAATGTTCTTATTTCTTACTGCTCTTTATTTATTTGTGAATCAGAGATCTGCATTATTGTGAGTGTTTTCAGTGCTGCTGCTGGATGGTGACAGAAACGAGCTCCCCTTTTTGCTCCTGGTGAAATGAGAGAGGACCTGACAGAATACACAGGCTTACTCTTATCTGTACCATACAATATGTTCAGCGTCCAGTTCAACCCCCACCCCCCAAGCCGTAAGATATCAGCCCCAACATCACCACTGACATTTGGAGAAATGGGATGGTGTCAGGGCAGGGGCTGCCTGTGTGATCTATAGTTGATAAAAATGGGTGACAAAGCCTTGAGTTCTTGTGGTGGGTGATTTCAGTGATGGCCTTTTTTCACCCTTTGTCTGTCTTTTACTCTCACACTCTCCTTTTCTTATATTGGTCTTACTTTTATCCTTCAACCTCTGCGCGAGTCCTGTGACTCGGAAGGTGTGGGTTGTCTGTGACAAGTGTTTGTCTGTGTGTGGACCTGCAAATACTCGTGCGCCTGTGTGAGTGGACGACTGATGCTGGTGTAGGGGGGTGGAGGAGGGGTGGGTGTCAGGGTGACACAAAGCCACAACCCCCCCATCCACCCACCCAAGGTGAGGCAGGCAGGCTGGGTGTCACTCCACAGGTCAGCGGGCACCCCCTGCAGCTTCCATGATAAGCCTGGCCTGACAGCCATTTGATGGGAAGGGTGACACACACTCACACCTCCCTGCTCCACAGCTCGCATGGCCAGACCCTGGGGAGGAAAGCGATAAGAGGCTCCATGAATGCGGCCACTGCATTTTACATTAGCCATCTAAAAGTCATTCCTATGGGCTCAAATCCAAAGAAGACTCAAAACATGAGGAGCCAGTTGTATCAGGTATTATTAGCCAGGGTACAATAGCAAGACAACAAGCCTTTACCTCTGTGTGTGTTTTAAATAAGGCTTGGGTTTGTGTTTTCAGATTGCAGTGTGTGGAGTGTTTCAGTCGACTGTAGGGAGCTGAGCTGTGGCTTTATTGTTGCTGCCACTGTCACACTGACACACTGACACAGTTTCAAAGGCCTCGCTTTTAATGAGCTGTATTTGCAATGAGAGCATCACAATGGCTTTTTTAAAACTCCTGCCTTCCTCGAATTAAATCAATGCCTCATCGATGTAGGATGAGTTTCAGTTGACACCTCAGTGTAAATGTAATTTAATTGAATTGCAAAGTCTATTTAAAAGCCCAGACGCATTAGAATTTGAAGTAAGTGGGCCTATGGGTTAATTGATTTGTGAGGAAAGTTTTATATGGAAGAACTTGTTAAATGCTAATCTCCATATGGGAAATCACGTTTGTCGCAGCAGAAAGCAAAATGAAGATGCCGTTTTAAAATTGAGGCACACTTCTTTTATTTATTTATTTATTTATTTATATTTTTTTAGTATCAATACGAGTAATGTGAGAGAATGGAAACTATTTTTACAACACAAGACGATAGTGTGAAACAGCAGCTAGCAGAAGTTCACAGTAGGAAGTAGATGCAATCTTTGTGAGGTTGGAATGGTGACCGTGCTTTCTCCCCCGCAGCACTGCAGTCAACCCAGCACCTCCTACACAACCCAGATCCTCTCACAGTCAGGCCTCCTCCCTCACAGCCTCAACACTAGCAGGCAGACTGACACATTGAGGAGGGGGCCACCTGCCTTATTCAGCTCCTTGTTTTGCAGAAACATGAAGTTACATTGAGAGATTGAGTTGGTAAACGCTTGAAAATGTGGAGCTTTTGTCTTATTATAAGACATTTTAATTTAATCATAAAACTGTAAAATGCATGCATAATCCAAATTTATAATTTGGGCTGCAGTCTCAAGAGCAAGATTTTACCTGCCAGTATAATTCATGTGCTTGTCTTAACATTTTGTGATAGATCCCTTCATTTGTGTTTCATGAACCCACAGTGGCACTGTTTTTATCTTTAGGGCAAAACTGACCACGGTCCACCCACCTAGGAGTTCCAATCAAAGCCCTGGCTCTAAAAAGGGGGCCTTGGTTTTCTGACCTTAGGCAAAATTACTCTTTTCTATCATGGCCAACTAATAGTTTTAATGGTTTTGAATCTGTCCTTTCTGTGGGACCAACCTTGAAACCCTCAGTTTTTGTTTCCAGCTCTGAGTAGTGACTGAAATAGTGAAATCACATAAATGAGATTCCACTGTAGGTGGTTTGGCTCCACCTTAGGGTGACTGCATAGGGGACTTGGAGCATGGAAAAGACCTCCAACTTGCATTTAAAGGAAGTGGTTGTGGTGGTTTGGGCATCTAACTCGAATGCCTCCCGAAAGCCATTGTACTCGTGGCAAGTACTCCAGGCACGGCCACCTGGGTGGAGACTGCGACCAGACCGAGAACACGCTGGGAGAGATTACTGTTTATATCCTGTCTGGCTTGGGGACACCTCAAGTCCCCCCAGGAGCTACAGGATGGGGCTGCAGAGAAGGACATCTCGCTACCACGAGCCAGACCTGGAAGCAGTGCAGAAAGGATGGCTGTACAAGCCGACATATACATACACTGTGCACTTGAATATATATCTAACTGTAGATAAACGTAGGTCTCAGCGGATGTGCAAATTCCCTCTTCATCAATATTACTGTCCTGTGGGGTGAAATGTGTGTGTGATAGGGACACAGATCAAGAAAGACGAGACAGAGACTGGATAATGTCAGGGGAGCGCTGAGTGGTAGTCTATTAGTGTCACTGGCACGTCACTAACTCTGAGTGTCATCGGTCCATGTCAGTTTCTCTCCGTTGCTTGTCAAATGTGAAGTGGGAGTGGCTGCTGTCATCACACAGACATGCTGAGACACACTTCCTAAAAAATATAAGACAGTGACAGATCAGTGCCAGAGGAGCACGTTGGATTCTCAAAGCTTGTTTCAACTAAACATACTCGGCAGCAAATGGTGCTTTATTTAACTGTGAACAAGGTTTGTGATTTATACAAGTTATATACACTGTATACGGTTGCACAAAATGTCTGATATTGACTTGAAATTGCTACCATTTTATAGTAATAACAGTTAAACAAAGCAAATTTGATTTGAAAACAGTGTTTTCCTCAGAGGCGTTCCTTGGAACTGAAGGAGCCTGAGGGAATAGCACAGAAGTAATCAATACAGGAATGTCTGTTTTTAGACACTGAGTGCATTTTAGACTGTTTGTGAATTAATCAATAGCAGAATATGTTTTGAGAAAGAGAGAAAAGGGGATGGGATTAGGATAGGCTACTTCCTCCACCTGAGGGCTGCTATTCATCAGGGAACAGACAGAATGCTGTGGGGAAAAAAAGGGACAAGGAGCAAGCAGAGAGCTCCTGCTTGACACTTCTGTGTGTTTATGTGTCTGTATAGTCTGGTAAGGGTGGGGAGGGGGGGTGTTGATGCAAGTGTGTGTGTGTGTGTGTGTGTGTGTCTTTGAACGGCAAAACATCATATCATGCTTTTTTCAGCTCTCCACTAGATTTCCCTGCTCTAGGGAAAGAGTTGTATTTCAGGAAACACAGAGTCTGGAAATATCCCAGTTGCTTGGGGAAAATCTATCACACTTGCTTGTTCTTTGTACAGGAGTGAATTTGGCAGTCACACAACTGAGGGAGTTCCGTTTTCTTCTCCGTCTTTGACAAGTCTACAGCCCACACCTCAGCGATGGCCCCTGGTGAATCTAAGATATATAGGTTTTCTTATGACTGAAAATGGCCACTCAAGGCTGAAGCCTGCAACAGCGGAGAAGTCCTGCATCTCATACATGAAACTTTATTGAATACAGATGCTGATTTACTGAGAGCTATCAAAACAACAAAAATAAATTTGTACCGAAAGCAGGCTATATAAATGTTTAACATTAATACACAGTGGCATTTAGGATAAAGCTGAAATTTATGCTTAGAATGCAGGTCACTTGGGTTGTAAATAAAAGCCGCTATTCGGACTGGAATTCATGTTCAGCCATTTTATTGAACAAACCTAGGATGAATTGTGAAAACCAACCATCTGTATGATTCTAACACATGGATTGTCTCCAGCACTTACAGTATAACGCTTGAGGAGACTTTAAATTTAGAAGGTGGGTGAGATAAGAGTGCTCTCATCTCTGAAGTGACAAATCCAGGCTGTAGTGTGTCTCAAAATTGCTATAGCAGCATATTTATTAATGAATACAGTATCTGCTGGGTGTACAGGTGGGTTCATTTGCAAGTCAATTATAGTCAGTTCTTCTGTTTAATATATTAACTCGTATATCCTAAAAAAAAAAAGAAAAAAAAAAAAGACACAAATAAGACCATAAATTGCTGCATGCTGTTTTTCCATTAGCTGTAATACAAAACTGCACTTCTACAGATAGCTTTGGGAGAATTAAACTCTCCTGTCCACAAAAGTCTCAACTTCACTGTTCCTTTCAAAGCAAAAGTACAGTGAGGTCGGTGTGGTGGTTAGACACAGTATTCGACTTCAACTGGGGTTTAAGTTGAATACTGTGTGTCCACTCGCGTTTTGTCTCCTCAGCAACTAGCATTTTTTAAATCATGGACACAATCTTTCCCTGACATTAACCAGTAATTTTTAGTGTAGAGAAGAGTGCAGTCTTAGCCATATTTTAACTAAAGAGGCAGCAGTTTTAGACGACTCTCATATGGGCCATGTTGTGTTGCTTGTGGAGTACGGTGCTGTTGTAAAGAGGCAAAGTTGTGCATGTTTGTTTTCAAATAATATCCCAGTTCAGTATGTGTGCAAGTCAGTGCAATTGACCTTATTTTGAGCAGACAGTTTGATCTTTTAAAACAAATGTAATTAATAACATTAATAGCTGCACTACATTTAGGTGTTCCAGTTCTGGGACCCTGGTGGTGTGCAGGCTCACTCTCTACAATGATTTACTGGCACTGCTAAATTGAACTGAGCCATCATTAATTTTTTTTTCTTTAAACAATATTTTTATTGAATTTTTCTCAACACAGGGCACTCTACAGGGGAAACATGGGAATGAAATATCAAAAATAAAAGGGGAAAAAAAGAGTAATAATTCCACAAAACCAGCCCCCCCACCCCCCACAACTCCACCATCAGACAAAGCATCATACTGTATTCACATGAGCTCTATTTCTGCACCCACTGAGCTGTTATCTTCCTGCACTAAATCTGTGTTTGGGTTTCCTCTCTCAATCTGTTTTGTGTGTTTAATTTTCTGCCAAAGTGCCAGATGTGAGCAGGCTTTAACAGGTTGCCCTAGTGCTGCTTAGGACCAATTAGCATTTGTCATGACCAACTTCCACCCTGCCACCAGTTTGTATGTTTTGAACACATTTCTTTTCACTCACAATATGGTTCATATTTTATTAGCTTCATTAATTGTCTCCATCCACAGCCTTCCTCCACCTGTTTCCAAGTCACAGAATTGTTATCAAAAAATCACAGTGGAACAGACGCTTTGCTCCCAAGCAGTTGCGCTCATCTAATTATAAAGCACTAGGTAAATGTTGAGCAGATGCCCTCCACCAATACTCCCAACCTCCCCCTCTCTGCCTTCCAATTGAGAGAGCCATTTGGTCTCATTCTAGTGTTACATTGGCTCCACATGGAGTGGGGATCCTTGCCAAGCGGCTGCCGTGGTATAAATGAACCTAATTGCTCGCCAACTCAACACACCGTCCAGCAGACGAGAACAAAAGAAGAACTTCCTCTTCAGCTAAAGTGGTTTGCCACACCCCGATGCGGTGCCTGACTCCTCAGCCTTCCTCTGCTTGTGGTGTCTAGTTTTTGGAGCTTGCGTCCACAGTGAGGAGGCATGAGCACGATGGTGTCTGAGGATGCCGCACTGCCTTCTATTGACTAATAGCTTCAGTGTCCTTGCACTTGGCAGGGCTGTGCCACAATTAGGAATCTGTTGATGGTGGAAGAAAAATAAGGAAAATAGACAATAGGGAAGAGGCGGGGACTGAAAGAGAAAATTAGACTTTTACCAGTTAATGGAGCAACATGTGACCTTGGATTTTTAAGTACTTCACAAAGCAAACCTGTCGCTAGCCAGTGCATTAAATGGCTTTGTTGTTTTTGGCCTGCTGCACATCATGGTCCTTAGATTTTCTCTAATCTTGTTTATTTTATCATTCTTTTCCCTGTATTATATTTAAGTGTATTTAAGAATTTGGCATTTTTTAGATCGGATTCCATCACACCTCTCTTCCCAAATGCTTATTATGACTTGGTTGTCATTAGTTGTCCATATTCTAGTTGTTTATTTCAACAAACACTTGCTGTTGCAGACACAGTAGTAATTTGCACATTTGCTTGATCAGTTATGATGATTGCTATCACCACCTAAATATACCTGGAACTTGGATAGAGCATGAACTCTGAAATAAGGCCAGAATTTAATTCCAGGAACATCTTTATTCAAGTTGGACACCGTTCTGTCCTTCTCCTTCTCCTCTTCCTCCTCCAGTGTTCACGTCCTCTTCCTGGCCTCATTACCCCTCATACCATGCACTCTGTGCTGGGGAGGCAGAGCAGCTGTCATTTCTGTCTGGCAGGAGTGTCTCTCCTCTCCACCACAGCCACAAGTGACCTGTTCCTGTCTCCGAGCCAGGACAGATGATAGCCCCACCGCAGCCTGTATGGTCCAGGTGTGGGCACTGGTTATAAGCTTCACTGGGATCATGGCTGTGATTGCGCTTAATAGCTGATTAAATTTTAATCTTGGCCTCACAGTTGTAGGGATGAAGCCTTGTAAAACAACACTGACTTCATGCACAGGTACGGTGTGTTTTTTCCTGCATGTGTGTACTTCAATTGCATGCGCGTGCACATGGAGCATCCGTTACACAGTTGGGCTATAAATCTGCCTTGGAATTAACCAGTGAGTAGAGGCTGATTGCTGTAGCAGTCCCCTTGCACTCTCAGGAATGAGAATAAATGAGCGGACGCTGGCATGAACAATCCTTTATTACACCCATTAGCCAGAGGAGCCCGAGCCTTATGAAGCAGGGGAAACCAAACAGGCAGCACAGTCGTCACATACGTGGCCTACTTATGGTTCCCATGACAGTGTGAAGACCTCCCCCTGCCCCCACCATCACCACCACTTCACATGCATACTATTACCACATTACCAGCCACCCCCAGTACAATCAGTGGATACAGTCATCTGCGTACTCCTTGTAATGTCAAAATATTTCTGAAGTGCCAGCTAATAAGTGTGGCTCTGGAGTGCCTCCACCAGCTCAATATGTTCATCAACACATTTTTTTTTCTTTTGCAGAAACTTCAGTAGATGGCAGAATCATTAATCAGGAACTTTAGCTGTGTATTGCCTGTAAATCATTCCACTCATTCCTGGATGCACTCCTCAAACAACAGCACCAGGTGCTCTTAATCAAGATTGGTTTGTTTGCTTGTTTTTCGCATACATTAAAACTGCCAGGTGGACTATTTTTTCATTAATGAATTCTCCATCAAGAGCAAGGTAATGTTACAGCTCATTTACTGTGCAAAGCTTCAGGTCATATAAACATGTTTTGACAGGTGTTTCATTACATTCAGAATAGACTGGCTGACATTGTTGTAATTTCTATTAGAGGTTACTTAATCCCTGCCAATAGACAGCAATGTAGAGACTCACTGGTCTTCATATTGTACAGAGCATTTTGCAGTGTCATTGAAAACTTATGTGCAGCAGTTGTCCTGTGGTGCTCTAATGCCATTTCATTGATTATAATACTCCCTGACAAAGCTCTCTCGTCATTTCTGTCACTGCATGTCACTTAGAAGTAAGCTTTCTTACAGTCTTTTTAAGTACTGTTTGCCAGTAGGAGAGGAAATGTGATGTTTGAATCTGGAGAACTGGACAGACCTAAAAGTTTGGCCCAAGTCCAGCCCAGGTCCACCAAAATTTTTACAAAAACTGATCCTGATCCAGTATTTTAAATCAAACCTTGAAAAGCTGATGTTCTCCAGCCAAATGCAAAAGGGTACATTCAACACAATTTCATATTGGCAACTGCCAATTGTTCTGCCTTACACTGTCTATTTATATTCTCCAGGAATAATTATTTATCATAAGCAAATCACTTCGCTAACACTTCGACTGAGCTGTCGTCACCTGCTGCACACACTGGGTGAACTATGAATTTCTGCAATAGAGTGATGCTTGTGTGATGAAGCCAAACCAAAAATACATGTATAATATTATGTATTGTAACCATTTTTTTCATTGTAATTTTAATATTGAAAGTAATACTCAATTGTGAGGTTTAATGTTAAATGGTAACTGGGATCAAGTATGGCAGTCTGAGTCATGAGGGTTTCATGTCCTTCCTGTATCTAACTGACACACACAGGTACAGTATTTTTGAATAAGTGTAAAGTAGCTCTTTTGAGTGTCATTTCTTGTCTCCACTGTTCCAACTGTGTAATCAGGACGCAGTGGGAAACACTGAGTTGCATCCAATTTCCTCTCACTTCCCTTTGTTTATTGACTTGGGGACCTGACAAGGAGTGAAGGACTCGAGTGGGTTTAGAGAAAACCGCAGACATTAACTCCCCTAACCTCTTGCTGGCACTTTTGCTGTGCCATGAACAACACAGCAGGGAGCCTTGGAGTAGATTGATTACACTTGTGATCACTCTTCTAAGATAATGTCCTTCCTTTTAATCACGCGTTGTGCCTCTGCTCTTTACAAGGATAAGATTATCATCAGCAACTTCATCACTGTCTCATTGTAAATGCTGGCCTAATTGGACAGCTCTTCTTTTCATTGGAAGTTTTGATCTTATTTACTCCTGTGTGTCCTTCAGCTGTGATCACTTTTGGGAGGTGTTTTGTGTTTGTTTTCTCTGTGCTGTCTTCTCTTTCACACAGAGGAATCAAATGTGTTGTCTTCACTTTCTAAGAGCTGCTTTAAAAGATTTTTACTGCTGGAGTGTCAATAAGTTAGTTGCCAGGTGAACGTAATTACTCTACTTCTAAAACTGCCGTTTGTAAAATCAAAGAGTTGGCAGTATTTGCAGTATGTTAGCTTGATCCCTGTGGTGTTGAGCTTTGCTGAGTGCTATGAAGTCAATAACCTTGTATTTACTTATTGGGCACCAGAGAGGCCTTATAATCCTGCAACTCCATAAACCTGACATTTCAACAAAACACACCAGGCATTTACCTGCCAGACATCCACCCAGCTTTGCTTTCTCTGAAATATTTTGAGTGTTTGAATTACAATTTGAAGATGAGTTTTGTGCAACGAAAGCTTTAAATGAGAGTTCAGCCCTCACAGCCTCAGGCTATCATCAGTAATCCCTTTTGTTCACTTTGACATTGGCAGAATTGACCATACCTGCTTTCTGAGGCAGTCTTGATTTTTCTAGCCTGCTCTCATGTCAGGTCCTTTGTGGTGGCTGACATTTGTGACTGGACATTAATGACTCTATTTGCCTCAGAGGAAAGTGTTAAAAACAGCTGCCTCAGGCATAAGATACCTGGAATCACACACATTATGTGTAAAAATGAATGGTTTCTCCAGAAGGTGCGTTGGGCAAGAATTTGTAGCTTTCCATTCTTTCTTTATTTCTCTTTCTTTCCTTGCCTTTTTCCTCCTCTCCTTCCTTCCTTAACAACCCAACTGACCTAGCTCCCAGTTAATGGCTAATAGGCAGATCAGTGGCTAACCACGGGGGTCCTGACTGACCTTTCAAACCCGTCCAGTTTATTATTTGCACTGTCAAAGCTCCACGTGCCACCGTCTGACCTCCACTCTCATTCCCAGACCAGCGACCATGCGACAGCCTCGCAGACAAAGAGCCAGTTTGAGAGGGGAGGGATGGGGAAGTCGGACGAGACGCCTTTGTTGTGATCACAAGTGTGTCTGGCATTATGTAAATAGTGCTTATCCAGTGTTAATTGCCTCTGCTGCTAGGATGAGCATATTAAATGTGAAGGAAACAATTTACCACTTTCAAGTCTCCCCAGGCCACCGTAAATAAGACCAGGCCTGGCATTCGACGGCATAGCTAGTGCCATCTGCTACCTGTGTCATATCATCTGCACTCTAAACATCATTGGAAATAGCAGATAATAAAGGATGAATCTGGTTCATTACAACTTGGGTGTTATTTTTCTAGTTTTTGCCATTATTTGTCTCTATAATAAGAACACTAAACTTAACTTGATTTGCATTTTGTGCATTTCTAATGTTGAAAGTACTCCTACCAGGCATCTTCATATGTCATACCCTCCTCTCTGGCTCTTACTCTCTCATAAATAGGTGTTCCATGACTGTACGCACTTGATTTTCTTCAGTCAGCATATGGATGGCACCATTACTCCTTACAACCTCTTTTCACGCCAGCCAGGCCATTTTGCTGATCTGCACAGCACATAGCATCATCCGGCTACCTCCCCTTCCCATCTCCTGCTCCTCTCCTGTCCCCCAAACCAATTACCAGTTATCACCAAGGAGTAGGCTGTTCATCCATTAGTTATTCATCCACCCAAGTGCCGCTTTTACTCTAATTCGATTTCTCCCTCCATTTTACATTAAAAATCACTCCAAGATGGAAAGATCTTAAAGTTAAGCACAGAGATTAACTGCGCATCTCTAAATCTCTTTAACAAATATACTCTGCATGTACCATTAACCTTGAACAAGCTGATTAACTTAGCACTCCGTTTGCCTCACTAGTCCCAAATCATATTTAGAATCTGCCGCAGAATTTCATAATCCAGCCAAAATAGGATAGTGCAATTATCTCGCATTCAGCTGTAATCTGTTAGTGATGAAGATGGAACAGCATATTGATCTAATTTCATGGGAAAGTGATCATAAGCAGAACAAGAGGATGTTGTGGATATTATTACCCGGCGTATCTGACAAATGGGGCCAAGTACAATAAGAAATGAGATGAAATGTTTGCTCAACAATCTTTCATGTGCAGCACTGTGTGTGAGTCTGTGTCTTTTTATATCTGCCTTCTCTGTGTACACACATGTATTTTGGTCATGGTTGTTCATGTGGTTAGTGGTTGGTTGGCTATTGCTAAACCTGGAAGAGGTGTTTCAGGTTTCAGCAGCAGCATTAATGCAACAACAACACCCACAATCAGTGTTGGTTAAGTTACTTGAAAAATGTCATTACATATCTTTCATTGAAAAACTAATTGCATCGCGTTGTTAATAGCTCAGTGGCAAAAGTAATAAGTTACCTTGCTCATTACCTCACTTTCATTTCTCAGCCCAGCCTCATCAAAAGTATCCTTAAACAACTCCAAAGTCTCCACACCCTCATGTCACATATTCTGTATTTCATGTGTAAAAATGGAAAATGACACATTATAATTTAGCAGTCACCTATGTTTTAGATCTACTGACCATCAGCAGCCAGCCTAATGTTAAATCCCAGCCAGAACACACAGCTCTCTAGAGATATCCTCCTCACAGTGAAGCTGTATACACTGTACAACTCTGAACAAAGCCAAGTCATTCCTGACCATAGGCTTACTTAGCAAGCCAGCTAACAAAGAGCACACAGCATGTAAATGAGAAAACTTTGTAGTTACTGGGAGGTGTTTTTTTTTTTTTAACTTTCTTTTGTAGCCTTTGTGCCAAGCTAGCGTATTCCAAACAAGTTTCCTAATTGAATACACAGAGACCAAATAGATAGCAACTCCTGGTGAGACAGTGAAATCAACCCAAATTGTTGAAGTAACATGTGTCAGTGGGATTAGCAACTGTAATGCATTACTGAATTTCAAATCATAATGGGAGAAGGAAATGGGAGGGATGGTGGTGACAGTAGACGGTGATATTACAATCTGTGCATGACCTGCACCTACTTCACCTTCTCTGCTGCTCAGCACATTTGACATTGAGTGTTTAGTAAAGATCTCTTCTCCCTTTGTCCTTTTTATAACAGTTGTCCTTGCACTGAGCGATTACGCCAAAAGATTGGATAATAAATGTATGTAACAAGGCGGACGATGAATTTTAGGGCAGATTGAAGGAGGTGATACACTTTGAACGAGTTGCGCAATAAAGGGAGTACTCTACACAAGATTGGTGCTCAGAGAAGAAAATTGGCAGAATTCATCAAATGTTCTGCAGGCATAAAACCTCAGCAGCAGTGTGTAGGGCCTTTAATGTGAAAAATAGCCCAGGGGCCTTGTGCAGTGTGTTTTATGTGGTTGGAGGGGTTAAAGGAGGCCTGTACATTGGTTCATGTAGAGATGTTGAGGGGATTGTCAGATTTCCCCAGTGGCATTCTCTCTCTCTCTCTCTCTCTCTCTCCCTTTCTCTCTCTCTCTCCTTCCCTCTCCTCCCCTCTCCCAGTTTCCTGTCACTGGAGCGTTGCTTGAGTCGCTCAGACAGTGGCGATGACTGTCTAGGAGTGATTTATGCAGTCATAAGGGCTGTACTGTAGCGGACCTTGGCCCGTATTTTATTCTGACACTTATTATTGAAATGAGACATTTGGGTGTTAAAAGGAACCCAAGCCGTTTTCTCACTGAGAGGATGAGGTAGCAGTCATGCTCACATCCTTCCAGCATGTGGAATTACCTCAGGGAGTATTTAATTCCACTTCTTCTGAATGTTTCAGTTCTCACTTGTACATAGTTTTTATTTATGAAAATGCAAATTGAATCCCACATTGTTGAAAGATGGAATTGCAAAACATTGGTGAAGTTGGAGCTGCAGTGTAGCAGCTCCTGATCATTTGCTTGGTGCTGTAGAAAAGGCAGACTGCATCAGTCAGTCAGCAGTGAACAGCACTCCTGTCTCACTGTTCTTTGCTCTACTGTTGCTTAGACTCAGTCGGGTAAATCAACAAACAATAGAGTAGTGTAAAACGGGAGGATTATTCTTGCCACTCAAGGTCCTGGAAGTGTAAGTCCACTTCATTCTCTGCTTACACTATGTACATGAGGGGTAGCTCAAGCAATTCTGATGCTTGGTATTGGAATACATTTTCATTACAAAAGGTGAACAGCTGCATTAACACTGAAAGAAGCCAGGTATGACTTCCAAGGAGTGCTCTGGTTCCCTAAGAGTTCAGGGCACAGACCATGAACTGCAACATGCCCAGTCTAGCCAGGGACCTTTGTTGCTTATCATTCTGTAATCTACTACTACTCTTGTCCCACTGATAAAAGCATAACATGCCCTCCAAAAAATTACAACTTCCACGGAGCATTTTGGTATGAAACATCCAATCAGGGATGTAAAATTCTGCAGCTACTTCATGGAAAACCTGTGGTGGGAAATATACTTATTTAAGAGTTAGGTGAGAATATTGGCACCACAGTCATGTCTGTACACTAAACATGAAGCTACAGCCAGCTGCCAATTAGCATAGCTTGACATAAAGATTGGAAACTGGGGAAACCTCTAAGCCTGTCCCTGTTTGGAGTTAATACTAGTGCCCTCTCCCATTTCCCAACTGTGATTGCCCAAGCTGTGTGAGAAGGTTTAGTCACATAACATCTGTTCGTGTCTCACTCATAGAGTGTTAGAAAACTGTTTCCCATTCCATCAGCACTGTTATGATGGTTAACCAGCAGTAGTGGTCCCTCCTCTATCTCCACAGTACAACTCTAGTGGCCATGCTTCCTTTGTCCCCCTCGACTGTACCTCCACTTCCTCTGGCACTATCACCATCCTCAGCTTCCTCCAACTCGTCTATATGAGGGCTCCACACACCTGACTGGACCCTGATGCCGAGGGGTCATGTTGCCTTCTCCCAAAAGATGAAAAGATGGACAGGCGTGTAATCGACAACTGTAAGCGCTACACTCCTGAGGCTAGATGACCTACATGTTACACTCCCTCCATCTGCCTGCATACACTTAACACCCCACAGGCTGCCACTCAAACCAGCAGGTGATGGCACACAAGAGATGCAGACTGTGTGTTACAGAGGCTTATTGCATGTACAGATGTTAAGCACAACACCCAAAGTTAGACGCACTGGTGAAATATGAGCATCTGATGCTCTTTCTACTTCTACTGAAAGCCTTGTTTACTTGTCAGTGCAGTTCAAGTAGAAAGGATGACCTTACTTCATTCAACTCACCACATTTCCAGTTCAGCCAGGATACAAGTGAGGACTAATACTCTCTCCTTGTGCACAGCATAAACTCTGTAAAATTGAAAACAAAAACATTTCATTAAGATTCAAAGTGCTACATGCAAGTCATAAAGCAATGTGTGCAGTTAATTCAAAAGCATAAAAAAACTAATGGACTATTAGAGTCTACTGCCTGAGGCTGCCTTTTCTCCTTGCAGAAGAAGTACATCAATCACTTCTATCAGTAAGCTGCCGGCAGTGTCTTTGCCTCCTGCAACAGACATGGCCCCTCAGCAGAAGCAGCATCACATGTGGCTGAAGTTGACATCTTAACAGATAAACTAGCCCCACTTTACTACCACTGTCACTACATTCTGCCCTCAGTCTTTGGAGATATTGATGGGAGGCAGCAGTCGATGAGACTAAAGCACTGACAGGCAGAAGGGACGCCTAAGGAGTCCAGCTAAGCTGCTGCATGTTTGTTCTTTCTCGCTTGCCCTCATAGCTGGAGGATAAATGATAAGATGGGACACAGATGAGAAAACCTTCAAGACTGTGCTTTGCCTTAGGCTGTAGTTGTAAAAACAGTGACTTGTGGTGAAGTTTCAAAGCAAGTCGGTTTGTTTGCTTGAAACAGCTCCAAGCAGCTGAAAGTGACGTGAGGTATTCACTGGAGCGGAGACGTAGTGCACTCTGCTGCGTCACAAGTGCACAAATTCTGAATGTCTTTGTCAATATGGGACTCTGCCACAGAGAAAATAAAAGAAAGGGAAAGGGGTTACATCCTTTTGTTACACTCCACTAAGCTGGTTTACTGCATTTGTTGTGAGAAAGCTGGTGGTCGTCTCTGGGGCTTTGAATGAAAACACATTTCTCTTCTGGCTACAGCTGCGGTGTATCCGTGTGCAAACAGCCAGCAGATGTGTTTTGGTCCAGCTACTCCATCCCGGCGCCCGTTTCCTTCCAACTCCGCATTTACCTGATCATCTCCTGGCCCAGTTGTTTAACAAATGATCTCTCATGAATAATCACTATTGTTTTGTTCCAGACCAATAAGATAACTCATGTTGACTCTGTACATATGGAGCAGTTTTGGCCATGGAACATGTGCAGAGCTGAGTTGGACTCGATAAACACCACAGCTGCTAAATAATTTGTTGCAAACAGATTTTGTTTACCAGCATGTGTTTATGAGTGAATATGTATTTGTATGCTTTGCATGCACACTTGAAGAGGATAGTTTATGCTAGTTTGAGTACATTAAAATATGTGTGATGAAACATTAAGAGGCTACAGCTTGTACTTAGTGGAGCCAGAGAATACAGGCAGATATTATCTTTAATTCTGTTATGTTTTAAGCTACTTAGGAAGTTAGCCAACTTCAAAAAAAATAAATAAATAAATAAATAAATAATAAAAAATATTCACATGAAAATTTCACAGTATAAAGTCACCGTCACTATGTTTAGGCATGCTAGCTTGTGAAGCACTTTGCAGAGTGTAAAGCTGTCCCCAGAAATCTCAAGGACTGTGCTGAAGGCAGATCCTCACTGTGAGAATATCTGAGAAGATCTAGGAAGCTGCAGCCAGGCTTACAGAAATCCTTCCCATCTGTCAGACAGGACTACAGAGCCACACAACTAACTGAAGCAGCGTGTTTAGCTGGATAGACATCAGCCAAAAGGACACAAAAAGGATGGCAAAGTCCCCCATGCAGGAGTTAAGGCTACTTAATATTCCTGTGTTGATTGGGAATTAATTGTTCCATCTGGCTCCCATGAAACCCAGTGATGAGAATAGGAAAACAACACTCCCTCCTCTTTTCCTAACGTGTTTCCCCTTGTTTCATTATGGTCATGGAGTATGGCTAGCAAGTGGTGAGGCTTGGAGGTGGAGAAAGAAGAGGAGGAGCTTGGGCCGGACAGGCTGTACCAGAGGGAGAGCTCGTAAATTTGATCATTTTTCTCCAGGACTGTCATACGCCATAGGCTGCCTCATTTGTCTACTCCAACTCCTTTGTTTCCACCAGGCTCCCTGTTCCAGGATTAGGCTGCGGAGAGGGAGACAAGCAGGAAAATAAGACAGAGGGAGAGAGACAGTCAAAGGAACTATATAAGCTAATTATTATACTGCTCCATGTTTCTTAAATACAGTACTTAAAGTCTAATGTACATGCTGCAGTATTTTAATAATCGCTGACTGGCCAAAACACAGAATGAAAGGAGGCATGAGGGAAGGAAGGATGAGTGAAGCTGCACAACTGCATGTTTTTTTTCCCACCAAATTGCCCTGCAGTTCCACAGGAGTGGTGTTGACCCAGTTTATCTCCCACTCAGGTGATTAATGCAACATTGCTACAAACAAAGGTCACATCAGGAGGCAGGGGAGCAGGCCAGAGCACAACAAGAGCTAAGGGAGTTATATATGGCTACTGTTATGGCTGAGAAAATAAGTTGTTTGTTGTTTTGTAGGGCATCAGTCAGTCTCTTGAGGCACACAGAGAAGCACACACGCACACGCACACACAGGAATGAACCAGGAATGAGAGCAACACACTAATATTGTGTTATAACCAACAGTTGTTAAATGTCTTCTGTGGCTCTTCTGGGGAGAGCTTTCTAAAGTTAGAAAGAAATACCCCTCTGATTATGTCATCATGGGGGTATCTAAGTATACATTATATGAAGTGTAGGATCCAATGTTTTTGGAGCTTGGAGCCTACTCTCTGCCTTTACTTGGTCATTTTTTACCATTCATTCTTTCTTTCTTTTGTGAGTCCCCCAACACTACAGAAGTTCAGTACTTAATTGCTAGAAGCAAGAGATGGAGCAAAGTTTGAGCACCAGCTGTTCAAGACAAAGTCCCAGATGACATGTCTGTGTGTGTGTGACCCAAAATGGGAACAGAGACCCATTTTTGGATATTTTTAAACTGTCTTTACTTTTCGTTTGTTCACATTATGCAGCAGTTCTCAGCCTGGTGTCTCAAGACCAACTGAAAGGGTTCAAGGAATGATTAATTTCTGTTACACATTTTTGTCCTCATTTTTCTTTAATATGTGGTCTTTATACAGGATAGTATAACATTATTGGGTCTCAAACGTGATTTTAATACAAACTGAGAGGGGCAAATAACCTACAGCTGCTTACAACTTGCAGAGAAATGCACCCTGTGACAAGGGATTAATCAATAATAACAGTTAAATGTTTATTGGAGCCTTAGTAATATAAGTCAGAATGGTTGGGAACCACTGGTTATGTATAGCTCAAATTTATACAATCAGTGTTACATATAGCTGGATATTACACATATTTATTAGGAAGGAGAGGATTTATGCTGTCAGGTCCTATCAGTCCTTTGCTGCATCTTAAAACAGGTACTAAGACACTAAGATGTGTTACAGAACATGCAAAAGTAAAGAATTAGTGGTAGAACATCTGGGGTTGAAAATATAAGCTCTCTCTGTGGGCATTCCTTGGTGGCCTCTGTGTCTTTAATGTTCATTTAGAGGCACCACATACACACAACCAGAGTTACTTGAAACTGTCGACTGCTCATGAATTTAGGTCATTTTGTTAGTCAGAACTAGGCTATGGGTTTTCTTATTTCTACCTCTATGTTGCATTTTAAAGAGAAGTTGTGATGGCTGCTTTTCAGTTTCCCAGCCTTGCTTTATTTTCCACAGCTGGCACTTGTGAATATAAATGCTCTCTTTTACTCTTCTAGTTATCATTTTAACTCATTTCAGTTTGCCGTGTGAGCAAAATGCTCCACTCCAAAACCAGATTTAAATACAACTGCAAGGGTAATTATGCTGTGTCTACCTTTTTTTTCTTCCTCTCTCTCTCTGTGGTTATCTAAATTATAATCTCTAGTTTCAGCGTTTATACCAGAGGTATTCCACAGCTATGGTTTCTCTTCCAAAGAAATTAATGGTGCTAAACGAAGCAATGATTTTCTTTATATGTGCCAGCTGTAGTGCAAATGGTTTTCAGTCTGCCAGAAAATCAAGTTCATTTTGTGAAGATGAGGTTGAAGATGGACTCAATGAACAGGGGTCATTTGGGCTTTGATCTAAGATTCGCTATCAAGCTGTAATTTTGTGTGTATGTTTTCCAATGTTGTATTCATAAAGATTTCTTTTTGATCATCTGTCCAGAAGACATTCAGGGTAAAGAAAGCACAATTTAAATTTCTGTCTGAATGCATCCACCCTAAGCACAACTGTACAGATGTAGCAGTGTGGGAAAAGGGCCCTGAGGGCACAATATTGTCTGCATTTCTCAGACCCAGACCTGTATATCTTGCTAGAAAGAGCATAACAAGAGCAAGATTAAAAGTAATATGAGCTGTACTTTGGCTTTCCTCTTGGCTTTTTTGCTGGCTTTTAGTCTAACCTCATTTAGGCAGAAAACTCTTCCCACTCAGGTTTATCTGTACCAGTCAGCTTGTGTCTGTCCCTACAGCAACTCTGCTTCCCTGAAACATTTCTATGGCAAAAACCATCAAAACAGGTACAGTAATATATCTCACACACAATATCTTTCCCTGTCTTCCTCAGGTGAATGGAAAGGAGTTGTCCAAGTCCAGCCATGAGGAGACTGTGGAGGCCTTTCGCGCTGCCAAGGACCCCGTCGTGGTGCAGGTCATCAGGCGGACCCCCAGCGGCCGCCCCCATGGCCCCCCTCAGGAAATCCATGTGGTGGATGTGTGCACTCAGACCGACATCACCTTTGAACACATCATGGCGCTGGCAAAGCTGCGGCCTTCGACCCCTCCTGTGCCTGACGTCTGTCCCTTCCTGCTCTCTGACAGGTGAGTACAATAGGAAATGTATGTAGTTATTTTACATCTCTGTAAATCAACAATAGCTCAATAAGCTTGTGAGTCCTATTTTCTTATACCAAATAAATGTGATTCAGAACAGGAAAGATAGTTTTAAGCAGCTCAGTGATTTGATATAATTTCATATATTTTTATTTAATTTGGAATTATAACTAATTATTTTGATTCAGTGCCACAAAGAGCAATGAGTTTGTTGTTGTGTCCTTGTTTTGACTTTGGCTGGAACTGATGATTATTAAGAAGGAAAAAATAAGTAGTGAGAAGTGTTATTGAGCCATGAAGCAGAAATATCAGTGTTTGCAGAATTAGCATTAACAGTTTGCAAGGCTCCTGTAAAATATAAATGAACTGTCTAACCCGCTGCATAGTTGATTCAGACAAATATAGATTAGTTTGTTCTCAGTGTCCTTCACATCTTCTCTTCACCAATTGGACACGCAAATAAAAAAAGTGAAATAAAGGGAAAGAGAAATAAAAGACAGGGCTAAGTAGTCATAATTTACCATGAATACAAAGTGTACATGTGTAGAGTGTGCTCAGAGTCTCAATGTTTAGCATAAAGAATTTGTTTAAATGAAGTAGATAGATAAGCAGAGAAACAATAATAAATATAAGCAATCAGGACCACAAGTCACAACCTCAAGTGGCATTGAATACATGAGCATTTGGATCATCATCATGTCATCATCATGAAATTGTTATTCCCATATGACTTGAACACAGCACAAAGAGCCACATGGGAGATAGAATGTGACTGAATGGCAGATGCAAAAGACATACATACTAACAGATAAATCAATATAAAGTTATGAATTGGGGTTAGAGCACTATCTTTCACGTGCTTCATATACACTTAGATAGTCAAGCACATAATTCAGCAGCAAGATTAAATATGTTTGTTTGGCTCACGGTGTCTATAAATTTAGAGGAGATGAAAATCAAAATGACACAGTACAATCACTAGTCTAATCACATCGCGAATGGATGCTGAGTAGCACAATACCTCAAAGACGTGTTTTTATTGTTTATGTGAGAAAAATGCATAAAAATATGTACAAAAAAGATCTTGAGGGTGTAAAGTATCAACAAGAGGTTTTCCTGGAAAACAACAAAAGATACAGGATTCATTATTTTCTCTTCTGGCATTTTAGATTATATTCTGGTCATCTCAAAGGAGAAGTAAACTGTGAACAAGAAAAGTTTAGCATAAAGGAGGATCTGGGTTTCACCTCTTGGGATGAAACAATGGAACAATGGCAATGTGAGAGCTTCACAGCACAGAGCTGGGAAGTCAGGACTGTCTCGGTGAACCAAGAGTGTTCAGCACAGTGGATAATTAATTCCAACTGATAAACATCCTGAATCTGTTGTCGTTTGCCATCAGAGACTTGCTTAGACATTCAGGCATGGACTTTCAGTCAGCTGCTCCGTCTGTATCGCTCTTTATTAGACATCATTAAAAATGTTTGTTATTGTCAGTGTTACATACTAGGTATAAAGTACTATACATGACCTGATCCAAATCATTGCCACATTTATATATCTCTCAGTATAACCACCATACGATTCCCCACAGGGCCTTCTTGATATAATTGGAGCTGCTTGGTGTACCCATTTTTGGCTCATGGAAGGTTTACAAGGTGATTAAAGCAAATGGGCTAATAAAAAACTAGGCAACACAGTGCAACGTGTGCTTGTGGGCTACTTACAGCCCTAGGCCGAGCCCAAATGTAATCAATGTGTCCCATAAAACTCACATTTTCTTGTCTTCATCTGAGATCAGGTGCACAATCCAATATACAGCAGGTTTTATAGATATAACAAATGTTTGTTACTCTTACTTTTGAGGCTAGATTGTAAAATCTGTAATTGTATTTTTTGCATCCACTGCCAAAAGGGTGTTATATGTGTAATATTGAGGCATCAAAAGTATAAAGCATTCTGACATTTACCAGTCTGGTTTTGTGACTGGAAGATTGTTTTGAGACAGTTTTACAGTGCTGGGTAATCTGAGAGTTAGACAGCCCCTGAACACATCACTCAACATGTTTAACAGAGTGTCTTTTTGAAGTTTTTGCCCACCGTGTTTATCTTGTGTGGCACTGAAGCTGCTCGTCTTGTTAGACCCTCACAATGCTGTTTTGTTCAGTTACTGAGGGGAGCATAATAGAATTACACTGTACAATGTGGGGGGTTTTGTCTGTCAAGAGCAGGAAGCAAATTATGTGGATATGCCTGTTATTAACAAGGGGCTGTACTTTTATCACACACACTCCAGCAGCAGTGAAAGCCCTTGACAAATCCTTTATTCTTCAGATTCCAGCAAAGACAAAGGCGAGGAAATCCTGTCACTTCAAGGTATTGAAAACATTTAAAAGAAAATGAGCAAAAGGATCTTACTGACACCCAGCTCTCCGCCCCTTTCTGTTTCTTTGCCTCCCTCCCTGTCTGTCTTTTCCTCTCTTTCTTCCTCTGTCTGTCTCCCCTGACAGCTGTCATTCTCTTCATACAATGGACCAGGATTACTATGAAGGGACAGACTACCTCTCCCCTGTTCCAGCTGATGGAGAGAGGACAGAGGAGTTTGAATATGAGGTAAGAATCACTTGACTTGCCATCACTGCTGACTACAGCCTGACAGATTTATGGGCGTGGCTATATATTATTGGCTAATTTTAACTTATCACTGGTACATATGTTGGCAGATAAGTAACAAGAAATTGTAGCACAGAAGTTCCAAAGATAGAAAGAGAAATAGTCCATCCATCTACTCATCTATTAGTTATACCACTGCCAGTCCCAGCTGACATTGGGTGACAGGCAGGGTACACCCTGGGCAGGTCAGTCTATCACAGGGCTGACATATAGAGACAAACAACCATTCACCACCACTCACCACTCACCACTCACACTTATGGGCAATTTAGAGGCACCAATTAAATCTAACCTGCATGTCTTTGGACTGTGGGAGGAAGCTGGAACACCTGGACGAAACCCACACAACCTCCACATAGATGAGAGTTAGATGAATAACTGGCTCTTTCCAGTTTCAAAAATCCACCTGCTGGCTCTTCCAAAGCTTACCAATTAACACATTTTTTTTCAAATGTTTGTTTCATCTGTACACAAACAGAAATGTAAAAAATGGGGAGTTACCTTCTGTAACTTTTGGCCTTGACAGTGACTTCTGGTCTTGATGTCACCATCTTGATGACCAGGCAACCAGTAGAAAACCACAAAATGGTGTTTTTATATTTTCTTGTGTATGGATTACACAGTTGAGAGAGCTGTCACATAGAAACACATTGAGCTTTGAAGATGCTGGTTGGTGGATTTTATTAGCTTTGACAGAGCTAAACTAACTGTTCTCTCCTGCTTCCAGCATTTGTAGCTACATGTCCCACTATTGATCTAATAACCAAAGGCTTTGTGTTTAGCTTAAAAAAGTGGATATTGTCCAACTCTCAAATACTGGTGTCAGCATTGACCTCAAAAGTATAAGTTCTTTATTGCTAACAAACTGCTTACACCCATTTGTACAAGCACAAACACACACCCTAACCCCTGCAACAAATGGACACACATTCCCTTAACACCCCAAACTTAATGATGCTTAGGAATTGGTGGAAGGGCCCAAACACTAATTGACTCTACAGGCAGATCCCAGGGGGACAGTAGTGACAGATGATCAGCCACATTGCAGACAGCTTGAAAAATCCCTTGCTTCCACTAGCAATCATGACATGCTTTTTTCTCCCCTACAAGGCAAAAAAAGAGAAAATAAAAAAGCTCCAAACAGTGACAGCGTTACCTTAGATTTGCTGATTGTTTTCACAACTCTGGAAGAAAAAGCTAGCGAGCTGGTTGACTCTGAGCTTGATCAAACCCAATTAAAGTAAGGTGTGTGTGGCAGGTGCTAGAAAGGGGGAAAAAAAGAGATGGAAACACATTTCTTTGCTCCTGCATGTGTAAGTAACAGAAGCAGTTGGAGAGGTGATCTTTGTTGCTTTGCTGTTCATCTCTGACATATACAGATATACAGTACATACAGATGCACTGATTCAGCTGTGACGGGAAGAGATAGACAGACTCTGTCTCGGCTCTCGGCTCTGGTCCAATATTCTTTATTTCTGAGTCATTGAGGTGCGAGCATATTGCCATCGAGGGCTCAGAGTGGGTCTGATGTATGATGATTGCTCACCCCTCCCTTCCCTCCCTTTTATTTGTTTCATTTGAATTTGTTCTGAATGCTTCCACCCACTGAGCTTGAGCTGTTTCTTCACATCCTAAAGAGATTTGTGCATCCACTTGGATCGCAGAGGCCCCAGTGTCAAATCGGAATAAATATAATAAATGAAAGCCTCTCTTTATGCCTCATTGCTATTAACAAATCCTATTATACTGTGTATGCTTTGTAGCCTGCATCTTTTTTTTTGTCATGCTCGGGGCGTTAGATACCAACTAATGCAGCCCCACTTACTGTATGTCAACTGAAAACACTGTGAGGGGGATGTAGGTGAAAGCTAAAAAGCCACTTTTCAGGGTCGACGTGATCCCTCACTCCCTTCTGAAAGAAAGAAACGAGAATGTAGGAAAGGCATTTCTTTAAATTACCTTTGTTAGATGAAAAAGCACAGTGGGGGAGAGCAGTTTGCCATCACATCATGGAGAAACCATCTAAATCTAATTCACCTTTCTAATACTCCAGGCCATTGATGTTTCTGTTCTGGAGTACAGTAGTTGATGAGGTGGAGAGATGCCAGTGCCACTGTAATGTGCATTCATAGTGTGTTGTGTGTTTGTAAGTGGTGTGGGTTCATGTGAAAAGACAGTCTGAAATTAGATTTTCATGTTTCTGGACTTTGTGCTCAATAGATAAGTGGCCACAAGATACACCACATACCGTCTCCATCCAGTCCAGCTGATATTTTCACAGTTATTGGCTTATGAGGACTAAAGACTGTATTCAGTGAGACATCAATAGTAACATCAAAAGACAAAAACCTGTAGAGTTCATACAATAGTTATAACCTTCCTAGAACCTGCATCACTGTCAGTATGTGTACATGCACATAACTGCCTAATATTTTTGTATTAACAGTGGATGAAATGTTTGATGTAAGTGTAATGTGAAAGGTGTCATTCATAGTGATGAACCCACAGGGAATTATCACCAAAGTTGGCATCTTTTTGCTCATTGTTTTGGTTTTTACAGGCCAAAGCTTTAGTGGGCTTTCAGACCAACAGCCCAGTGTTAAAACAGCTCAAGAGGCTGTATCGGTGAGTGTATGTAACTCTAGGTACCACTGAGACATGAAATACAACTGAAGAAGGCTGGCTGGGTAAGAACACTGTAACGCTGGTTGCAGTAGTCTGGATCACGGCTGTAACTATTTCATTTTTCAACAGGAGTGGTAGTAATGGGATGAGGGCTTATTCGTATTGGTTGGCCTTGCTGGATGATGTTATGTTGCACTATATGGCATAAGTTGAGCCAGGTTAAACTTTTTTGCTGGATGACCCTGTGTTTTTTTGTTTTTTTTTTTGCCCCTGTCTGATGCATTTGCACCCCCACTGCAATATCAGACTGACCTTATTCAAATGAAATTTTTTCACACAAGGCTAAAGTCTGTCTGAATGCAGCCTATCTGTTTTGGCTCAGTCTCACTGCTGTTATTAATCCCTGTTTCCAGCCACAGCAGGCAGCCACTTTCAGTGAAACAGTGCTGATGAACCCACTGCACACTGTATGTCCTGCACTAAACAGCAGTCAGCAGACAACGTTTGTGACTAGCTGGTGAACATAGTTGGGGCATTTAGTAAAAGAATGAGAGACTTAGCCATTTATGGCTTGCTCTGATGTCGTATCACAAATGTAGGTTTAAGTAACCACATTACTGATGTCATTTTATAGCAAAATAATTTCTTAAACTTTTTTTTTTTTTCATGTAAATGACAACAACACATCTGTAACTTGAGGGACAGATTAGAGAAACCTAGTCAATGCAGCTAGATTTCTGCTGGATTTTTTTTTTTTTTTTTTTCATCAAATCATCATCAAGAGTATTGCTATGTAGCAAGATGAAAGAAAGACATTTGCATCCAAAGTCATTAAAACCAAGTCAGAGCCTCACTAAAATGAAAACAGACCCTGAAATAAAGAATAGTAACTTCTACACTTCTGTAAAGGTCAATTTCCACAGATGAACGGTAGACTATCTGTAAAAGTCAGTCACATTCTTAATGCTTCACACTTCAAATACACTAGCCTTGATGGAAAGTATGTGCAGGGGTAGAGAGGAGAGAAATCTGATTACTGACCGGTTCTACAGTGACCAGGTTGCTGCAGTTCATGTAAACCCATACTCCAGTTTCCCACTATAATGTGATTTTTCCCAGTAACCTTTAATTCTGTACTGTACACATACTCAATTGGGAATGACAGTGTAAGTCCACCATTATTGCTCCCCACTGCACCTCCCTCCCAGTTTATCTGCTATCTCAAAAGCCCTGAAGTTGGACTTGAGTCTTGCTTCACTTAACAAGCCAGGAAGAGGGATATATTGCAGCTCAGCTAATTTGATTGTTCATTCGGTAGGAAAGGTGAGGGAGACTTTCTGCCACCCCTACGATTAAACAAACCCTGGACTCCGTATAGAGTCTATAATGTCTGTCCTCTCTGTTGGCTGGCTTGGTTGGTTTAATGAAACACACAGGCCATGCCTCATAGCTGGAATTTCACACAAAAAACCATACATTTCCAAGGATCCCTTGATGTGCTTACAGCCACAACATGATGTTACTCGCCATTCCTTTGATTAGTTTCAGTGAGTTCTGACGACACAAAGTACTCCAAGCTCAGAGATAGTCTTCCCACTCTTCCTGCCAGTGGTAGCCATCCATGCATTTGTGACTGCTTTTTCAATTACTGGTAATCAAAGGCGCCATTATTATGACAGCATCCAATGTGCTTTGATGGTGGGCGCCAATCTTCCCCCTAATCATGCCATCGCAGTCATTAATTTACTGTCAGCCCTCGTCCCTGTGCCACGTTGCAATCTCCCGCCTGAGAGGCAGAGAGCTCGCCTGGAAAATGGAGGGGAAAAAAAATCAAAAAGGCAAGAGGAGAGACAGAGATTGGTGAATTTGTGTTTGATGGATCAGGAGACACCCTCCTTTTACTGAGGCATCTGAGCATAAGTGGGTGCTTTTTTTTCTCTACACAATATTGTCTTAAAACAAGGGACCAAAAGAACATCTGGTAAAGACAAGAGGGTTGCATATATGTGCTGCACATAGATAAAACATGCATGCACGTTGGATGTTTCATCCAACATACAGTAATTGTAGCAATCAATTTTCTCTGATCATTTAGCCATAGGTCTCCTGCACTATATCTATCCATTAATTAGTCAGAAGTAACTTTAGGCTTGTTTCACTGAGCCAGATAGGGATGATGTAGTACCTGCTCACACCTCTGCTTTGCCTCAGTCTTAGCAATTAATTTGTGTGGTTTATTTTTAGACACATGTCTCTGAGACATTGCTGGTGATTTCAGTATTTCCCACAGATATCCCACAACTTCTCACATCATATTAGCATGCAAGATGTGCACTGTCTGCATAGCTCCCATTACCTCCATGACTGCTTCGTTGCATCAGGAGATGTGCCGCTTTAATAATATCGCTACAAACAATAACAGCGATAGCTCATTAGTAACATTTTTTAATATAGCTAATGACTTATTTTTGCAGCTCATTTTGTTCAAATAGTCAGCATTAAAGCTTCTTCCCTCTTTCACGTTGTATCCTTACATATCAGCCGGGGGTTTGAAGTTGTCATCGCTTCTGAGACAGTCAATTAAAGATCTGAGCTCCCTGTCAGGTGGAGGCTGTCGGGAAAGATAAAACGACAAAGCTCAGATGATGTCGTGTTTCTCCTCTTTTTTTTCTGTCTGTGCTAATGCGTGTGCTCTGCTGAGTATACCTGTGTGTGTAAGCATAGGGTTTGCACAGGGATGCAGGAATTATTCTTTTAAGTACATGTGTGTATGGGAGTGTATGCAGCCCAGCAGCAGCAGGTCCCTGGTCAAAAAACACCTCAAAAAACACCTGCTTTTCAAACTCTGTGAGTGTGACAAGCAGAGGTAGAAAAATGAAGGAAGAAATGAGTGACAGGGGAGAAACAAAAATGGGAATTGAGCCTTAAGGTGTGTTTATGTGTGTAGGTGAGGAAGTGGGGGTTGGAGGGGGTCATAAACAGCTTAGAAGGGGTAGCCAGAGGCACCAGGTGGTGCCTCTCTGGCAGTGGTAGCGGCCTTTCCCCTTCTTCCCAACATCTCATTCCGCCATGGTCAGATGCTCCCTCACCCACCCCCTTGTCCTCCTCCCAGGCCTGCCACATCTGACACATGTAACCAGCCAACCCACACTTGTCACAGAGGAAATGAATCTCTCAGTTTCTGTGTGAGACCCCTCTGAGCCCCACCAGAGCCTTGGCCACCGCCTCATTTCTCTCTGCCCCCCTCCACCCTCCTCTCCACTCAACCACCTCACTCCTGCTGCTGAGAGTTGGTGTGTTTCTGCTCTAATGAAGACCTTGGGAAGAGAGGCCATTTCACACTTGATTCCCTCCAACACCCTTGATATATTTCAGCATTTGGAGATGGCACACAGGCTGGTGCTGTTTGGTGTTTGGCGTTTGGTTGCACCTCTGTTGTCGGGAACTGAGAATGCAAAGTGGTTTATGTGAAATTGTGGAAATTATAAGTTGTATTTGGTTCATTTTGATATTAGATGAAGGGGAACTGTGGCACTCACTCAAGTTCTGGGTGCGGTTAATCACATTTCACTTCTTGTGTATTTGTTTATATGAACTTAAATGAAGAATTCATGTAGACACCAGGGTACTAAGTTATGTTCCAAGAGGCTCGTGGGAAATTTGGGGACCGCTGATTTGTAAGTCAATAATTTGTTTATCTCTCCCCACGGGAAAATGAGAAATACTTTAGTGCTGCAGCAAATATGTATATCTAGTAGCATTAGCATAATTATAGTGTATTTATAGTCTAACATTCTATAACTTGGCAACAACTTGAGAGAAAAACACTTGAGGTCCTCTGACATTCATCAAAGCCCCACCGATCAAACTCTGCAAGCTCAGAATGTCTTTCATGATCAAACACTTTGAGACTCAAAAACCTCAGACAAGAGCTGGCAATTCAAACTCAATAAGAGTCTCAAAAACAAGTTGAATTTTTGTGAAGAAACTTGAAGAACATTGTTATTTGTTCTCTGTGTTTGTCTAGCCATTGTTATTGGTCAAGATTTTAGTTTTATTTAAGTGTATAGAATTCAGTTTGAGTCTGATCAGTTTCTATTTCTTCTTTAAAGGTTACTGAATCAAGGTAAACAGAAGGACGGAATTCACATTTGTTTAACTTTTGTTACAATGCAAAACCGCATCACCACAGGGTCTGTTTAGTAGGTGTTCTGGAGCTTTCAGTTAGGTCACATCATTCAGTCTTCATTGGCAGATGGAGTTGGTCCAGGACTTTCAATAAAATGGCACCTTCTTACCATTTCAGGGATTTCTATTCCATGTTGATTTTAAGTGTTCAGAAAAATGGAAATTTGACCTTTTACAATTCCACAACAATTTGTCAAACTCCATTTCCTTAGAAAGTCTGTGAGATGTGATCAAAGACTCCAGAACAGCTACTGAATAGAATTATGGACTGTTTTGTAAAAAAAAAAAAGAACTCTCATTGTTCTATATATCCTTAAATGTTCAACTTGCCTTTACTCCAGGGAGTACAATGTATGCCTGTTGGTTGGATTTCAGACATTTTTGCAGACATTCGCGGTGCCCAGCTGATGAGCCCTCTGCCTTTTCCTCTAGTGCCACCATGAGGTTGACATTTATGGTTCAGAGTGAAATGTCTCAACAGCAATTGGATGGATTGCCATGAAGTTTGGTGCAGAAATTTAAAACCCCTTTCAATATGAACCTAATAACAGCACTTTGTTTGGTGTTAATTAGCTTGCCAAGATGCTAAACTAAGATGTTGAACATCAACATGTTAGCATTCAACACAGAGCAGCACTGCATCTGGCATGCATGGCTGTGGACTCTTAGTCTTGTTTTTACATTTTCTGTATTTGTCCTCTTATCTACATAGGAAGTGGAATTGTGCCGACTCAGCAGTCAAGAGAAGTTGGGGTTAACTCTGTGCTACAGGACAGATGAAGAGGAGGATGTGGCCATCTATGTCAGTGAGGTGAGTAGATAACTCAACGGATAAGACTTGGATGAGTTGAAAGGGTTAATTTCCCCCAATCAAGACTGTGAGTGTTCCTTCCAGCTAAATTTGCCATTAGGAAGCACAAACTTTTCATACTTAAGTTTTTCAGTTGGGAACTGTAAGCACAGAATCATATCTCTTTTATCTTTCCCCTCTCTGCCTTGCTCCTGGAGATAGTGTAAAAAAAAATATGCATCATACATGTATCTTCTCCCTGCTAGTTTTTTTTTTCCTACCACCACAGTTAGGACCGCTAGCTGTTTGAGAAAAGAAAATATTAATACTCCTGGGGCAAAAGGTATATGCATATTCCTTACATTTCAGTTCTTTTAAGTCTCACATTTACATATCATACACTATTGTAGAAGCAGACTATCATCATGGCCTGATCAGAGTGCCTCAGTAAAATGCCTCAACAACTGAGAAGGCTAGATTTTTGAGACTAAATCAATTGTGACATTTAATATTCATTTTCCAATTTATGATTCACTTTAGTATTCATGTGAGCAAAGCAGGTTTCTCTACTGGGTATAGTAATTTTAAAATTGAACTCTTTTATCAACCACAAATGACATTATTGAACAGTTTGGCAATGTTCTAACTGCATGATTACACTTCCAGTTGCCAACATGAAATGACTGCCAAGACAGAAAAAAACTAAAGAAAAAACAAAAACGCTTTCAGGTCTTGTCTGAGTTGTGCACCCATTACTTTCAGTATAACAGACATCAACAAGCAGGCTGAAAAATACATGTTAGCAAAGAGACTCTTGCCCTCTGATTTTCTCCCACTTGTTGGCAGTGTAGAAAATACTGTTCTCCATTCTGCTCAACTTTCTCCACGATTCGTTTGAAGTTGACTTGGACCCTGCAAGGTGTTCGCTTTGAGAGCTGAGTAGAATATAAATCACTGAGGTCTGTGGCTCCTGGCAGCATCCTTAAGTGTTCGCTCTGCAAAAAAGTAGGGCTAAGAGGAGTGTGCTGCATTTAGATGAGGTGGCTGAATGTCACTGTATACAGGATGTGTTCGAAGTGGTGTTGCATGCTCTTCTCTTGCATAAATAGCAAGAACACATCAACGCAAAGTTAACAATGCAAGGTCATTTTAAAACAAGCCAAATTTCCCAACTTTGTAGCCACTGTTGAATGGTCACGTTGTTTCTACTTTCTCTGTTGTTAAAGTTGATTTCCCTTTGTTTCAGCTGTCCTTCACAGTACAGTGGTCAACTAATTCACAAGAACAAGAGTAGATAGAGTACATTTCCTTTGTCCACCAGTCTGTTTAGGGGCTCATGGGCTGGAGTCTATCCAGCCCCTGGGCAGAGTCCATCCTGCACAGGTTGCCAGTCTACAGCAGAACCAAGACAGGCACACCAATTTCCCACCACTGCACAATTTAGAGTTCTCACTCAGCCACCACCTCTTTGTTTTCTCCCTACAGTTTAAACCCAGCGAGAAGAGAAAAACTCCACACAGAATGGACACAGTCGTTTCACTGCTCACAATGATATCTTAAACAATTTACAGATCCCTATATTTTCCTATATTTCACTTTTTGGTTGTAGATTATTCTCCCTCTACCTGCAGAAAGATTACCTTCAATTTCCCCTCCAGTCCTACCCCCATTCCTGTCTAGTGACCTCCCTCCCAGTTTAATGAGTGGTCCTCTGTGTAGGAGTGCACTATCATGAAGATGGAGTGCCACAGCACCTCACCATCTGCAGAGATCCCACCTGATAGGAAAGAGTGAAACGAACGGCCCCAGACACCAATTGATTGGCCGATGAAAGAGTGTTCTGCCCCCTTGTTCACTAACATTAAAGGAGGAGCAGGTGCATCATGTATTGGGGTTGAGTTATAGGCTGTAGTTGCTAAATACACAGGCTTGTGCTCCATCAACATGTCAGAATATAGCAACTGAGGTGCATACAATTGAGGACTTAAATGATGAAGGAGATAACTCAGTTTGTTCTGGCTTTTTCTCAGACCTAAAATAGCTTTGAAAACTGACCAGGCAACAGCAGGAAAATCATTTGACATCTACAGTCTTACCGTGGCAGCACACCCAGTGTGTGTTGCTCACATTGTTGATAAAAGTCTAGACATGTCTAGTTTGGTGATGTCTTCATAATGAGTTAAAACATTTTTTTCAGGCTCTCCTTGATTCCCATGAATGAAGATTGAAAGTGTGTCAGAGGCATTATTTTGTTCCCTCTACCTTCACAGATCAGTCCAAACAGCATCGCTGCCAGAGATGGACGCATCCGAGAGGGGGATCGCATTTTACAGGTACAGTAGGACACTTTCTCACCGGCCCCCTCGACACCGGCTTTCATTAGATTCAACATAAAAACCTGCTTTTATTTTGTCGCACACAACCACTGTCTCCCAGCACGAGAGCCCATTCATTTTTAATGGCAGCACATTAAAGGGGGAACTCGCCCCCGCTGTGACTGTTAGAGGGGGAGAAGTGCCCCCCTTGGCTGTTTTACTTACCAACTCAGCACCGACAGGGGTTTTTAAGAGTTCTGGTTCAGGATGGTGCTGTGCTGCAGCTCGCAGCTTTCTGTGGGATAGCTGGGAGGCTATGACTGTTATTAGCCCCTAGCTTCATCTTCAGGCCTGAGATCTGCAACCTACAATGAACAGTATTTGTTAGGGCTGAGGGCTGGATAGGGTTGCCTTTATGAGTTAGGTGAGTGATTACTGTTTTTGTGGGGTTGAGTTAGAGCCCCCACATTTAATGTTAAAGCTGCATTAATGAGTTTGCCTCAGCCATTTGGAAGAATCTAACATATTATCACCTTATTAAACAGTTAGGGCAAACCATTGCCCATTTACAAATTCGGCAGAAAAGAGCTACATAAATAGTTTGGTTTTCACCAGTGCCTGCAGGAAATATCAGGTTCTTATGCTTGCTGGGTGGTCAATATCTTTACCACGTAGTTGCTAGCTTTGCCTGTCTGCAGTTTTGTCCATGGAAGGTAATGTACAGTGGTTTCATCAGGGCTTTTTCATTGAAAACATATGCCAAACTCTGCTAGAAATGTGCTGGTTGGAGTTTGCAGGCCTGGAACACACCTTTCAGATTACGTATAGTCATTTGATCCATTGCTTATATGAAATATATTGACCCTTAAGGCTAGTACAGGAAGAGGTCATTGTGATGTCCTGAAATGGCAATGTTAACTGACAATGAACGGGTGCTACAGTATGAATGGCAGATGAAGGTTTGTATGGTTTATTGTGTAGTGCCTTGTGAGAGAGGAAGCAGGAACAAAGTCAAGTGAATACTCTCCGCAAACAATTATTAGATGCAGGCGGCAGATGCATAAGCACTGTTGGTCTAATTGTCTACCGGTGTCTACCATGTGTGACTGATTTAAGCCAGGGGATGGGTTGTGTGTGTTTGTGAGGCAGACCAGTACTCTGGCACTATTATCCACCAGTGACAGGGCCATTACTCTGCCTGCAAAAAGATGGACGCCCCCTGTCAGCGGCCAGTTAATTGTACAGCTAGATGTATGTACGCTGCCGGATACTTTGGTGAACATAACAGCGCCGTCGGCCCACGGCCACTGTCCCATTCATAATCACTGTTGGCTCCTGTTCTATATTAGGGAGCAGCACAGAGTGTTTACAGTTTACCCACCAAAAAAAGGCATTATTGTGCAGCACCATTTTTATTCTGGTACTTTGTTTCTCTTAAGGGCTTTTGTATTGAAGAGGATAAAGCTGGCCTCATTGTATGTGTGTGCATACTGTATATGCCTGTGTTTGAATGTTTTTATACATGTACAGAATACATGTTTGCTTGCATCTGAGTGTGGTAATCATGTTTGTCTGTCATCTTCAGATTAATGGCCAAGATGTACAAGACAGAGAAGAAGCAATGGCTGCACTCTCCAATGATGAGTGTAGGAACATCATACTGCTGGTTGCCAGGCCCGAGATGCAGGTTAGAAATGACCACACACTTACCTCACACAGACATATCTTTAAGCCTCTGACTGTAAAAACCTACTGTAGCCTGGGGTAACATGGGTAATTTACAGCAAATTACAGTCCTGAAGTTTTGTCATTTACAGTGTATTTGCTCAGAATAAACCTTAGTAGTCTGGGGTAGCCAAGCCTCACCCCTTCCCACCACCACAACCACTCCTAGTGGAAGCCACCACAGAGACACCTCATCATGTTTTATTTTTATGTAGCGCCACTGTAATTGACTTCCAACACTAAGCCATAAAAGCTAATGGCATGCTAATGTGGAGTGAGTACAGGCCCAAGGCCGACGGCAAATAAGTGGAAGGACTCTGTCGCAGTGCAGATGAGCCAGGAGCAATAGTAGACTCTTTGTAATTAAATGTGTCTCTAAGTAGTAAATCTTTGGTCTTCAGATATGGATCCCATTTGGCTTACATCAAGCGGACAAACAGATGATGGATGGTGTAGAGTAAAGAGGTCAAAGGTGGCACTCTTATGTCCATTAAATTGTATTGGCTTGATTTTAAGATCAGAATACATGTTTTAAAGATGAGGGGCTGTGTTTTGTTGGTTAAGAAATAGGGAACTGAATATTGATGCTAGCAGTTTATTTCAAAACCATGCTGGGTGTTTTTTCAGAAAATCCCATTTGGGCACCCATTTGGAACACCCAACTATTTGTTTTGAGACTATTTTGCTTGTGTCGCCACAAGCTTTAAGCCTTGACAAATAACACTGCCCCCTCTCTCTCTCTCCATATGCTTTCCTCCATTCACCCTTAGCTGGAGGAGGCCTGGCTGGATGATGAGCACAGTGAGTTCCTGGAGCAGCTGAAGATGGAAATGTTGGAGGAGCAGCAGAGAGAGGAGATGGAATTAGCTGCCTTACAGGAGGAGCAGGAGAATGAACAGGTCAGATAGCAACAAAACATATGCTTTGAGTAACTGGATTAGCCAGTCCATGACAAAGCTTTGTTATCTGAGTTTAAGATACTCTGGAAAACAGTTCCTTTTTATTTGCTCTGTTTAATAAGAATAAATAGAGCAAACAGAGCGACTGCTGTGCTCAGTTTGCCTACTTACATACTCACACTTGCTATTTGAGTAGATAAGTGCATTCACACTAGCAAGTACCAGGATGGGTTAGGGTTAGGGTTAGTCAAAACTGTCAAGTGGAGCCCTGGAGTGGTCATACAGAGAAAAAATACATATATCACGTTTTACTACATTGTGAGATACAATTAATTTCCATGTTTTGATAAATTAATTCCCATGTAACCAAAACATGGGATTACACATGGAATTACAATTAAAAGGTGGGAATAAATTGTACTTTTGCTAAATGTAGTAAAACATGCCCTTGATAAATATTTTTTTCTCTCTATTACCACTCCAGGGCTCTAGCTCTCACCAGCATGATTTACATGACACATGCAGTTGCATTCTGTGGTACACAGTGTATTGCATATAAGTGTACTAACTGAAGTACCCGATTTGAGACACAGCAAAAGTTCCCAGCCCTAAAACAAGTGAGTTAAAAAGCATTAGATTTAAGTTACCCCCCCGGTTGACAGGCTGTAGTACCTACTGTGTTATGAAAATCATCCCGTCACACTGACCAATAATTGCTCTATTATTAGGTCATTTTCACAGTCAATATTAACCTTTTCCTTGAAATTACTACAGATCTAGCTGGTGGCAAAGATGGAATCAAACTCTTCATTGACTTTCCTCACAAAACTGAGTGAAAACAGGCTTTGCCCTTTGAAATATGAATACAAAATAATGATTATGAATATTTATGGCGGGGGACCGTTGAACCATTTAAATTCCAAACATTAGTAATCATAATTTAAAATTCTGTGTTGTTGGAAGGCTAGCATACTACAAAAATCCATATAAATGGGACTTCAAAGACACAGCAGAGAGGGAACAATCCCTGAAGTAACAGAGCTGTATAACAGAGTTACACACAACAGCATATGTAATCCTTCAGGAGAATACAGAATAGGGTTGCACTTCCTGAACTCTTAAATACTTTTGGTGATATTTTTTTGTTGTCTTTTTGTCCTCATTCCATAATGAGGAAGGTCAAATGTAAAACTACACAACAAAAACAATAGTGCATTTCTAAGTATATTATCATATGTGTAAATACTGTATGTTTTTTAGCTAAAACATATATAAAAGCATGGAATCATTATCAATCAAAGAAACTGTTCTACAATTTTGCATGTGGCATATATTTCTATATCTGATTTTATTTATTCATTTCAGAGAGCAGAAGATGATAAACCCACCTGCTCCACTCTCCCTCATCATAAAGACAGTGTACGGAATATAAAGGACAGAATGGAGAGCTCAGAGCATAATGTACTGGCACACATCCAGAGACGTCTGTCCCAGTGCCTGAGAGACAATCGGGACACACACAATACCACCAGCTCCACGTGGCTAGAGGACAAAGAGGATGAGGACGATGATGAGATGGAGGGTGATCGTTTCCAGCAGCTTTTAGAGCTGAAATGTCAGATTCGTAACAGCGGCGAGTATGACCTGTTCTACAGCCACCGCAGCACCATTGAGTGCAGTATGGGGGAGCAGGGCGGTGTACAGCATGAGCTGCGTATGCTAAACGAGGAGCTGCGCAGCATCGAGCTTGAATGTCAGAACATCATGCAGGCCCACAAGCTTCGTAAGGGCCAGCAGTCTCCTTCAATGGGCCGCTCTGCACCCTCCACCAAAAACCAAAGCCTCCACCACGGCGAGCCCACAAGGGGTAAGCTGGCAGACATTAACGAGAGGCTGGAGAAATCGGACAAGGACAGCTCCAGTGCCTATAACACAGCAGAAAGTTCACGCAGTACCCCTCTAGCAATGGACCGCTCCCCAGAGCACTCACTCCAGAGGATGGTTAGTCTCACCAACCAGAGGAACCTCTGCAGCAGCCTTGCCACTGGCCACTCTCTTAGCCCGAGCCCCATCCCAGTATGCCGTGCTCCAGTCCCAGGGAAGAGCAGCAGCCCTGACCACAGCAATCCATCTGAGTCAGACCAGACACCTCAGGCTGAGGAGGAAAGCAGGGGGACATTAAAGCCACATGCTTGCCAGATTCCTTACTTCTCTCCATCCCACAGTTCCCAGCAGAGGCAGGCCAACATCCCAGCTCATGCTCGCCACTACCAGAGCTACATGCAGCTGATCCAGCAGCGCTCAGCTGTAGAGTATGCTCAGAGCCAGCTCAGCCTGCTCAGTGTGTGCAAAGAGCCTCAGAGGCCCATTAATGAGCCCAAGATGGAGTGGAAGGTGAAGATCCGCAGCGACGGCACACGTTACATCACCAAGAGGCCTGTGAGAGACAAGATCCTGAGGGAGCGAGCCCTAAAGATTAAAGAAGAGCGCAGTGGGGGAATGACCACAGATGATGATGCGATGAGTGAAATGAAGATGGGGAGGTACTGGAGTAAAGAGGAAAGAAAGCAGCACCTGGTCAGGGCAAAAGAACAGAGAAAGAGACGAGAGTTCATGCAGCGTAGTCGGCTAGAAAGCTTGAAAGAGAATCCTCAGAGCAGCAGCGAGGGCCGCAAGGAAGTCAGCATTATTGAGCTCAGCCACAAGAAGATGATGAAGAAACGCAACAAGAAGATCCTGGACAACTGGATGACCATCCAGGAGCTGATGACTCATGGTACTAAGGCCCCTGAGGGAGCCAAGGAGCACAACGCCTTCCTATCAGTCACTACTGTATAAAAGAAACACACACATTCTACCCCATGCGGTATAATATACTTGCCTCGTTCAATGTGGCATTTTTATGAGGACAATAGGAATATTTTTCACACTTTGTAACCCAAAAAGCATTTTGTAAAGAATTTATCAGTGGTATCATGTCATTTTTGTCATGTTTTTCCAGTATTGTTTTTCACATCACTCTGCGGGAAAAAACATTTTTCTATGAAATTATGACTATATAATTATTTTGTTACTTCGCACTAAACATGTTTATCTTTTCAAGCTTTTCCAATTCTATTTTCATATTTATGTTGTAACCATATAACTCACCTAGTTGTATGAGCATCTTAAGAAAAGTTTAGCATTTTCTTTTGCGTATACTTTGCAAAATAGCAAATCAAGGAGTCTGTGGGTCAGATCTATTTATCCTTTAAAGCTGAAATCAGTGCATCTCAGTCTTGTCAAGAGGTCGTTAAATTACATTTCAGGCTATGAGTGCATAGACACAAAGTCAACTACACAGGCTATCATAAAAAAATGATAGCTCAAATGTTTTTTTTTTGTTTTTTTTTAAAGTTAAAAGAAATAATAAATATTACACATTCCAATCATAGTACTGTATAACTTGCTCCTAATAAGAGGTTGAGGGTAACTACAGCAAGAATGTGCTTAATCCCTAAAACCCACTGAGGTTGAAATAAGTTGTAATTTGGAATGCAGTTTCGTTGGTCAAATGTTTTTATCCTGACAAACATAGGAATAGCAATTATGCAATGTTTAAGTATTTCAACAACTATATTTTTACTCTATTATCCTGTTATTAAATACATAATACTGCAGCAACAAATGTATTCCAGCCCACCCAGCTGAATTAAAGATGACACTGACTTACTCTGTTAAGTTAAAAATCCCCTTAAAACCTTTGAAGTGTCTCACCTCTGTTTTGGGGTTTTAGATTGCTGAACATGGGCAGATAAAACTAATAATAGCAAAGTTATTTGTTATCATTAGACATTTTACAAAAACATCTTTTAAAAATTGGATACCTCACAGTGAAACTCTTTGTGTTCTTTAAGTACAAGACTCAAACATCCCAAAAAAAGTCCATAGGTCCTGACTCATTGTCAGTGCTGCAGCTTTGTTTGTCTGGCTTGCAGCTTTGGGTAAAAAATATTTTACATTCAGTTTTACTTTTGCTTAATATTTTGTTTTTTCTACATATTCAACAACAGATGGACCTGCTCTTAGCTTTTACATACCAGTATTTTTACATAATTTTTACTCTCCACATACACCTTTACTCAGCATAGCCTTAACAGCAAAAACTGACTCAATGATAAGTTGGTGTGGCAACCTTTCATACACAAACAATAAACTCAGTCTCTGTATATCTCTGTGCAACAGAGAGGTATTATTCAGCCTTATTCATACATTGTATAATTTGAGGGTTTTTTTGTAACTGGATACATTAATAGATATTGTATTGTCTTTACTGAATTACGTTTGCAGTCACAAACTGGTGTTAGGATGATTGCCACTGAGCAGGACTCAGAACACAGCATATTAGATCATTGAAAAACTAAACTGGTGAAATTAATGGGTTGCCATTTATCAGCAGACATTATAGTTCAGTTACATGTACAGTATACCAATTCCAAATGCCTCATTTTTAAACTGAAATATTGTAAATTAAAATTTTAAACCAATCCCTGTATTTGTTTTGAGTAAATGTCTGATGGTCTAATTTCAAGTAATGCGTAGTTGGCACATTGGTAGCTGGGTAAAATGTGTGATAATGGTGAACTTTGCAAAAGAAATAATAATAAATTATTGTTTTTTGGTATAACATGGCACTGAATCATGTTTTTTATATATATATATATATATATTTATCAAGACATTGGTTAATTGGTTGGTACTAGAACTGTGTAGTAAGAAATTTAGCTGTTGAACCCTAAACATAAAACTAACACAATACTGAACTCAGTAAGGCCCCACCATACTTTGTATTTAAATAAAAGTTATTTTTCCTAGTTGTTTTACACATTTATTCCTAAATTTCACTTTTCTGTGAAGTGGTTGATGTGAACTATGTGAAAGTGAGCAACAGCAACAATCTGTGCTGTCTTTTAGTCTTTGGGAATGAGGGAAAATGGATAAAGAGGAGAGATGAGGAATTTTAGAAAATGCTGTCATATCAAAAAAGTAAACAACGAGAAAGTCATTGTGGTCAGTCAGAACAGACCAGTCTTGTGAAGTGAAACAGTATTACTTGCTCACTAAACACATATTCACCTCATGTCTCCAAGAGTGACTCACTTTTTTTCTCTCCTCTGTGAATGTGTTATTAAACACAGGGAGATTTCAATTAAAATCACCTTCCACTTGGATGGCTTTGTGTTCATTAAAATGTACCAACCACTTAATCATCTCTATGGCCTTGTCATATGCGAGGGAGGGCTACTGGGATACTCTGGTCTCTGTATTATCTTAGGATGTCACTGTGCTATAGCTGAAATTGGAGTGTCACAGATACAGTACTGCCTGAAGACTGTTCTGTGCTTCTGTCTCCATTTAACTGAAAACTTCATTATAAGAAATTGGTAAAAAAAAATATAAAAGGGAACCAAGTCTTCCTGATATTACTCTACATGTTTTCTTTTGAGTAGAATTTGTTCTTGGTTATCATTAGGCATTATGTCTATGTTTTTGTTACCAAGTACTCTGTATTTTATTTTCACTGTTTGGTTTTCTTTTGTAGTTTTAATATTTTCCTATTTCCAAACACTTAATGTGTGCAAACTGGCCTGTGAAAAACTCCATCCAAGTCCTTACAAGACAAAAAGGCCATGTGTTCCATCTGTATCTCAATGAAAGTGCTTTATAATGGCATACTCTACTTCATTTACATACAGTACAGGTTCATAAAGCCATGGTATTGCATTCAGTGTGATTTTGAGGTTGTACCCCATGGTTAATACCTTCCATTTCCATTATAGTCTGTGGCACTTAAAAGCATCTCAATTTAATCGAATGACCAAACATTAACATCAAAAACAGACTCCTGCCATTCCTCATGCCCATTTGCTCCCCCCTCCTTTGTTAATTCTCTCAGTTTTTATAGACAGAGACCATTAAAATGCCAATGAAAAGCCACAGAAGAAGAAGAAGCTGTGAGGGCTGTACCAACCAATGCCAGAACTAGCCTGAGTGCTTGCTAGCTAATTAAGTTCATCCCAGAGCCCCTGAAAGACCCAGTCAGGTGTAATTAAAATCGAGCCTGTGACAGCCATGGCATTTGTCAGAGCTACCCAGCAGTTCAAATACCAGTACTGACAGAAATGTCAAACAGATAGCAGTGGCTCATCTCCTCTTCAGTGCTTCACACTCTCTCTCCCTCTCCCTCTCTCTCTCTCACACACACACAACCACCTCTGTTACGAATGTTTTCTGATAACCTTTAGGATTCCCTGAACAGCAAAAACTACAAATTCTCTCTCATTATTCATCCAAGGGGGCCCATATTTATTGATATACAGATCCACTTGACACGTGATGGTGCAATCTACTTCGTAGTGCACCCACTCCCCCCTAATCTCAGAGGCATGTAACAAACTGGTAATTGCCTCGGATCACGCGTCTCTTGATGTCACTTTGGAAACTGATGACAGCTTTGAACTTTGATATCATAACTGCTGTGTTGTCATAATTGGTCCTATCATGCCAGATGTAGTGGTATTCGTGTGTAGTGGTGCTACAGACAGACTGCTACTGCTGAGTCAGGTGTTCTGAATTTATACGCCTTAATCAAGCAGAGGACAATAGTGAGTCCGCTGATGTGGGATAATGGTGCCTGAAATCACTTAACAGCTCCTCTGAAGGTATTAAGATACACAATGGGGTATTTTAAATACAGACATGTCAGGTATATATAGACAAGTAACAACTTCAGGAAAAACCTGAAAAATGAGTGAAGAAACAGAATGACAATCCCCCCATCCATAGGGCACAAGGGGTCATATGCTATGGCCTTCACAGTCACTAGATCTCAACCTAATTGAACACCTATGGGCGATTTTGGACCAATGACTTTGGTAGCTCTCATCACCATCAACAAAAGCGAGGGAATATCTTCTCATGGTGAATGGTGTTCCATTCCCTCCAGTAGAGTCCCAGAGATTTATAGGACCAATGCTAAGGTGCAATGAAGCTGTTCTGACAGATTGTGGTGACCAAACACTTTATTTAAACACTTTGTTTTCCTTTAATTTGTCACCAGTCTGTTTGTCATGATGTCAATCTCCGTGTCAAAGTTTTCCATCATGGGGGGGATGTCAACTAAACCACAACAAACTAAACCAGACATGTTAACTCTATGGTGGCAATAGAGGAAATGTCAGGAAATCGCCAAATCGCAAGACTTTATCCCCAAACAAATAAAGAAACAGTCTGACAAAAACTTTATGGTGAGCCATTCAATCTATATATATAGTCTGGACCAAGGAGGAGGACCAACCATCAAACCAACAGACCAACACTGCCATCCATACATCCACACTGCTAGCTTGGCTAAAAAGAAACAATGTTAAAATGCCAAACTGCAGGTGAGTTAGTCTTAGCAGAGACCTTTAACTAAAATGTTAAACACAGTGAAACACACTGTGGTGATATTTATCCTCATATTCTTTACATGTACAATGAACCTTGGAGATTACACTGAGCTGAACAACAGCAAGCAATGGTGTAAGCTCACTTCAGACTTCAGTAAGTTGCCTCATATCCCAGCACAAGAAAACATTCATTAAAGCCTATTGTAATTGGTAGAGCAGAACATCATGGGCCTCAGAAAAAACTGCACCTTCAGTTCTGATTTAATAAACAAATTTGTTATTTCACATTCTGTTCATTTCCAGCATCACAACAGCATGCAGAAATCCTGGTTTATAGCCAAGTGTTTACAGCCAAACTGTGAATATAATACAAAAGTTACACAAGTTAATAGTTTTAAGGATTAGATGAAAAGTCTAATCTTCTGTTTCACTGTTTGCTTCATCTCAGCTCTGTGTATTCAAACTCTCTGCTGGATATGTTTGTGTGTCATTATTGGCAGAGATTTTTTATTGCTTCTGTGAACCATTTGGACTTTTTTTTTTCCTTTCACACCCCCTGTTTTATGTGTCATTTGTTGTTTCATTTTCACCCCAACCAAATGCATTAGGGGACCTATTAAGCAAAAACCTGTGAATATTTCAGAGCATAATTAGAGCTCTAATTACAATTCATTATTCATAAAATGGGTGAACCAAACTGCAATACATACTGCAAAGGTCTCAAACATGTACTATGTGGATAGCATTTAGAATATGTATAATACTCCCTAAAACATACTGTAATACTGTTAGCCCTTAACAGAGATATGCTAGTATATTATTCATAAGCACATATTGCAGATTTTATGAGATGGGTAATATTGGCTGTTAAAAACATAATCTCTCCGCAACATTCAACTCACTATTATTCAGATTATACAGCTGGTTTACTCCAGTGTTTGCAACCAACCAAACAAAAATGAAGCCAGGCTATGAACTACTTTTACCTCACTATCAATTCAGCCACTTAAATCCTAGGCTTTAGCAGGGGATCAATAAAAGTCCTAAAGTCTTAGACCTAATTGACATTTTGACTGTCACTGCCCACTCAGCACTACATTCAAAATTCACAGTTCTTAGATGCTACTATTTGGTCAAAATATTTTTCAAAACTCCCACACACATGACGCCTCCCCAGCCTAAAGTGGTAAACTCAAAGTCGCTCACCCTCACCATTCAAGGTGGAAAATAATTGACATGTGTGGTCAACCATGCAAACTCTATGTTGTATACAAATGTAACTCTTGCTGCTTTGCACATTCATCGTCTCTATGAATTCCATTAACATGCCTGTAAAGTTTCTGTTTTCCTTATTCATGAGCTGTGGGTCAGAGTCTGTATCCAATAGTAATTACTAGTACGATTCTGTCTGTGATTATCTCACTGAGCTTGAGAATTAATAATGTCTAGTAGACAGTGCATAGGGTCTGTTTTACAATTATTACACAATGTAAACATTGATCCCCTCCCCCTTTCTGTGTTACTTCAGTGTCAGCATTGTTGCTGAGAAGAGAGCTCTTTCATTAGTCATGGTGAGCTTAGTTAGATCAGTTACTGTCATATTGTGTCATATTCATGTGCATTACACTATGTTGCCATGTCATGAAGGAATTTCATAACTGGACTTGTCTTCACATTGATTTAATTGGATCCTGGTGTGTTTCCTAATGAAATCATGGCATGTAGAGTGTGAAGTGAACTCATATCTCACTATAAGGGTTACAAGAGACTTTGCTGGTTCAGTTGCATTCTGGGTAGCGGAACACCTGCACTGTGAGTAATGAGAATCTTGCCAGGAGGCCTAGATGGTCAGAGCTCAGCTCTTTACTGCTTCCAGGCTTTGCCACAGGCGAAATCAAGCTGGGAATGATACACAGAGCATCTGCAGAGTGCGAGCCAGCGAGTAATGACCTCATCATAATGTAGACAGTGCTTCTTTTGGATCACTGAGACACTGCAAATAAGTTAACTTACTTTAAGTTTCTTTGACCAACTTTGCACATTTATAGCTCTCCAAATGGCAGTGAGAGGAAACTGCATATCAGTCAACTTCACACAGCACACCAATTCTTAATAACACAACTAGTGTGAGAATTTTTAGACAAAGGACAGGGTTAATTTCACTGTTGCATTTACAGGAAGTATTATGCTCTTCTCTACTGTAGCCTCACTTTGTGATTAAAGTTAAGGGAGTTAATTTCTACAGAGGAAAGAGATCACACCCAGAACAGCTTGATTTGAAAGTTTTTGTGATTAAAAACACATTTTGTCTTTAGGAAGGGCCATTATTGTTGAACATGACTTGCTCCCTTCACAAGTCTGTAAGTGATAGCCTTATGCGATTTTCTAGTGTGGAAATGGTAATGGCCTTGTCTCATCTGGTGCTTTCTTTAGAGATGTGCTGGGAAAATAACTCACATCAAAGCTCTTCTCAATTAACAACTGAGACTCAAAACATCTTCTCTATCTGAGTCATTAATGCACAAACGTTTCTCCTCCATTATAATGTGCATAACTACTGTATCATTTTTATTTAAAATCCTTTGAAGTCTCATTGGTGACCACATAAGAAAAAGCTTGTTTCAGCTCCTGTAGATAATAATCTGCATTGACTTTGAAGTGAGCTGAGCAAGGTGTGCTGCTGTCCAGAGGAAGTTGGTGAACAACAGTGGGATTAAGTGAATGCAAAAGGGAGGTTGTTGCAGTTGACTGCACAGCAGAGTCTTTCTCACAGTGACTGACCTTGAGGCTGGAGTGCACCATTATACTTTATTACAGTAGGTTACAGAAGTCTGTGCAGGCTTTATGATTCATGGCTACTGATTTCATAGTGCTTTGCAGACCATTTGACAGTGCTGAGTTTTATAATGAAAAAAGAGACCATGATGGAGGAGTGGCAATAGCCACTGAGGATAACTGCTTTTGTTTCAAATTGCCTTTGGTGTCAAAAAGTAAAGTTAGATGTGACTTGAGCTAACCAGCTGATTAACACCACCACCTTGCAGTGACACGCACACACACTCAGTAGCAGAGTGGGTCAGAATGCCATATCACAGCATGCTGTAACTATATCCCTGGCCTGTCTTGGTCCTCTCTTTATTTTCTTCTATCCAGCTATTAAGATGTCCTCTGGTCCATTTAAGAGAAGGTCACATTTAGAGGGAATGTAAAGCTACATATACATCACAGATAGGCTGCTGCTGAAATACTGCTGTTAGTTTTAATATTAACTCCTGCAGTCTCACTAATACAAAAAGTACAGATTCAAAAAGTGGAGCAGTAGTATACGCTTTAGGAGCAACACACACCACAAAATGTACTGATGCTCCCAACAGCAAATAGACTATATATCACTGTCATCCTGATGCTCTTTTTTTGAATATCCTATCTGCATAGCACACTGGCTATAAAGGCTTTGTCTCCTGTGAATTGCTTTATTGTCACAGGCTAACTACAGTATGCATGGACTCCAATAGCTAGATGAGCTAGATGTGACTGCTGATAATTCTGTTTCTGTTAAACTGGGTTAGGAAAACAAATTGTTTGCATAATCATTATACAATGTTGCTATGAAAATGTGTGAGCATTGTGAAGGGATTTGAAGTTTTATTTGAGCATGAACAATTTACTTTTTGGGATTTAGATCTCGCTTTTTTTGCGTGCAATATGTAAATCTCACTTTGAATCTTTGGCTGTTTGTGTATTCTGCTGCAGCAGTTCTGTTTTTTGCTCAGAGAATAATTATCTAGATACCCTTGAGCTCAAAACTCCTCAGGTGTGCCCTCTGCTCTTTAGGCACCTGGGGATATGAGCACAGAGAGAACAAAGACATCTCATAAAGTATGTAAAGTTATGAGCATCCACTGCTGTGCTGCAGTGTAATCAATTAAAATTGCTTCTGTAGAGCAGTTTTAGTCATGTTTTAAGGAGAGTGGTGTACACAGCCATTACAAAGTAGGGTGTTTTCATTATCTTAAGTGCATGTGATTTTGTTTAGGCCAGCAGTTTTTGGAAACTGGAAACATCTATGAGCATCTGAAACGATAAGTCAGGCACAGTTCAGGCAGCTTTGGCTGGTAGTTTGGTTCCTAACTGTGACTAATAGCCTAATTTCCTCACCAAGTAAGAATGCTTCCACAGATAGCAATCTGTTGTCCTTGTATTATGTACAAGCCTGATATTTAGATTAAAAGTCAGTTTCATTACTACTCCATTATACAGTCTGACACTGTGTTCTGTTAGCTGCTTTCAATGACAGGAGGATTTAATTTTGCCCCAATCAGTCATTTTTTTGTAAACAGAGTCTGTGTTGGCCAGCATACAGTTAGTATATGAAGAGTTTGCTAGTTAAATAGGTGATATCACACAATATGTCCTGGAAATAAGTAGAGTGATGAACCTGAGATGTCTTCTTATGGGCAGAAATATGTGCCACTGGAAACTTAATTTGAATTATTTAAATTGAAAGTATTTTAATTTGAATAATTAACAATAACACATCTAGGTCATTCGTTTTTTGTTTTTGGTCATTTCCTTCACTCCCACTGAGCCATGAATTTTTAAGTAATGATAATATATATGAGATTACTCCATTAACAATTAGTCTGATCAAGTTTTATCAGTATTTTAACTGTTTCTTAATTTCTGTGTTTTGCCTGCTTAACGAAACTGCTTCTAAGAAATGTGACAGTATTCTGTTCTTGTTATCAAGCTGTGCTTAATCACATTTACCCTATCGACAATATTCCTGCATGTAATTTATGTTAAAGAGGAAATAGATCCTAATATTTGTAATAAAATATCTCTCAATAACATGTCTTAATAAAGGAGACATGGAGAACACCCACCTTTACAAATATTACAAAGCTATTCTGCTCAATTCATTGTGTCAAAATATTTTAAGATTATCATCCAAATGCTCAAGTGTTTTCCCCCATTTATCCCTTGCTTTATCTTGACATTCTAAAGAATATAACATTGTGAACGAAAAACAATGACCCACAAATAATTTTGGGATGATTCTTTTTCAGCAAGTTACAAAATAATATGTTGAAATGTAATATGACAAAAGCTCACATCAGGTCAAGCGCTAGATTCAGAGTGGGTCAGTATTGTCAGCAACATTATTACAGTTCAATGGTTTAAATTTTGGCTCTCATCCTAACCCCTATGCCTACTCCTTACCTTATAAGCCAATCCCTGATGGTGATCCTTGTTCTAGTCTAACCCAAAATCTAATCTGATACCTCTGTTACTGTACTGGATACTAAAATTGGAGCACTTTGTTTTAACCAGTATGAAACAATTTGAAATGAAACTTTTTGTTTTCTGTGGCACCATTCAACATTGACATAGCATGCTGCTACTCAGACAAGAGACAAATGGGTGTACTATTGCAGGCTTAATGGCACAAACTGGCTTTGTTCACTGTTCAACATGTTATTTGATAAAATACTGCATACTGCGTGTAGTGTGCATATGAATGGTAGCCCTCTCTAATATTCTCTCTTACTCTATTGCACAGTCCTCTATCTCCTCCTCACACATGCACATGCTCACCTCATATTACAATAAAAAGGTCTTGTAGGCATATTGTAAATTAGATTCCATTCAACAGTGGAGGCTGAATAGCTTGGCTAATATTTCTTTTGATGATCAGAAATACAGAGGGACCTGATAGCCATTCATGTGTGGTCATATTGTTGGACTAATGCATTGCATTAATTCTACCAGCAATCTAAAGGGCTCAATATTTCTTTCAAATATGAATATCCTGTTTAACTTCCTTCTTTGGCAGTTTTTGATGAGAATCAGAGAACAGTGCATACAAAGAATGTCAGCAGACAAAAGTATATTGAAGTTAAATATAAGCGATATTAAATAGAAATATAAGAAATTAGCAGATGTTTGCAATTTAGAGATCTACAATTCAAAAACTGTTGGTCATGCAAGGCAGTTTTACATATCTGATTAAAGTCATAAATATAGGCACGTGGACATTTTTTTGTTGTACACATATAAAGATGCATTTTCGAAGATATACCATAAAAATTGCATAATGGGCCATCATGAAAGCAAAGCCTAATTTTGACCTGTGAGATATTAAAGTAGTCTCTTGGTGGCCATTTGAACTTTTTCAAGGAAAAAAGAGATAATGTTAATGAAGTGCTCTCTCTTCCTTTCACTCTCTTTTTGTAAATTTCCCAATTGTGGGACTAATAAAGGATTATCTTATCTTTTTTTTTCTTCTGCATGGTTTTGGTAGCAGTAAGAAAGAATGCTCTCTATGAGATTACCACTTCGCAAAGGTTTTCAGCTTCTACAGAGTCATCATATACAGTATATGTAAACAACTTAATGTCCACCTGTGTCTTAAGAGAAAGACAGACATTGTAACATTGCATGCCCAATCACTCTAATGCTGGCTTTCAATCTCCTACAGGCCTTGAAAGTATTGTGAACTGGCTTTTGAGGTCAAAAGCTCAAAATGGAAATGTGTACAACTACTGTAAATTCTTGTAATTCTTAACCTCGGAAAGAATGGTTAGTCTATGTTATTAACAAAGATGACTCTGTTAGTAAAGATCTATCAAACAACACATTTCCTGTCAATTCTTGGGGCATCTTCTTTGGTGCAGTAATGCTTCAAACGTTCTGCCACACCACATCTACAGTATGCTGTACAGTTGTATGCATTATTGGGTTCATAGTGTGGTGAAATGAAATGCATTTGACAAATAAAAAGCAATGAATTCTATCTCCCATTGTAAGAACGCAAACACAGTGGGTGATGAACAATTTCTGCAACAGTGAATGACCTTCGGCTACACACAGATACAGCCTGACATAACCGTGCATCACCACCCATCTCTAGTTATTTACATTTGGCCTCATGCTCAAATGCCAGGGATGCTATGCGGCCATAATGGCTTACATTTCACCTGGCCCTATCATAGGGAATTGCCACATCTGTAAAAGAGGCAATTATTTGTCTGTTGTGACTGTTTAGCTGGTGGTACAATATGTCAAATGCACATCCTTCAAAACGCATTGTCTGTTTTAGAGATGAGATAAAACAGGTCTATGAGCTGTCTATCAACGGCGACTTCCCTGCCTTTTTGGGGGGCAGTGGAAGAGGCAGTGGCTGCTGATGTGTCTGTCAAAAATCTAAATCAACACTCAGAGCTAAAACTTGCAAATTAAATTCACGTGTCAATCCACATCTGTTTGATCCTGTCCCACTGTCAGTCTACATCAAGATTTCTTACCACAACACTGTTTAAAGTCTATAAATGGAGTATTCTAACTGTGTTAGTCTGCCTTCAGCCAGTTGTAAATGGCAAAAGGCATTATATATTTTTTTGAAAGCATGCAACCAAATTTGCAGCTGCCTCCAAACATTTTTCTGAACTGTATGATAGCTTATTCTAAATTTTGTAAAATATCTTAATTAACATAAAAGTCATTTGTGACCTGCAGTTGTCCCTCTCCCATGTCTTCCAGTCTCCTCAGATGTTTCTGCCTTGCCTTGTTTTTATTCATCTAGTAAACCTGGTGTCCTGTTTAATTCACATAAAAAATAGCTTTAAGCAGTGAGGTTTAAAAAAATATATATAACATTTTGTATCCCACATGAATTATTTAAATTTCTCTCTTTACAGCACAGTCTCAGTCTCCCAAATAAATATGGTGAGAATGACAACCAGCACATACTTTCAATACACGGGCACCCCAATTTTGCTGATATAAAGTCAACCACATCGTGAGTAGATCACACCTTGCGATCTTTGATGGAAGGCTATAAAATATTAATTTCACAACAGCTGTCTAGGGCTCTCGATTATTTGACGTGGGCTGTCAGCCTTCTAATAATCTTCCTGGGTTTTGTCTCATTTGTGTGTCCCCATCGAGGTGCCTGTAATCTCCTTCATTATTAATCTCACAGAGCAGAAATGTCATGTCGGCAGCCTCAGTGCACACTCGGCATCATTTAATTCTTGTTTACCAGTCTTCCTCTTTCGCCCCAGTGAAACCGCCCACCACTGCCACAGCAGCATGCTTTCCCCTAAAGAATAGTCTTTTCATTCTGTCAGGAGGCACAGAATTTGCATTGAGATCTATAGTCTTCCGCCTGCCACACGCCCCTCTTATCATTCCTCTAATGGATCACAACAGCCATTGTGCCTTGCATCTGTGTGTGTGTGTGTGTGTGTGTGTGTGTGTGAGAGAGAGAGAGAGAGAGAGAGAGAGAGAGAGAGAGAGAGAGAGAGAGAGAGAGAGAGAGAGAGAGAGAGAGAGAGCATGTGTGTGGGCTAGTGTGTGGTAACTGTTTGTGTGAAGATACCTTTAGAGCCCCTTGCGGGAATTTTCTAAGCTGATTTTACCCTCTTGTTGCATGTCCTACTTCCTGTTTCCCCATCTCTTTTCCAGATCCCCAGACTCCTGCAGCTTTAATGTGACATCACAGGGCTGTGTACCTGGCTGGGACCCGCAGCTGGAGTGAATACAGGGGAGGGATCTTGGCATTCTGTCTATGGTTTTTGTGTGATTTATCTGGGTATTGTGGATTGAGACTGAGAAAAACTGGAGCAGAAGGTGTATGATGGAGATGTACAAGCAATGCAAGCCTCAAACTGATAGTGAATTTTATCATGTTTTACTGCCCACTGCCCATGCCATCTCCTCTAAACACCACATGTAACACCAGAGTGAAGTAAATGCCAAATTAAAACCAGGATCAAGCACTCTACAAGTAAAGCCACGATTGAAAAGAATCACCATTATCTCCTGCAAGAACTTAAAAATAGTGGTAAGAAATTCCCTTATGTTCTTTTCTCTTTCTAGGATAGCTACTTAACAGTTCTGAACACAAATCAGTTTATTCAACTCACATCATCACTGCCAACTATTCACCACTATTATGTCTGTCGCATGTCCAGGGAAACATTCGATCATACTGACCATAGTCACCCTGTTTATTCATTCGTGAATTTCCCGTGCGGATTAATAAAGTATCTATCTATCTAGCTATCTATCTTTGTCAAAGTTTGGCTGCAGAAGAAGCACTGCCTCATGCTGCCCATCAACATCCAATTACATGCTAGATGTAGCTGTTTGTTTTACCTAAATCTGCCTCTGGATGAAAGTACAGCCACACAGGTAGCAGTGGTATGAACCCAGATTTGGGATTAAGATGGCAAAGCTGCCTGGTGGTCCTTCAGGAGCTGAAATCTGAGGTTGAGAGTACATATGTGTACCACAGAGGCCAGTGGGCCTGTATATTAGCTATCACCAGCTGTTCTTTCTTATATGCCAACTCCTCCTTTGTTTGCTGACAGGCTCATTGGCAGCTGCATGTGGGACGGGGAAAAGTACCTGACAGAATTATACATGGGGCCTCAGCAGCTCTACAAACAGCGTCACAACAGATGGAGACTGCTGGAAAATGTGGCTTGTGTGTATCGAAGCTTTTACTTTGAAATGCATTCTGCACACACAGTACTGTCACATGCAACATGGATTTGGGAAGTAAAGTCTGCACAGTGGGTGAAAGGGAACATGGACGTGAGGTTACTTTCCTGATTCTACTGTAAGTCATTACTGATTACCCATTACTTTGTTTCAACATGCCTACAGTACTGGAGATAACATTTTGAACAAAAAAAGCAAATTCACTGTCTTTTCTACCTGACCCTAAAAGTGTGAAGCCACTCCTGCCCCAACAAGTTTGCTGTTTTCATCCTGTATCCCTGTGATATGAGCATGAAAAGTGACAGAAATCTGATTTCCCAACATGAAATGAAATATCTGTATGATAATAACACAGCCTGCCTCAAAATACAGTGAAAAGAGCTCATGCCTTTTTTTCCTAACCACAATTGGGTTGTTGGAAGTAAGTCATGCAAATTATATCAGGTGACCATTAACTGACCCAATCAATCTCCAGTCATCTTGAATGCCTCAACACTTAATTTGAAAATATTCAATTCGTTTTCTGCCTACACTGCTGCATGCTTTTGCTTACAGCTACACACTGCTGTTATTGTTAATGCCGCTTACACCTACTCCCATGTACATCTGTTTGTGGCTGTATTAATTTCCCTATCTACCGCCCGCCTCCAGTCTCCTCCTGTCTGGTTTCTTATTAATCATAGTATCGCAGCATCTCTTCTGCAGTATGTATATTCCATATCTCAATGACGTGTGACTGCAGGGTTCGGGTCTGAAAATCTCTGGGGAATTCAATCGCAGTCTTCACTGAATCTTTGAATGCTGCTTGGTTTAATATTGGGAGCAATACATAGAGCAGAACCTGTACCATTAAATGAAACTGTATTAGCATTCATACTTTGTGATTTAATTTTGACAGGGGTGTTTCCTGACTGACAGTTTCTTTTAATTTGGTTCAGCCCGTTAAAATCTGTCAAATATGCAAATTAGATTTGAAATTAAAATCAAGTAAATTTGGTAATCTGTGCACTTGTCTAGTTTTTAACACATACGCACAATTTAATAAAATGTTTTTTGAAGCATTGTCTTGATTTATATGACATGTTTAAAAATTATTTCAACCACTTGTCAAGGGTTGCATTTTGTAATGCATTAATTAATTATGTTTATAATTAACTTGCTATTTTGTTGAATAAATGCATAATTAAATCAGGCTTTTGAAGAGGTATAATGAATCAAGATTTGTTAATCAAGCATTACTTCAGGTAAAAAGCTCAAGGGAGGAGTTATTATGGCACTGCCAGCTGACAAGGCTTGTGATGTAAAGTGCTACTGTCAGTACAAAACAGTGCACAATGATAATCAGCGCTCCCATCAATATGCAGATTTGAGTGATGTTACAGACTGAACAGACTTTACAGAGTTGTCCAACACCACATCTCAGAGAAAAGATGGGTGAGATTTTACTTCAACTTGTTCAACATTTTATCTTAACATGAATGCAACTTGCTAGTTTTATGTCCATGCGTACAATAATATGTTGTGCTACATAAAATTGGCCGCAACATGTGTAAACCTGTCATAATGCGTAATACCAGAGGAGTTGTAATGTAATTAATCTATGATTTGTAACCTGTAATTGCAACTATAGTAAATGCTTTCTTTTTGTACTATTACATCATAAATATCTAGACATTAGGGTAACTGTCGAGAAGGCATTAGCTACATACACTCCTCTTTCAATACAGCATGCTTTTAACACAGCAGGGTTATAGCTGCAGAGAAAATGTAATGAGTGTCCAGTTATCCATCACTGTATCACTAAGGCATATTTTCACAGAATAATAAACTTATATTTACGTCTCTTCTACAGAGCTCCTTTTCAGATACTGAAAAGACTGTGCTTTCATGTGTATTTACAGCATATTTTGTTGCTCTTCCATGTGCACCTCACAGCTCAGTGAGGGCATTTATACAAATTTGGGCTTCTTCAGCTTTTTAAAGATAAATATGTAGCGCTTTGAAAATGTATAATGTACTCCTCATATTTACTTCTTACAACTTACTGTTGTTATTCAAGAATGAGAATAAGTCACTACTGTGTGGGTAGGTCTTATTACAACACCATTATCCCATTAGCAAGCCTCTGAACTGGGTTTGTTGACTGTGGGTGAAAGAAAGAAATATTAAGGCCCTCATGAACAGATCTGTCACTATTTTAACTGACTGCAAGACAGCCGAATGACACCCTTTATACAAGGAATAAGCAAATAATGAATGTACTGAAATTGTCTGGAATAATGAGCCTTTTGATGAGAGGGGATACGCTATCATTTGTTGTCAGCCTTAGCCCTCAGACACAGGCACTATTCACAGATACCATCATTTCATTCAACCTGTCTATTCATATTCAGAAGACCCATGAGGCAAAAAGAGCAGGGAACATGTGTATAAAGTAGAATATGCAAGGGGCATTGTCTATGAGAAGCAAATCTTTTTCAAATGCATTCTCTGTCAAATTACTCTGATATCAGAATGTAATGAGACAGGCAGTGCAATAAAGCCCAGACAATAAAAAAAAGTCACATCTGACATCCACGTAGGTGTGCTTGAGTAAATATGGTAATATGAAGACTCTGATAATCTGAGACTTGCACAACATCAAACTCTCAGTGCTTTGATATCTGTGTGAATTGGAAGAGCAATACATCAGATAAGGTGAGCAGAGTAAAATGTTGGCCTATCAACTGAGTGGTAATCCTTCGAAAGGTAGCACTGATGATTCCACTGAACCTCACAGATGGTCTGCTCCTCTCCATCCCTACGCAGCCTACAGAAATATGAGCAGTTAATGAAAATGAATAGCCAGGTCTATTCGACTTGATTGCTAGAGCTGCTCTCATCAATACATCTAATAAAGGAGTCACACCTCCTAGTGGGACAGAATGGACTCACAATATAGAAACAATGAAAGAGTTTTTATCTTATCTACAGCAAGGTAGTCTACCTCTGCTTTCAGACATGGTGAGGCAGATCATATGGAGCAAATCAGCATGATGAGTCATATGGTAGCGAAGTAAAGCAGCTCAATATGAAATAAAGAGTGGGTTAAGTCAAAGATTGAAAATGCTTCAAATTTCAGTTGTACCATTAAAATTTTGTGTCTTACTGAATAAAGACATAGCAATTATGGATCAGTTGTTTTTAAATTTATATCCAGCAGCAGACCTTAATAAATATTCATTTGACTAATTTAAGAAAAAGCTTCATGTCTATTATCCCAAAGGCAAAATACTTCAGTCAATTCATTCAGGCCTTGGATCTACTGAACATTTGCCTGAGTATTTACTACCACAGGGTCTGCCAGCAGAGAAGCCTTCTTCCATGGCCGTCTACAGAGATCTTACTTTGGCTGAAACAAAGAGGTTGAATTATATCTTTCAATGGCAAGCTCTTTCACGTGCTATAGTAGGAAAGCACAATTTAAATGCAAATTGCTGGCTGATTTTGTTGGAGCTCTGTCCGTAGGCATTACCAGGTGAATTTAATAGGTTAAAGGCCGAGAGGAGTAATTGGAGTCCTACCTGTTGTTCTGATATGTCAGCTGAGTCAGAGACAGACTACTGAAACAATCACAGACCCGTTTTAATGTGGTCTGCGTGATCACTGGTGTGATTCAACAGTACTAGTCAAGCATAGCTGCTATGATGCCCTGAATACCAGGTGTACAAAATTACAAGTTCCACTATGGCCACTATGGCCAGACTTGTTATAGTATGCCATTAATAGTGTCATAGTCATATTTTGGATATGACATATACTGCTGTTGACTGTTCAGTATGACTGACCTCAAATGGACACAAATCCTTAACCCAAGCAGTACTAATGCCATGCTCTGCCCTTAAGGATATACAGGCCCTCATTACGTTAATACCAACACAATTGTCAAACTGTCTAAAAACAAGAACTGCAGTTTTTCTGACCAAACCATGGGAATAATGGTGACTGAGAGGTAAACTTTTCACATCATTATTCCTGCATTCACAGAGGATGTGAAATGCTAAAAAGAATATTTTTGTACAGTATTTTCAAATTCAGATACCTTGTGACGGTGAAATCTGAATTAAATAGAGTGTAAAAAATGTTTAAAAGTTTATGTCACTATAGTACAGCATGTTTAAGAACAATGTAGAATTAATGATCATCTCACTGGAACTCCATGGTTCATCTATGAAGTGGATTATATCTTGAACAATTTATTGTTGTACCAGACATAAGGCTTACACCTTGAGGGCACCGATACAGTTGCCAGCTTGTTAGGAGCATCTAGCTAAAAGTAATGCAACAGTTCTGTTGATTCAACTGTATGGTGATTTTAGAGGCTGTAGTTTGTGGTGCTGTTGAACTTTATCACATTATACAGGGAAATGTTTGTTATTTAGCCTACTCTTATCGATATTGAGTGGAAAACTGGGTCAACATAATGACAGCACCACAAATTACATACTCCATAATAACCATACAGTTGAATTAACACCTCTCTAAAACAATTTCAATAAAAAACTGAGCATTCTAACATTCATGAGGGAATGATTTATTGCAGAGCTGTTGTATTAGACGGTATTGGTTTTAGCTAAGTACACCCAATAAACTGTCACTTGTCTACACTACACTTGTCCAGATATCTAACATTACCTTTATACACCTTTAAAACAGAAACAACTGAAATCAATAATGTCTGAGACCTCACCACAAACCAGTTTCAAAATCCATAATCAGCAACAAGTCTTTGGTGGCCAGAGGACAAAGGGATGAGTCAGTAATTAAAAAGCAATGGAGTTTTTTAAAAAGCTGTTACAAGAAGAATTTGGCTGTGCTAGAGTTTATGGGAGTTAATTCTACTGCCTGGCGAGATGAAAGAGTGGTCTCTCTCTGCAAGTATTTTACTAAATTTGTAGCCATTCAGGGGAATGGGAAAAGCTGCTTTTGGGGAGTTTCTGAGGACAGAAAATAATGGATAAGTGTTACACCTGGGTGAAGGAAACAGATGACTTACTGCAGAGATGAATTGCTGTGTGAAGAGGCTGGAGTGGGATGCTCATTTGTTCAAAGGAGTTACAGTCAAAGGGAAACACCCAAAAGCTGTTTGTACTACTGGATATTTATGTTTGACCATCTGTCTGTCCATTATGCACAGCTTTGTTTTATTTTCTGATAAAATGGTTGTATAAAATTAGTTTCCCGTCTCATCTGAGCCCATCTGCTGCTGGTTAAGGTACTTGCCATGACTCACTCAAGTTAATTACCTTTCAAATCAATATGAGGCTTTAACCTTTTGTGACCTTTATGTTGTTGTGATTCCATTAAAGTTAAACTGCAGGGAATATAAACTTATCTAAGCAAGAGGGTAATTACTGTTCACAATATAGAGAAAATTGATTTCCTCTACCACTGAAGTGTTTTGTCTAATTAATCCACAACAAAGGCAAAAGGCAAAATATTCAATGACAGAAACATATATCATACAGCCTCATACTGTCAAGAAATACAAAAATAGCTCCGCTGTTTTCACAGCCTTAATAGTTTAAGATTAATCTAAATGATGACAGATTATTAACAAAACAGAGGTAACTTGGTTGAAATTTCTGTTTGCTTGTCTTGCACATTTTCCAATTATCTATTGTGACATAAATTTCAAGGGAAAATTAATAGTAACTGATTGACGTGAATGAAGTTCAATGGGAAGGACCAATGTTAACAACCTAATGTTGAAAAAAAACAAAGAAATCATTCAGTCATCAAACAATGGGAGAAAAGTCCAACTAAAGTAAAAAAAAAAAACAAAAAAACTAAACACTGCAAATAAAGTGAATACACATGATGTTGTATATATGATTTTTGGTTGAAAAAATAAAATAAAAGTGACCATTTGCACCTAGCTCTAGCCTTTAAACCACAGTGAGGCACCAAGGCCTGCCAGTAAAAATTAACTCAGCAGAGGAGTTCACAAACCAGGCCAGACTGGTCACCTCAAGAAATGAGGGATGAAGTAGCACACTATGTATTAAACCAACAAAATCCTGATGTGCTCCACTGTGATGCACAACAACAACCCACATTAAATTCACTTAGTAAGCCTCAAGACAACTACTGTTTGTTTACATCAAAGAGAATCAATGCACATTTCACAGATAGATCACTTAGTATATGAAATATATACAGTACTGAAAAGCTTATGCTCTGATACAGGCCCGTGCTGATAAGTGACAAGACTGACTCCCAGATATAAAAATGTATCCGCACATCAAACAGTATCAATACACATATCACATACATGACTTAAACAACATGGAGGATGTATCTGACTCACGTTATTTGCCGCCAAAGTCCATTCCATGGAGATGAAGTATCCATGCCATAAAAGTTACTTGAAGCTGTGTTGATAATTTTTGTTTGTTGTGGCAGTCTTCTTCATCTCTCCTCATTGCTGCTAGCTAAGGAGCCTATAACACGATAACTGGAAATATTAGTAACACTGGAAAACAACCGACTCTCCGGTTGTTTCATTAAATTATGTTCTTTTAATGTCTGTTGTTTGTTGTCAGGTCACAGCGTGGTAAGCTTTACAATTTACGTGAGAGTTTCCTCCCAGAAACATGGTCATTCACAACAGAGACTGCATCTGATTGTTTGTTTGTTGCTCTCTCTAATCAAGGGACGTTAACTTCACCTGTGTTTTCTTCCGTATATGTCAGTGAGGGTGTAATGCCGTTTCTAACCACACACTGGCTGACCGTTAGTGGCGGTTACAACCCAGAGGGGCGCTGTTTCACTCACCTGAGGAAACTCGGTTAAAAAATGTCAACAAAGTAGCCGGCAGGTTAATGAAAGTCAGGTGTTTTCAATCAACGCATCAGGTTGTTGCAAGGCTCTTTCCATGAGCCATTGAGTGTGGCCAAAACGATGTCTGAATGGAAATTTAGGCACTATTGCACTATATCTGCACTATACACACTGGTACATACATACAAGTGTTGGAGAGCAGTTTCTACAAGTACAGTCCATCACTTATAATGTTCCATAAAGCCAAAACCTCTGTTCCCTTATTTGAACTTAAGTCTTAACTCTCCCTTTTTTTGTCTGCTATATTCATCTCAATATGAGGCTGACCTTTGACCTTTGAAATCAATCTCAGTCTCTGAAATGTAGTCAGTTAAAGTAGTACTTTTCTGTTAATTAGCTTTTTGCTCATAAAATGTTACACGTACTTGTAAATATTTTACTATTGCAAGCTTTTAGGGTGGTCATTAAGCCAGCACATAAGAAGCAAAATTAATATTTCAGAAGTCAATTTTAAATCAGATTAAAGCTTGGTAATAAAAGAATCATTCATTCAGAAGCTTTCTTTGTCCTCCATTTCAGGCTGTAGGATTTCCAGTGGCTCAGCTAAGGTATTCACTGCCAAGGATATTTAAAGTCAGCGTTGTGTGTTAAATGTTGTAGAGAAGAGTGCTGTATGAAGAGGTCCCATCTTGAATATTATAACCAAGCTCTGCATGCTGTATCCTTTTTCAGGAGAGCCATTTGCTCACATGTTCATTGTTTTATGCACACTCTCCCCAGATATTCCACACAGCTGTTAAATGGTTCTGTCTTTAATATGTCAGTTTTGCCTCCTGTTGAGATTTTTTAAAATTCATTCACCACGCTTCTATCCCCATCGGAGCACGACTGAGAGAGAGAAACACTGAGAGTACCAAAGAAGTACAAAAGGTTTTCTGGCTTGGAGGCATTTGCACGGAGATAACTATCTCTACTTTGAATGTTTGTAGCACTTGCTGAATACATCTACAAGGGAAAAAGGGCATTTTACAGAGCAAGTTTAGAGCTTGATTTAGCTTTCTGCTGCAAGGCAGTATTTTATTGATTAACATTAAACTAAATAGTTGGGTAGGAGAAAGGATTTTATTGCAGCAAAATGTTTATTTGTCATTGAAATCTTGGACATTTGAATTACGGGCAAAGACCTATAGTGGATTTCACTGTAAAATGCAATTCAGATTAGAGTAAAAGACATGGGAGGATACAAACAACTAGCATTTATTAAAGCTGGCAGACTGATGTGACTACAGTGTTTGACTGGACCTTTCTTTGTGGTGTTTACATGTCTCCTCATCACGTGGATGTCATCTACTAACATGCAGGTCAGATGCATCACAGACACCAGATTTCCCTCAGGTATTTAGTGCGCTTGTCTACCTTTCTATGAGCTCTTTGATGGACAGTTGACTTGTCTGAGTCCCACAAAAAGACCAGAAGCTAAAAGAAACTGGTCTTATAAAAAGTGTTGTTTGTGTATGCAAAGGCTGATATAGCTCATTCCTCTGTGCCACTGACACCATTGCAGTGGGTGATATGTTAAAGTATATATTTGTGATCCATTTTTAAAGATTCACATCTAAGGAACAAATGGGCTTGGGGCTGGAGGCTATAGATGGGCTGGAGAAGTTAAAAAGTACTGTAAGATGAACTAACACATTGATGGGTTGGATCTTTTTTTATGGGATCTGTAACAGTAAGAAAAATATAGAATACTGCCAGCCTTGAGAGAAGAAAAAAAAAAAATCAGGGTTGAAGTGAGCATGGAGTGAGTCTTAGCTCTGTGTTTGTAGTCTTCTGTGCACTTCAATGGACTTTTTGAGAGTATGTTTTTTAACATGAGGTAAGAGACAGCATAGATTAGATATCAACAGCAGTGCTGCATTACATCATCATATCAATAAAGACACTCACATTTATGTTATTAAGTTGGTCAGTGGTATTTTCTCTGCATTCTAATGACAGAGAGATGAAACAGCATGAAGTTTGTATTGCATTATTGCCTTGTAGTCACATTATAATCACATATTTGAATATGCATGTAAATGTGGCCAATGACTTTGCACACCTGGGAAAAACTCCACCATTCCATCTAACGACTTTCACTATGACCGCAATGATGCACTGAAAAAGATCTGCTGTGCTACCCATCTGCTGTACTGTCATCCCATAATAATAGAGGAGGATTTCTATTCAACAGCTATGCATGTTGTTGTCACAGACTGCAGGAGTGGCCAGAAACAAAACACAGAGAGATAGTGTTTGTTATTTGTATTCACTGTATAATGGAGGAGTATGTGGGAAAAACAGCGGATGCAGCCTCTGATGGGAGGATTTCTCCCGGGACACCAACACCTGAATAATAATGACAGAGCCTGACAATGGAAAGGAGAGGAGTGGTTTCTGTAAACCAACCCTGTCACAACAGAGGCAAAAGCAATGGCATTTTAAGTAAAAGGGATTATAGCTTTTAGTCATTGTGGCAAGACTGCCAAATTCCCACATGGCAACATGGGTAGAATGGAGTTCTTACAATTTCTGGATCCTCTTTTCCTCCACATCACAAAGTGAATGGACAGAGGTGCAGAGAGAAACCACCACTCATCATTTCCAGTTAATTCTAACCTTAACATTTAAATCAAACTCCATTTGCTACTGATTATACATCCTCCTTTCGTAAGCCTGTCATTTGTGGTTTCATGAATAATGTAAGTGTAAGAAATCAAAATGCAATGCAAGAAAGAAATATATGTCACACAAGGTTTAACATAATAATAAACCCCCACTGTTGATTATCATCCAACGCCGTTTATCACTGGCTTTGCTTCAGCCTGTGTGTTCTCTGCATTTCACACCTTCGGCCTGGCTGATGGAAAGAACAATCATATTATATCAGCTGAATGATTGCTCTTAACTTGTGTGGGGCTCCATTACAGCTATCATGGAGTCGGGGAACTATCAGGACAATGTGCTGTGGAAGATTAAATGGGACAGTGCTCTTTGTGGACAAGCCATATAAATGCCAGACCATATAATTATGATTAGAAGAAGGCATCTCCCTGAAATGTTAATTGAATTAGGAATTTGGATAGAACCCTGAATAGCTTGAGATGAATGTGTGATGATTCAGACCTGTATCTGTTGCTGAGGAAATTAAAACATGCTGATTTTAATTTGATCAAAAGCATGAGGATGTTCAGTGGATAGTCCTGCTGAGTTGTTCTATTCCCATCTCCTTGCATTTACAAATGTTCTAATGAAATTAAAGGGAAGTGCAGTGGCATGAAAGGTTGTTCAAAGTGGTAGCATGAAGCCAAATGATGCTTTTATGACTTTCTGCTCTGGTGCTCAAAAGTGCTGTTCATTAGAAAGCAGAGAAAGGAAGACTGCAGCAGAAAGCATTACAGAAAACACTGCCTTATTACAATACACAATCAGCAAGAGTGCCATCATTTCATAGTGCATGACAAGCCCATTTAGGTTGACACCTGGAAGGTGATGTCTACATCTTTAATCTGAATTTCAATGAATGTGCATTTAATTTATGAAAGCCCAGTCAAGTTTCTAATTGAGAACTATTTTTCATCTGCAAGCTTGTCCATATCCATTACTGTTTTGTTAGATAAATGATCATGAGGCTAAACAAAGATCTACTGCAAGTTCTCAAACAGTATTTACAAGCCACGGAGATCAGCTGTTTACACCTCATATCAATGCAAACAGGAGCTGCTCAAGCTCATAACTCACAATGTTGCTTATTTCCTGATTACACTTTAATCAGTTTTTCACAAATGAACCACCACACAGTGGTGTCACTACAAAAGCTGTGCCAAACAAATCACACCTTCCTGAATTTCCTACTGTACAAAATGAAAAAGCTGTGCACAGGAAGCATCATATTACTGGTATAATACTGGATCAAAACAGCTATTTGCTTAAGAGACAGTCTGCAGAAATGAATAAAAGGATGTCTATTTTCTTATTGACAGCAAATTGAAAATGGTGTAATACATGGGCAGCTATGTGGAATTTAGTATAAGCCTCCACTCGAGTATAAGAATTTAAAAATGCCATTATAAGGTACTCACCCAAAATCAGGAAGATATAAACCAAGGTCATGATGCAATTTCAGCCCCACAGCAACCTGCCTGGGAGCATAATTAGATGAGAAGGATCATGAGAAAGGTCATGCCAACAGAATTGGTTTTGCTGCCACAGAGCCTTCAGTGTCAGCACTATGAGAAAGCAGCAACAGGTACTTTATCCAGACTCCTGCATTTTTTGAATGTGTTTTATTAATTTCGCCATTGTTTTTTTCTTTCTTTATTGTCTCTATAGTATTATTGTTGGTGAGATCATCAATTGGCAATGAGACTGGTGAGCTGTATCCACAAGAAATGCCACCTTTCACCTACAATTGCAACGCACAGTAAAACAAGAGAAATAAATCTAAAATCATATACATAAGTTAAGTTTTCTATCTTTTGATATACAGTATTTTGATGCCCTCAAGTCCTCCTGAAGTGAAGACCACAAACACTAAAAACTTCAGGAGCTGAAAGTTCTAACTAAACTCAAACCTGTGTCCAAGGGCAATTTTTCATATTCTGGTGTAACCTCATGACATTTGTTTTTCTAGCTGTCTCAAACTTAGTCTAAAGTTTGGACTGCCAGGAGGCCAATGTGTATATGATGTATTACAAAAAAAAAAAAAAAAAAAAAAAAAAAACCTTAGAGAAGTTTCAAGCCAAACTCACACTCACACATTCATATCTGGAAGCTGCCCAGTATAACCACAGTCTAATCTGTTGCCCACTGAGCAACTCCATCAGAGCAGTTGGGGCGTTTAGGGCCTTGCTCAAGAGGATCAGGATTAGAATGAGGGAGGCACAAGTGCTACTCTTTCACTTTCCTCGCCCAGATTTATTTTGCCTGTTAAGTCAAACATTCATTGATGAAGAAAATTCTTCAGACATTGTATTTCTAGTAATGGATATTCTAATGTATTTACAGATAGGATGAAAGCTTGGTAGACTGATTACATTTGTACACACTCAATTTTGGAAACAATTAGGTGTTTAGGGAGTGATGCTATGGCATTTTAGCCATTTAGCATCCATCAGCCTATTTACAAGTTATCATATCAGCATATGAGCATTTAAACAACTTAATATATATTCTCAGCCACAATAATGACACAAAGGATTACTCTATCAATGTTTGTGTGTGGGCAAGATAATTGTTAGAGAAGCCTCCTGGATTATCCTTCAATGTCACACAGTAGACCTTAGTGATCTGCAAATAGGATTAGAACTTAATCTTCTTATTAAATTGTCATTCACATGTTATATAAATTTGCCATCCTTCTGCAAAATTAATCAAATCTTAAATAGAAATGTCAAGTGTTACCTGCATTATGCATACATTTGTTCATGGACTGTATATTGTGTCATCCCATATGCTTTAAGGGAAGGAGGCCTAGTGCAAATAATCTATCATAGTTTACTGGTTTTGTATCATAATAGTGACTCATTATTATTCCAGGTTACAAATCAAACAATTTCCCAATTGGAATTTTAATTTCAAGTGACACTTCTTCTTCTAATGTACATTTTAGATTATATATGTAGACGATGTTAACAGCAGTTTATTAAAACAGAGCACCAAGTGTAAATGTTTCACTCAATGTAACAATTTAGAATTGACTCCACATCACAGCATTCAATTGATTTCTTCTGAACACCTCTATAGGTGGAATATTGAGTGAATGGAACATTGAATGGCTCCCGGGTAAAGGTAAAAGGAAATCCATGCATGCAGGAGAGAGATAATGAAATAGAGTGAAGTCAGACCCTTAAGGCACATACCAGTGACTCGCTCTGGGTCCCATGACAATAAAGATTTTCTTCTTTAATTGAAATCTGGCTATTCTCTAGTCATGATGGACAAGTTTTTAAATAAAGGCAGTGTCTTCTCTCTTCCTGTTTATTTCCCTGACACAGTAATGGCTTTAAAGTCTTCTGACTTTTCTGTAATGTCTGCTTCTCTGTGAAACTAATGTTTCCCTCCAAATATTAGTGACCACATTGTGTCTTATGAGCAAACAGCTATTTTATCATCAAATTGCAATTTACTGAGCCCAGCTGAGTTCTTTTACCCTGCTGAGGAGACTCAGGTCCTTTGGAGTGCAGGGGGCACTCCTCAGGACTTTTTATGACACTGCCATAGGCATCAGCCATCTTCTATGGAGTGGTCTGCTGAGGCAGCAGCATCTCGACAGCGGACAGGAAGAGACTGGACAAGCTGATCAAGAAAGCCAGCTCTGTCCTGGGGGGCCCTCTTGACCCTGTGGAGGTGGTGGGTGAGAGGAGGATGATAGCAAAACTATCATCCCTGATGGACAATGAGCTCCACCCCATGCAGGACAGTCTGACAGCACTGAGCAGCTCCTTCAGCAATAGGCTGCTTCACCCAAAGTGTGTGAAGGAGAGGTATCGCAGGTCCTTCCTTCCTGCTGCTGTTAGACTCTACAATCAACACTGCTCCTAGTTCACCACATACACACATGGACCATTTTCACTAGGTTCTGCACTGTTACTAATCCAAAACAGCTGCTATGAGTCTTTCATTGTGTGCAATGCCATTTCAAAATGTGCAATATCTGTATTGTCCTGTGTATATTGCGCTTCTGTTAATATTTTGTTATTACATTGTCATGTCTATACTGTTGTGTGTATATATATATATATATATATATATATATATATTATAGCCTTATCTTGTTTTTATTTTTTGCCCTTACTTGTATTTATGTCTTTCTATCTTTTTCAATCACTTATGCTGCTGCAACAATGTAAATTTCCCCATTGTGGGACTAATAAAGGATTATCTTATCTTATCTTATCTTATCTTATCTTATCTTATCTTATCTTATCTTATCTTATCTTATCTTATCTTAGTCATGAGTCCTTTAGAGGAAGTAACTTGGCACTGCATCTTGGAAGATGTTTGCACTCTTGTAATTCTGAATATTATGGCAGTGGTGCAAAATAACTAGGTTCATTTTCTCACTTACAAATTTGTGATTCTTGAATTTCTATTTCAAGCAACTTTACTCTTAATTTGAGAGGGTAATATTTTACTTTTTCTTCTCCCAATTTATTTGACAGGTATAGTTATTGGTTTGTTTACGGATATAGATTTTACACAATGAAACATGATAAGCTAAAAAATGGCACAATTAACAATTAATTGCTATACCAGTGGCTCCCAACCTTGAGAACCTTTTTTGTAATGACTATTTTTTACATTGCTGCAACAGTTCTTTAACTTGAGTCAAAGATCAGAGTACTTCCTCCACCCCTGGATTATACTATTGACTAAGGTAATTTGCAGTTACCTGGGAGTAGATGTTTTGGCCTATGGTGAACTGTCTCTGGTAGGAGCCTGAAAAATATCTGAGTGTCCTTTTTTGTCAGGGTGCTACCCAGCAGGACAACTTTTGAAAGTGATAATGCTACTTGTTGATGAGATCACACAACAGCAACTTCTATAAAAACCTAAAATTGAAGTTTCTATAGCCAATAAAAAGTCTTCCTGAAAAGTGAGGAATGGCCTTTCAGTTTGGTGTAATTCACTTTATGAAATGACATCTGCTTCAGTGGGAATGAGGTTTTCTTGTGAAACATTCTATCTAAGCTTCATGTAACCTATGCTCAACTACTATCTGTCATATCACTGAAAAATTAGGCCCTTCAGTCCTCCAAGCATACATAAGTAATGATAATGACTTGTAGGAGCTTTGATGAGGAACCATCGCTGTGTTTTGGTGGTCAAAGTGCCCTTGAAAATAATAAGGGGATCTGAAAAATGGTTTTCTTGGAGCAATTTGCGCTATATTCCTTAGTTGGATCCTACAGCTCATTATGCATTTTGCAGCTAGGTAACCTTAAATTGCATTGTTGCTATAATGTGTCTGATTAATCTATTTCAGTGTTACAAATGCCTTAGAGAGCAAGAAATAGAATGCTAAATTAGTTTGAGATTAGGTTTTTATAATAGGTTTCACATGAGGGGCATGTCTACTTTCTTCCAGAAGGCCCAGCTCATTTAACACTTCCATCACAGCCAACAGTTCATGAGGTGTAGAGAGATTTGTGGTAAATTGTGGAGTTTGTGGAACAGCCCATTTAGCTCGGGGGATTTCTTTTGAATGTACTTTCAACTCTAAATGAGAGGTACTTCTCTGTTCTAAAAGCAAGCTTGGAAAATCCACCCATTAAAAATTTTGTATGGCCTGACTAAGCTGCATTTTGCAGAAGTTCTCATTTGACCGTGAACGTTTTTCAAGGTATACACAGATTGTCCTTTTCCGTGTCAGAGATAAGTGTTCTGGCGAATCCATCATGTGTCATTGGCTGTCAGAATCAGGGGAAAACAATTAAAGGTTCCACACACAGGTCGAGCTGCTCCAATAGTCAATGAGGCAACCTCTGTGTGTGGGGCTAGGAACGATAAATTCATTAGGAAATGCCAGTGAAGGAGGGATGCATGTGGAAGACAATTAAATGACCCACAGTATATGAGGTTGAGGACTCAAGGGACTGGAAAGACAGAAGGAAAAGACAACTGATATGAAAAACAGGATATCCACAGAACCAAGTTTGCTCAGTTTACTTTAATTATTAAGCAATTAAAACAACTTGGGTCAAAAAACAAAATGACACACACTGTAATTGAAGTTACTGTGGTGAGAGAAAGGCACATAGGTTACTGAAGGTCTGGGAGAACTTCTATAAACAAAACCTGAGGTCTCTGGAATGTCTCCCAAAAGGCAACAATCATATACACAGGCATAACCACACATTCATTTGCATGCAAACAGACAATGCAAACACATTCTTGGCATTTGGCCAAGTCACAGACAATTTATGGCCACTGATGCTGCTGTCATGCTGGTGCATGAAAGTGGATGCCTGTAATAGTCCGTGTAGTCAATCAGTTACCGTGAATCACATGCTCAGTCCATTAATGCTGCTTGTCAGTGGTGTCTACAATGCAATCAAGAAAGTGCGGAGTATTGAATCATGGGGCATATTGTTCACTAACAATACTTGGCATGGCATTGATTTCAACCAATAGTCCTTTAGCCCTCAGGCACTGAGATGTGGCTCATTGATGAGACATTTTATCAGGGGAAAAAAAAGGTCAGTTGAAGTGATTAATATCTTCTTTTATGAGTAGTAATACAGATGGTATTTCTTCAATCTGAATGACATTTGTTCCAACTGGGCCATAAAAAGACAATATAAGAGTGACACTGAGTAATAACATCCTTATTTTTGTGTGTTTGAATGGTATGCATCTATAAAACATGCTCTGCTATCTTGTGTGTGATGGCAGTGGAAGCCAGAGCCCTTGGGGTCAATGTGGAAGCTCTTTGAGCTGTTGTTTATGGCTGCTGAGTGAGAGGAGAGGAGCCACCACCCTCAGGTAGCTAGGGTATGGATTATTTGTTGAAACATTGATCCACACACTGTGTAGCTGTAAGGTGACGTGTCATTAATCTAGCTCACCCTCTGTTCTTTGAGGAATCAATTTAGAGAATTTGCTAGAACAGAATTTGAACTGCAAGTTTAGAAACAAAAATCCAGGAATAACCTTTTTAGCTACCTAGGTGCATGGTTTTAGGGATGGCAATGTCAGCCTATTGTTTTGTTAGACCTACTACTGTGGGCCAGATTGACAACTACTGTTCAGGATGGCCATAAACTGACTGACTGACTTTTCCTGTTGCGCCACCACAAGGTTGACATTTATGGTTTTTTGAATGAACTACTGGATTCATTGCCATGAAATCTGGTACAGATATTCATGTCCCACTTGAAATTAATTGGAACAGTTTAGTGACATTTGATCTAGCATCATCATGCTCAAAACCTTAATTCATCAAATACTTTGGTTTATGACCACATTCAAAAGAACTGGCAGCCTCAGCTATATTTTGTGTTGAGTGCTAACTTGCTTAGTTAGCTTGCTTACATGCTAAACAAGGATGGTGAACATGATAAATATACCTGCTGAGCATCAGCATGTGAGTATTGCCATTGTATTTTGCCATGCTTACTCAAAGCATTTCTGTGTAAGTAGCCTCACAGAGCCACTAGCATACACTTAATCTTGATCCAGCATTTAGGAAATTAGGAAGAATCTCAATTTACAGTACAGTCTATCAATAATTGTACAGAGGCGAGACCTTTTGCCAAATGAAGAACAGAAGAAAGCTCAGTCAGCATCCAGACCATCTACAGCTGCCTTCTCATAAATTGGTTAAATTGAACTACATTTCTTGACAAGATGATATCCATATCTGACTATGGGCACTGAACTAGCTATTTCATTGTATTTGCATATGCATATTTCTCATCTTGTTCTGCTTACAGTGGCAAATTTACTTCTCAGCATGATACTGAAGGATCCATGCATAGCTAATGCTCAACGGTAAATTACATTAATTGTTTTAAACCCTGACATATCAGCACAATTATACCTGTCTCAGCAGTGCAGGCAAATGTATTATTGATCAAAATGTTCACTGGTTAAATGATATCCCTCTGCAGCAGGAAAAGTACAGAGCAGAGAGATGGATGCACAAGAAAAGAACAGATTTTCTACCTGGTCCATTTAGCTGTGATAAACCTCTTGCCTTCCTCTCATGCCCTATCTGGTTTTTGTCACTTCATTCGGTTTATCAAACTGACAAGATACATGACTCGCTGTCAGGTTCATGTCTTGACTAACTGGAGTCTCATCCTCAGTGAGAAGTGCTGTCTTGCAAAACGAGCAGATTGAAGAACAGGCATTCTTTAGGGGTATCGCTGATGAGTAAAACTTGTGTTGTCATGTCACATACTGAGTAATACGTTTAAGCTATGAAAGCCCCAATAGTCCTTTTGCTTCATCTTAAATGCCTCCCAGGTAGGTGTCATTGAACCTGTGTTACTACTACATTAACATTATATAAAAGTACTCTATAATGTGAACATGTTTTCTTCTATGCTGAAAACACTGAATCATCAGCCAGCTTCACAGTTCCATAGGGTTTTTAAGACTCCTCTGGCTCATAATTTCCAATATATGGCATGCACAGTTACTGAAGCTTTGACAAAGGTTTGATGACAAAAATCTTTTCTCTCACATTTTGAATTTCTGCATTTTCTTCCCACTCTCTTTTCAATGTCAATTTATTCACAAACACAAATGAATTTTCTGTCTGTCTTCTGTGTGCCAATAAGTGCTTAGATGGTGCTCTTCAAATATAATTGCTATATGCTCTGTTTTTCAGATCTACTATTTGTTGTACAACTACCTATCTTCTCATGAACACAACTACCTCAAGAACGTTCTGAGAGCTTTCATCTTCTTTCTGCTGGCTTAACTTCACCACAAGCCTGTAGACTCTAGGGGATCCTGTTCTATCTTCTACTTTAATGAATCTAATCCTAATCAAGGTGCTTCGCATCCATGAAGCCTAATGTCTAAAGTCTTCTTCTTTTGCTAATGTTCATAAATATTGTTATACACTTCCAATTGATCTCCTCTTACTGAATTATATGACTGCACCAGCTATTAGCAATCCCAGTAGGCAGCAGTAATTCTATGCCAACATTTTAGGATTAACTATTTTTGTTTTGATGCTTTTCTGCCCCCTGATGGCTGAAAATGCATCAATGCAGATTTCGCCATCTTGTCTATTAGAAAGTCTATTTAGGGCCACAGAAACTTTTAAGGTGCCCGGAGAGCTTTGTTTGATGAAAGTTAGACTTCAGTTATAATATATGTTACCTAATCCTCTGTGTGTTTCGCAAGTTAGTTGGTTTCAAAATCTCATAAAAAGCTCTGCCCACCTGACATTTAAAGACAATATGAGGCAATATTTTTCAAATAATCGACTTGTGTACGATTTGCTCACACATTTTCTCTTGGCATTCTTATAAATTCCAGTTTATGAGTGGGAAATGGTGCATGCATCGTTTTAGTGAGTACATATCATTCTTACATCTGGCCCCAGATGTAATGGACTCCACACTGGAAAACAGATCAGTGTCATCTTGAAACTCTTAATGTCCTTTGCACATAAATGTTTTTGATGTAACCATCACACTTTCCTCAAGTAAAGAGGATGTTGATGACTTTGCACTGCCTAATATTGCATAATCCTTACTTTGTGACCCTTTTTACTCTGTGTTGGACCATTTGCCTCTGACTGTTTTAATTTATGCCTGGGCTTTAAATCGCTATTGAACATCACGGAGACCAAGTGGTGCAAGCAATAACATGAATAATCCATTGGCAGTTCCTGTTAGACTGAAAGAGAATGAGAGCTCAATCACCATTATACTCAGGGGGAGTAAAACCAGGCTAGTAGCAGCATTAGCCTTTCCCCCTAAAAACTGAATATGCTTTGCATATTGAAGTTGTAAACATCTATCTTACTAAGGGTTGTGCTTGAAGGTATTCAATAATATCAGTGAGCATTTCACTGCAGATGTATAATCACTTCATAGGAGAAACAAACTGACCTCTGGTGTTCTTTTCTTTTTGCACAGGGCTCTTATGTATCCACACAGCAAACCACAATATGCACTTGCTTAACCTTTATAGACGCTTTTCAAAGTGGGTGTGGGCATAGTAGAGGAACTTCTAACATGTAGGATCTGGTGTTAAAAATATAGACCAGAGCCAATTTATAAACCGTCCTGATACTCTGCAGCACATCACCTGACACTGAGTGGGAGTAAAATGCCCTGAGGTTTGGAATGATCTACCTTTTTAACCACAACCTTTCCTAATGAAATAAACAAAATCATAAACTCTGTTACTGCTCAATAGCTTACAATGCAATACAACCATTAATTGTCTAATAAATCTTTTGGTAGATTTCTTCCGGTTTTAGATCATGAAACTGAGCTTTAGATTCTTTCCTAAAAAACTGAAAATGTTTGCTCTGCTCACTGCACACTTTGCAATTCCTTTAAAAGAAAATGGATATATCTAAGCACTTCTTAGCATAGAGACCATTTTAAATTCATCATGCAGACCTATTGCCTATTCCAGGCACGTCTGTCAATCTGCCTGTGAAATGAAGAGCCAGAGGCTACTGACCCAGACACATCAGCTCCTTTTTGGCCATCTAACAACACTTTCTGAAGTCTTCACACTCACACATTGATTTCTTATTTTCAGCTTGCTGTTGCCTTCTAGGACATGGCTCATGCTCAGTCTTTGTATGGCGTGAGTGGGCAACAAGTACAGTTTATGCAAAGTGGTTATGATGGCTGATGCAAAAGACTTAATAAGAATACTGAATCAGATGGAAGAAACTGAGAGTATTCCAAATAAAACCTTTAGGGATATCAGTTAGGTATGAAAGTAATTTCATTACATTAGAATTCATTTTCCTAATTACAAAAAACTTTGTATTTGTATAATTGCTTCACTTTTAGAGGCTCTCTAAATGTAAAGTAAATTTGCAGCTCAAAATAATTTACATTTATTGTTAAACAACAAACCACTATTATAGATATGTGACACTTGTCATTTGAATTGATTTTCATTCAACTTCATCGCAAAAATATATTTCTTATAAATACTACATATTGTATCTTAGGTACTAGGTATGGAATGCTTTAATCATCTGAGCCAAGTGTTCAAAGTTTATAAAATATTTATTTCCCATACATTTGAATGTGTATGCATTTTTTTTTCCTCAGTAAAACATTAAAACCACAGATTTTGTGTTGTTACATTCAATAGTGCAAATGTTTGTTTACCTGTCTTGGAGCAGCTTTAATGATGCTAGCTGGCTTAATTAGAAACTAACTGCTTTCTATGACACTGTCTCAGTTATTGGAAAATCTGCTGATATTGGTTAAGTTAATGAAATGACTTAAATACTAATAGAACGTATAGTAAACAATGCATTGAAAACATTACCATATACATATACTACCAGAGTATATGAAATGGTAGCCTCATGTTAAACATCAAAAGTGCTTTATGTCACAGATGTCATACAATAACAAATACTGATCAGATTAGATGAGTTTTAAGTATTCTTAATGTACTTCTTAATGTATACTTGTTTTGTTCAGTAGAAAAACATGAAGAGCATTCTTGTGTAGCTAACAAGTACCTGAAAATAACGGCAAACCTTTTCTATGATATACTGCATTCACAAAATCACTAATACAAAGCCTGTATGCATTGTTTTAAAATGAATCTAAAAAAATACTCAATAAGAATGGCATATTTAAGTACCCTGCTGTGTTTTTTCATAAAGAACTTGGACAACTTTACAAAGTGACTGTAGGTTTTTTCTTCAAACAAAAAAATAATGCCACCTGATTGTCTGAAATACAGTAAGTGTGCTTCTAATCAGCTATGAAGTCTAAAATCTCTGGAGGGCAAAGTGGAACCAGTGCATTTTCAACTATGGTGAGAACGAATTTGTGACCTGGTTGCGTGTTCATTGGACAGATATGCACCAACAGTGGCTTCACTCAAATAAAAATTAAAACCTGTTTCACAGATGACCTTTCCTCATTGCCACAGTCTTGATATGTAGTTTATAAAAAGATGACGGTTCAGTGTTGACCTGAGTCTGTTTTGTCATTAATCTCACTGGCTCCAAAGGAGTGTTTTCAACCCAAGAATTTTCATCCTGAGAGAAATTAGATGCTATTCATGGAGTGGTATTAAAGTGGAAACCTGATTGTCTTCTTTGTGTGATGTGCTGTTGAGCAGAGAAGATACTCTGTTTTAACTTCTTGGTAAACAGGTGGCTGGCTCTTCCACAGTAAGTATGTTTGGTCATCTGCAGTGATGCTTCTAGCGGCAGAAGCAGTGAGGTCTCCATGTCCTCGCCGAATGGGTACTGTGATGAAAAGAGAAATGTACAAGTATTATATTTCTGATTTCAGAGCTCTAGTTATAATTGTAAAGATCTGATTTTACTACATTGGCTACACACAATTTAAGTATTCTCCTGCTCCTGACATTACTCAATAAGAACTCAAGACACACAAAATGTTTTAACACCTGTTGCCTCCTGCGTCTTCCATGATGGGACAATAAGAACTGCATTCAAAACAGATGAATTAAGTGCCACATTTGTCACTGTCAGCTTGACAATAACATTCTACATTTGACTCTTATCTGTCAATTCAGAGTGTGTTTGGATGATGAATATCTATTACAAGAATGGGTTCAGTAAGGTGTGACAAGCAGTGGTGAATGCTACAGCTGCAGCATTCCAGATATGCTTCATTACAGTATGCTTTTGTGTCACGAAGTAAACAGCAAAGATAAAACTTTCAGCTCTTCAGCCAGTTGATATTAGCAGGCCGAGCTTTTGTCACGTACAGTGCGTAAATAAACATGCAGACCTTTTGTTGTTACATTGAGGTAAACCATTATTTTACTGCTCTAGTAAATAAGAAGAAATCACTATTTTATAGCGTCTCATTTGACTCTAGTTTGGCCAGACATTAGGTTACTCAAAGCACACTTTCTTTATTATCGTTCATATACTGCAGCAGGCAATAAAACACCATTTACAGCCTCCTATCGATTTTTATGTGGATGCTGCTGGTGCGTTGTACACACAGCCATCATGATGTCTCAAACTAGCATCAGCACTAAAAATTTTACAACTCTTCTGTGGGTTTGGTTGGGTAATGGTAGTGCCCTTTATTGCAAGCTCCTCTGCTGGCTGGGAGAGGCTGCCATGGGAGCCAGGCTGACTAAGGAGCTCTTGGTGGGATGGAAATGAGTGTTTCCTCCAGAACTGCCCGCTCCAGGCTTTAGGATGCTGTTCTTAAAAGGACTGAGTAGGAACAAAGTGGGAGGGGGCCTGAGGAGCTGGAGCAACAGGAAGAGTTGATAAAACGCTTCAATGAAATACAGCTTATAACAACAAAGGATGAAACCCTCCTCAGACCAGGCTCTGTTCTCATAAGGTAATTGTACTACAAAGCCCCAAATCCTACTTTAATCTACTTAATACAAGACATGTTTTATGCTAACTGATGACACACCACAGCACTCCTCAAACACCTAAAATCAGGTGGAGCATGGTATGTGCTGTCTTGGATGCTCTGTGTGTTTGTGCTGTCGGAGAGACTGATGGAGGCATGGGGGCCGAGTGCCCTATAATGAAGCCTGCTCGTTTACTTAATGGCTGAGAACATTGCCTGCACTGATAGTGGCCAGGCTGGGCCCTGTGGCGGTAATGGATGGAGACCAGCTAATGAAGCTTCTCTTGCTCCCCCCATCGTTGCCTGAATGTTGACCAGCGTGCTGAAATCAACAAGAGCAGATCGAAGACGTGCTGCTAGTGCAACAGTGAAAGAGCTCTCTGGCTGACTTGTCTGGCCACCGATGACGGATGTGTGGTGGACTTTTAAGCTCTAAAAGCTGAAAAGCATTTAAAGTAAATCTGACAGATGTCAGAAATCCAAGTTCTGCCCTCTTTTTTGCCAGCCATGCACTGGCAGCAATTCAGAAAATGTTTACTATTTTACAGAAGGTGTCAAAACACAACCAAGAAATTATTAAATCTTTTTACAATTATTACCAATTTACATCTTTAGTAGAAGTGACTAGTCTTGGGGCTTGGGGAAAATACTGAGAGATGGGCAAATACTACATTGGTCTTGTAGAATAGTCCTTTTAATAACAATTTATGTTTTCCTCTATCTTTGTAATAGTGAAAAGCAGCTATATTTAAAAGTAAACATAAGTCAGAATGAGCCTAAAGTTTAGCTTTTAAACAGATTTATTTTTGTCAAATGATTCATCATGGTGAAACTGGCTGTTTTAACAATAATTTAACATTAAACTATGAAAAATGATCTAAAAGAATCCAGACCTCTTTTGACCTGGACCAGTTTGACACTACAATTACTAATGTGCCAAAAGAATTGTCAGAATGAATGCCCTGAATTACAGGCTGCATCAAATCTGAAACAAATTTCATAAATTTTTGCCTAACAGATGAAAACATCTCAAGCAACATGTCTACTGGTTGAAACTGGGTGGGTCTGATTTGTCTGGTTTGGGAGAGCTAAGACAGAATGAAGGAAATGTTTAACAGGCTATTGATTAAGCCCTGGTGGATGGAAGCATCCGTAAGAGAAAAGCAATGGCCTGAAGTGATTATTGACAATATAATGACTAGTAAATGTTTCTCCAAATAGTCTGGTCTGCCTACACAACTGTCCTTTTAAAGACACAGAGGCACCAGAAAGAAAGTCTATAAAAGTGAGCACTAACTGGGATAAACAGTCTTTCAAACATTATGTCCCCTTTCATTATTTCTTCCACTTGCCTGTGTCTGGAGTAACTTTTAATAGAACTTTTTGGAGGAATAAAAATACTCTTTTCTATTCAGAAACCTTTTGCAAGACTTGGTGACTGTTAATATATAAGAGCCCTTAAGGAATTGTTTTTATATTTTACTGTGGGGGCTCCTTCTGCTGAGTTGAGGCTTTCTCTACCTTCTGGATGGCCTCGTAGACAGCTCGAAATGCTGGCTGCTTGTCATCATGGTAGACTCCCCTGTTACCATGGAGAATGAAGACACCCTCTTGTTCAGCCTGTTGACAGTTGCTGCCATAGATACAGTGGTCTGGACGGTAGTTCCACTGGCAGGGGAACACATATAGGCTCTCTGTAACACAGCAGGAGGTATTGGTAGGTTGATGAGGAGTCATAACATTTATTACTCTAAATATTACTCTACATTTGGTCACACACACCTGGGTTATGGTGAAATATAATATTAAGAAGGTCCTGGTCACCCCAGGTGATATTGAGTTTATACTTCTGCAGAAGAGGCATCAGAATTTCCTCCCACCGCAGTGCAACTGCTGTCATGTCATTCTACAAGGACAAAATACAGAAATCAGACAGCATTCATATTATTTTGCATAAACTTGTAATTCTGGGGAACAAATCCCTTTGTCAACACTTCACCTCAACTCAAAGAAATTGTTTCATCAAACGAGTATGCTCATTGTGAGGCTTTAGAAAGGAATTACAAGAGTGACCTCAGCTGGTCAATGTTGGTGGTACAGCTTCTCCTCGGACCCCCCTCCCTCCACTATTCTCAACTACTTTTCAGTATCAAAATTTCAACACTTCTCTAAATGTTTCTAAGTTAACAGAATGTAAAAATGTTCATGTTTAATATAACTAATATGACATCACATTACTCCATAAATGATTACAACACAAGAAATTATGGAAAATTTTAAACCTGAAAATATTAACTTTTTTTTTTTTTTTTTTAACATTTTAGACGTTTTTACACCTGCCCTCAGTAAAGGATCTTTATCCTTATTCTGTATTTTAATGTCATCATGGCCATAGTGATACACTTGTATATTAAACTGGCCAGATGAAGTACAAATTTTTAGCACATACCAACAGCTGACATTTACATATTACATACTACTTGTCTGAACAAGAAATAAAATCCACCTGCACATTACCTTAAAAAATTTCTCCCTGAGGCGCGTCATGTTAATGAGCATGACACCTGAGTTGATGCCTGTCTTGCCATAATAAGGGTGACGGGCGAAACGGTTGTACCAGCCAATGCGCGGCTCCTCATGCTCTGGAGCCATGGCAGCCAAGTGGCTTGAGTTGAACTGAGAAAGCAGGGCCCAAATGTCCTCTACTGGCTGCAGGAAAATGATGTCTGTATCCACATAGAGCAAAGAATCCACCCCCTTCAGGATTAGCTGGAAATAAGACAGCAATATTCTGAGAATATGTTGCACAAATCACACTGAATGTGTGGAGGATAACTCTTGACCTACTGGCAGGAAGAGCCTCTGGGAGGCACAGGGTTTGAAGAGCTTCTTCCACTCGTTTGCATTCTCCTTGGGAAAAGTGATGGGATAGATGGTGAACTTAAATTTGGTCTGAACTGTCCTGGGCCAGGAGTGCAGCTTTAAGAAAAAACAAGCACAAAAGATCACATTAATCATTTACAAGGATTTTGTCATAACTGGATTACAGGTTTAAGAAACTCAAGCTATGAGCAGATGACTGCAGAAGTACATGCAAATTCTGGTGGTGTTGGGGGGACAATAGGAGGATACTTACAGCACTTCTGAAGCTGTTATGTAGATTATCCTCAGCAAAGATGTAGAAGTGCAGAGGCTTTTTGCTGAATAGAACAGCAGACTTCAACATGGTGAGAGTCTCCTCTAGCCTGGGGCCACAGGCCACCACAGCGAGGTGACTCCTCTCATCCCTATGTTCCTTGACTGCAGAGCCTGACCTCCTTCTAAGAGCCAAGACAAAGTGAAATGATTCAGTGAGTAACCTGTTATTTCTACAACAGCATGGATTCAGTGACATGTGCAGGAGTGAACAACAAAGTAATGAAGATATCAGCAGGCTCAGCTGACTAATATTCAGCCCTGTAGGGTTAGAAATGCCATTAGAGCAAGAGGTGTAGTACATTACTATCACTCATGCTTTGTGCTGCCTCCAAGTGTTCCTTGTAAACTACTGCTCTCAGGTATGTCACTAGGGCTAGGCGATAAAGGAATTCATAAAATTAATTAGAAAAATGCATAGATTGCAAAAATCAAGATTTGTGCATCCTCTGCCATTAGCAGCTCCAGCAGTTCTCGGTAGTTACAACAGTAATGTAGGCTGTCACCATCCTCTTGGAGATGCCTGCATGTCTGAACTTTGCTGGTCAACAACAAACATGAGTAATGACAGCCACAGTTGGTGAGGACAACAAAATAATGCCAAAGAAAGTATCATGTCATGTACGCTTAGTGAAATGGAAATGGTTTGGTTTTGCAATGTCTGTTGTGACACAGGCCACACCTGTGTAAAGTTTGTAAAAATTCTACAAGGCTCTGCAAGGCCAAGTAGATAAAAGTCAGTTTCAGCTTAGGTAAATTTTACATTATAACACCTTATATCACTGTGTGGCGTGTGCTGTAGTAACTGAGTGGAGACTGGAGGCTTCAGTGTGCAGCTGCCTAGCTAACCTCTACTAATAGCCTGCGTGTAAGCTATTTAGGGGACATCTGTAAGTTGTAGTTACAGAAAATAACCTGGGTTGCACTCTCCATCTCTCAACTGCATTAGTCTCCTGCACATTGGTCACATGCCCCACCACCTCAAGTAAATTCTCAACCTTTGGGAAACACTGTTCTATTAGCACTAAAAGTAGCAGCACAACAACCCTGTTGCAGCACCCGAAACAAAAGCATGTAGTGGAATGGGAGCAATGTGCATCTCTAAAAGATTCTGATACTAGCTCCTGTCCTAGTTACAAAACCAAAGCTAAGAAGCAGAAAACTTAGCTGCCAAATTTTCTATTGTCAAAAAGGTATGACAAGACAGGCTATTGTAGTAGTTCATTGATATTGTATACATATGGAATATAATTTTAATAAAGAAAACTATTTTTGAATCATATTGTTGAGTTCAAGGAGACAGAAAAAAAATCACTAAAATGGAGAATCGGCCATAACACTGAAAAAATATAAATAGATAAATAAAAATCTAGATTTAACTTTTTGGCCATATCGCCGAGCCCTACCTGTCACATTTAAAGGAACACTTTGCCCATTTACAATCTTTATCTCTATACATGTATAGTGCGGCAAGCCTAGCATAGATAAAGTAGTAGCAAAACAGATTATACAATGCCAAAAGAGGGTTAGCAAAGGGAATGACTTATCATTCCCTTTGCTTTCCCTTTGGATGCAGCAACAAGCTGTATTTTACTTTGACCTGTAAACATAAAGTAGGTGAAAGTTAAAAGAATTCAAAATCTATAGATTATCAAAGGGTAGTGGTATCTTTTATAGAGATGCACAAAATCAGTCATACCTAAGAGGAGATTCCAAAAAGCAGTTCACTCCACAAACATCAGCAGGCAGTCTCCAATATGGATTCCAGTAAGAAACTGACAGTGATTTACACCTGTCAGAATGAAAACGTGAGCTTTGCGATCCTTGAAATTAAATTAATCTCTTGGACATCAGAGCTAGATGCTTCGGGATTAGATCTGTCCTGAACTGCTTCTTAGAGTTAGTGGTTTGACAGATGGCAGTCCTTTAAATCCGACCAAAAGCTGATGAGGCACAGAATTAGTTAGCAGCAATGTTAATGGTTAGTCAATTCTATAGCTAACGCTAGCTAACAGGTGGTGGCTAAAAGGTACACAGCATTGGCAATTTTGAATATATAACATTATAGACAGCAGGAGCAAAAAAGCACAACTAAAACGCTGGTTATACTTTAAAGTTAACCAGCTCAGTTAAATTGTTATAAACCTAGTAGCTAACCGAAACATGTTGGGTTTTTACAACTTATGTGCCCTAACATTAGTTAACGTTAACGTTAGCCGTAGCAGAGCAATACACGATTCAACGAAAACGTTAGTCATAACCACACTATTTTGTCCAACCTACGCTGACTTAGTAGCAAATGCAAGAACAGCTAGAGCTAACTACTCATAATGTCAGTTGTGAAATGAAACAAGGCGACATAGCTAGCTAAGCTACCTGTCAAGTCCTTCTTCACGGTCTCGGAGGCCTGCCAGTCCTGGCCTTTTCCTGAGAACTCGCCGGGTGTCATGACTGCTCCTGTCGGTTATCTCCTGTTCCTTCAGATTCCAATCGTCTCTGTCCTCCAAGGTGGAGGCTAGTTGACTGAACACATACAACAGTGAACAGAAAGTGAAGACCATGCACAGAAGAAATGCGTGAAGATAGCATCGCATTGTGCGTGTCGCGTTTTATGCGCTAGTGAATCATTTTTGTTGATCTCAGCACTTAGTTCACCAACAATCTATCACTTAAGTCAAGACAGAAGGTAAGCCGAAGGGCGCAGTTGGTGTTTACAGTTTTCCGCCCCACCCACCTCTATTACACGTGTGTTTGGTTTGTGTGGTTAACTAGAGTCCCCCCCCGTCCAGTTTAATGAGCTGATTAAGGAACATCCCGAGGAGACCGTCTACTTGACGTCTTGACTGTCCCGTGTGTGGCCACGGCAGGCCAGGCCAGTTGAATTACATCATGTTACTTTTAATCAACACACACCTTTCTGGCATCATCAAACTGGGGAAGCACGTCTAACCATTCCTGTAACTTTCCAAAACCTCAACATTTTGTAATCTGGTTGTGTGATGATCATCTTGGATAATCTAGTCCAGTTTTGACCAGTAGTATTAGTATTGATTTTTCACTCAAGTATTTTATAAAAGTGCAAATTCATAGCTACAGTAGATTTTCACAGATGCAATGGTGGAAAATGTACTCAGATCATTTAATATGATTTAATAATCATCAATATGTACTATTATCACAATGTAAAAAGTATGCAGCAAATAAGTAGAAATTCTGCACTACATTCTTTAAGTTTCAAGAGGAAATGATCTCTGGATTGTAAGTATTGGGAGTTCAGCAACATTTAATGTTGTAGCTGTTAAATTGTTCCATATCAATGCATCATATTTTGTAAACAGATCGTGTTTTGTTTGTAAAATCTCAATATGCAAAGTATCCCACCTGTTAAATAAAAGCAGCATAGTGGAGTAAAAAGTAAAATATTTCCCTCTGAAATGCAGTGAGGTAGAAGTTTAAAATATCATCCTGTGATGCAAAGTTGTACAGTATGTGAGTAAATGTAATTACATTCCATCGCTGCTTTCAGGACCTTTAAAACAAAAGTGTATGGAAAATGGTGAAGAGTACACACATATAATACAATAATGAAGGGTGTGCAACTCATTGATTGATTGGAGCTGCCTAAACAAGTTAAATACCAAGTCTGTTAACTTTTCATGCATTAACTTTATGGACCATATCAGACATGGTGTGAAAATAGGTTGTTACCAAAGTCAACTTACAATCATTATATGGAAATTTCTAAGAGAGCCGTGTGTTTTACAAACTGTTACTGTCCATCATGAAAAAATTTAAATAAAAACATATTCAAGTATCTACATCTTATTTTATTTAACATTATTGTACAATATAAACCATTCTATAGATTAAATCATGCTCAACTCTACCAAGTGAAGGAGAAGCATACTTACAATGACTGTTCAATATTTTTACTCAAATGTTAGACAGTGAAACAATTATTGCATCCAATGGCATAAAATGATAGCTGGATAAGGCCAGTAACCAACAGTGTTATGATTTACTGAAAACGGCAATAAAGTGGAAATAATGCTTTAAAAAAATGTTATCATGAACATAGGATGCCATTAAGTGCAAAAATGATAACAAAATTCAAGGATAAACTACAATTCTGAGATGACTTCTTCACATTTTCTTTCATAATGCACCTTTTATTCTGTGCAGCAACGAGCAGCTGAGTGTAATGCTGACGTAACACTGAGGTGTTAAAAGACAAGTCACCACAACACATGACACAGTTCCTCTGACATCTGGGATTTAATGCTACTGTTGCTTTTTTTTCAGTTCATCGTGGTAGGTTTTGCCGTAACAGTTCTGACGTCCTGACTCTTGAATTCTTTATCATTATGGAAAGGCAGTGAAAAATAACAACCCCAAATGGAAGTGAATGCTATGTTGTTGGCATTTAAAGTATTTTTTTTTTTTAAAAAGCAGTTGAAGTTAAATCTCTGGTTGAGGTTTTTGAGAGTGCAGAAGAATGAGTTGTGCCTCCTGGGAGTGTGAAGGTTAGTGAGTCTCCCCATTGACCGACGAGCCCTCCCCGCGGGGCGAAGAGCACCTGGAGACCCCTCGTTCAGTGTTATCAGAGCTTGAGCCGCTTTGACTGTGTTGGTCTGCTGAGGCAGCACTTGTTGAAGTGGATGTGGGTTTGGCTTTCTCCTTAAAGTCTGTGATTATTACAGTCAAGTCTCCAACTGTGACCTCTAGATGCTGGGCGCTGCTCCTGTCTATGTTTTTTAACCTGGGCCTGGTGAGGAGAGAAACAAACAGAAACAGGATTTGGAAACTGCTTGGAAGATACTAAATGTTTTAGTTATTACAAAGACCACATTAATCCCTTACCTCATCTTTTTATGGCTTTTCTTTTTCAGTGTTGTGTCTTTATCACTCTTGTCTTTCTCTGATTTTTCTTTCTTTTCCTTTTTGGGGTGTGTTGGTGGTGCAAATTGCTGATTTACTTGCTGAGCAACCAGCTGAGAAACAGGCCGCGGTTTTCTGAAAGAAATAGAAAAAGGTTATACTTATATCAATTAACCTGTTAGTCAAGTGAGCATGTGGTTTACAAGAAAACAAGAAGTTAAAGGATGAGTTCAAAGTTTTTCAAGGCTGTCTTGACATAGTAGTCAGGTGCACATATTCATACTGAAACAGGTTTTGCTTGCTGTGTCCTTCTTGGCCATGTAGAGATCGCCCCTCCTAAACAGATTCCAATGTAAGTGATGAAGGACAACATCCACAGTCATCAGTTTGTGTAAAAATAAAATAAGTGTATCTGAAGTTAATATGCGTCTTCAGCTGTCTGAGTTACATCAAGTGGTTGTCTTCAAAAATAACAGTATCAAATGTCCTCTTTCTGTTTCCCCAAACAGTGTTTCCATATTGAACTACAGTGGAGGTATAGCAACATACAGAGGGACTTCCTCAGTAAAAGGACTGTAACATTGGAAGATACCCACTTGATTTCATTAACTGAGACTACTGAAGCTTCATAATAACTTAAGATAAACTTTGGAATGTATTTTTGCACAGTCCTCCATCTCTTTAATTGGATGCACATAAAGAAACGATCTTTTCACAGCCAGTCTGAACAGGAAGGAGGATTACAGCAGGCTAGACCTGTTGACCAGTGAATACTGTCTATTATTTTAAGACATACTTGACAATTTGTGAAATTATCCATTGAACTATGGTTTTGACAGACAAAAATTCCTTAAAGCGAAACAAGCCAGATCACTTCACAATGGATTCAGCATGACTTTTCTCCAGCACTGGTGCTGCACAAATGTAGGTTATTAGTACTATAACAATGTAAGATTACCACTATCTGCTTCTTTTCATGATCTGGAAAGCAATGCTCATTAAATCCTGTTGGCTGCAGATCCAAGAAACTGAACTGAGAGGAAAACACCTCAAGTGTCAAATTCAAGTTTACCACAAAGCAACCTGCTTTTTGTTTACTTTGATGCATGTTGTAGTCCAAAAAACGGGTAAGCTGGAACAACTTGACGGTTACATTCACGGAAAGCTCAAAATATTACTTTATAATACCCTTTCTTTTCCTCTCCCTACTTTCATCATCTAATCTTTCCAAGTTACCGGATCCTTTTGTTTCAGGAACAGTGGTAAAAAGTTTCAGAGCTTTTGCTCAACACAATCAAAAGCACAGTTCAGTACATGTGCTGAAGTCTGTACTAGCTTAAGATTTCTCTGCATACACAGAAAATTGAAAGTGCCATTCCAACCTACAAAGAAATGTATGAGTAGATTTTCAGCCATTAAACAGTTTCACATGGCCAAGTACCTCTTACTCTCAAATATCACTCATATTATTGTATTATATTAATATTTGTTTAATCCTCTTATGCCCTGCAATGGACTGGAAATCTGTCCAGGTTGTACCCTGCCTCTCGCCCAATGTCAGCTATGGATAGTAAAGGTAGACAGGTGTAGACAGGTATAGATAATGAATGAATGAGTCATGAATCAGTTGCCAGTTCAATGTGCCCACCTATTTAAAACTAATGTTCGTCTAATATAGTAGTCCTGCAATAGATCCTACCTTTAAAGTGGCTAATGAAGGTTTGTTTTTGTTTAAACTGTTGAAAGGGTGTTGATTCAAGCCTATGGTCATGTTGGATATAAACAGGATATTAAAAACAACCTCAGTATAATGCAATACAATTTTACAGTATAACAAAAATGGTAAAATACTGAGATCCTACACCAACCTCCACCACTTCAAATTTCATTCAGTCATTCATTGGGGTGTTTCTTTTCCACAATATGAAGTTATAAAGCTTGGTAAAATACCGAATCCCTTATTAATTTCTGTAGCTCTAAGAAGTTGTCAAATTTACTAAATCTCACCCAGAGTCACGGGGGAAAAAGTAAGGATGGCCTCGGTGTTCCCAGCTGTAGATCGGCCCATGACCATAGAATAATCTCCATAAACCTGCAGCAATAACTCTCTAAACAGTTTCAACACAAACCTAACTGTCCGACGTCATGATTATAGGATTTATTGCAGGACTGTTGCAAGAGATCGGCGTAATACACCTCAACTAAGTATACTTTTTATCGCGCAAAGAATCGCATTTCCTTGTTTAAAAAAAAGACTCCGTGAATGCAGGTAACATACAACTGAAACTGATTAAAATAGTTGAACACTGCTTTGATCGTTAAACATTTACATCTACTGTTATTCTTACCGTGTTGACGTCCCCTTCCTGACATCACACATCATGCACTTGAACGCCTCAGCGCTGTTTCTGAATGTGCAGACGCTACAGTCCCAGTACCCATCGTCGGAGGATGGCTTGGATTGCCGCTTTGGCCTTCAGACAAAAACAAAACAAAAACACAGTGAGAGCGGCGCGTTTTCAGTGAGAGCAGTGACTTCAAAGACAACCTGTTTGATATAGACTACCCATACGGCAAAGAAACGACACCAAAGTTAATATTTCCTGCTCAGAAGTCAGTCATTGAGAAGGGAGCTTTCAGTTTACACAGGCAGTTGCCCCGTGTTAAACCAGCAGTCAGCCGCCATGAACACTTCAGTAAAACAGCTCCATCCATTGACCGAGCTCTCTCTTTTCAAATAGCCCCAGTAAAGTCTTCATTCAAAACACACTAGCGACGGTTTTACCTTGTGGGGCTCTTCTTGTCTCCCATTTTGCGAAAACTTCGACTCAGTAGAGTTGAAAAGGCTCAATGTTACAGGTGAAAAAACGCATTTAGCTGCTACTCAGCTGTCGTGGAAACTCCTGTCGAAGGATCACCACGTGACAGGGGCTCACCCAATCACTGCTAATGTAATCACAACAGAGGGCAGTTATAAATGTGACACAACACTGATGAAAGCCGCCTTGTAAAATTTATAGCATTGTATGTGTAAGACGTACAGCGTGTAGACAGGCTTTAATGATGAATGGGCAAGTACACACGAACACGACTACTATTTATAAATCTGCACTGAAATAAACACTCGCGAGACATAATAAATATTAATCGCCAGATGTTCAGTTCTAGCAAATTACTTTATACCTCTAGTCCACAAGATTTCAGTGGCACATATTGCGATTTTGTTTTTACTTCATTTATATGACTGCTAACGGGAAACATTAAGGTCTTACATAGACAAGTTGTAAGTTTAGAAAACAATACATTACTGTTGATTAGATTTCTCAACAGTACATAAAGTGGTTAGAATTAGCTCTACACTCACCAGCTACAACATTAAAATTATGTTTGCCTGTTAATGCTAAAAGAATCATAGAACAATTTAACACTTACAGGGGCCATCCAGCTCCCTAAAAATTTGCTTTCCATTGCATTTTTTGGCCAATACGCATGTTCTTTTACCTGGTATGTAGGATTTTTACATTAAAGTACTACTACTAAAACTACTTTAGTGAAAGATCTGAATACTATTGCCCAGCAAAAAACAAACAAACAAACAAAAAAAGTTTGGACATTTCCTCCAGTCGCCACCAGGGGGCGGCGGCACACTGCTCTCTGCAAGCACGCTTTCAGGTGAAGAAGAACAGACAGGATGTAGCAAGGTTTGTTTTGATTTTATCTGTTATTTACAGGAAGAGAAAACTCACGTAACTTGGTTTTAAGTAGTTTTATAAAGGAGAAATATGTAAAACGCACTTTGCAGCCAGGAGTCATTACATCATTATCTGGTGAGTGAGTTTCTTACGACTTCCTGCTTCCTGCTAAGTAATCAGGTTTGCTAATCAACTGCTCCAATGCAGCTCTTTCGCCCCATCGTCATCCTAACAGTATACATATAAGCAAAACGCAAACATATATCGCCATTTGACAGCAATGGCTCAATTATGTGGAGTCACATTATTGTCATATATACTGACTGTTCACATTCTCAGCACCAGTTAGATACTTGGACACTATCGGTATGTCCAGTAGTAAGAAGGGAAGTGGAGTAACAGTGTTATATGGATGGTACAGGAACGTTGTTGAAACTGAGGTCAGAGATCCTGTGTGTTAGTGTTGCAAGAGTCTTTTTTCTATGTGTTTGGGTATGTGTCCAAATTATTCTGGGGTAAATACGCCAATGTCGAGTCAGGTAAACAAATCGGTTCCCTTTTCCTTCATGTAGGCTCATCGCTCCCAACTGAGACATCTTGAGAAAACCAGACAGGGAACCAGGATTATTCTTTCAACAGTAAGTGAAACTAACTGCATGTTGCATGCAACTATAATAATTAGGACTGGAATTAACAATAATTGTTATCATTAATCCTCTGATTATTTTCTCGATTCTCGTCGTTTACTCTGTAAAATGTCGAAAAATGTCCATCGCGGTTTCTCAGAGTCCAAAGTGGCGTCCTAACAACCTTCAGTGCTGAAATTCTGATCTCACATGCTCCGCAAATCAGTATAAGTCTTTACAACATTGTAGTGTTTTGCCCTGTGCACATTTTACAGTGTGATGATGTCGGGGAGGATGGATTCATTATCATCTCTCTCTGCAAACCTCCTGCAGATTTTCCCAGTCATTACAGCAGGTTGCCAGCCCAAATCTCAGGAGACCAGTTTTTACAAAGGGATTTTAGTCTGGAAAACATCCATTGAGAATCACTAGAGCTGGACAGCTGGAAGCTTGACCAATCAGTGTGCTATGGGGACTTAAGATGATGACATAAATAATTATCTCAGTGATAAAATACAATCCCAAATGTGCACTCTTTTTCACTTACACACACTTATTTTTCAGAATGACTTTTATAGTTAAGGAGAAGTTCTTGCACCTTCTTACTGGGACTCATTCCAGTTTGAAATTGGGAAGATAAGGCCTCTGACAGACCAGTGAGTGATACATTTGCCCAAGCAGGAGTAAGAGGAGGATGTTGCCAATGCGTGAGTGAAGGAGACTGTTAGTCATCTGTTGTAGTCCCTACCTGAAATTATTCTTTGTCCTAAAGTGAATTTTGTGGGTTGGCTGTGTAAGCCTAAAAGACAGCTAGAGAGATGTCTGGGCAACAGCTCCCACCTACTATCCTGTGTCAACATCTCAGTGTTCTTCGGAAGGGTACCTACACCCCTGCTACAGTCCTCATTGCCCTGTTGTTAGAGAAAGTGTGCAAGTGTCATGGTTGAAACTTTGAAATTTTGGCTCGAATCTCTAGCTTGTCAGAATTCACCAGGGTGGAAGGAAGACCTGACACTTTGTGTAGGCATTCCTCCACTGAAAGACACACTGGCAGCTCAGTTTTTTTCTGGCTCAGCTAAAGGGAGTGAGTAGAAAGCCTATTCCTTTGCTGACCAGGGATGAAGATGCTGCACCCATGCATCACAGTATTGTTTTAAAAGCCTGGCCTTTGTATCTATTCATTCCTCTTCCAGTTCATATCAAATGTTTGAATAGAAAATTTGTTTTTTTGCAGTGGCGTATCGACATAATCGAAAATCGATTAGAGAGGCGTATGAAGAGTATTTCCCATCAATGGATACAAGAGAGGTAAGTGAAGATGCATTGTATTCACTATTACTTTACGAGTTATTCCTATACAGATTCACTCTTGTACTGGGTAACCATTTTTTAGGCTTACAGACTGAAATGTTAAATGGGATATTTTGTCCTCTCAGGTGAAAGTTCATCGGGTCGTCAATATTGTTGAAAAGAGGCCGGGGTTGAACTACGACAGAGGCTTTCATGATGACCAGTGGTATGGCAGTCCTCGCAATTACCAGGATTCAAGAGAATGTCACGGTGAAGGCAGTTACCCACCCAGTGATCGTCGATACTTTGATGAAAACTCCAATTTTGGCAATTTTCGCAGAAATTCCTCACCCCCACGAAATGTAAGAAAAGCTCCGTATGCATGGTTTCTAAAGTAAATTCTGTGTTGTCACAGGTTTGAAAATGAATGTAAAAAAAAAATCATAGCACTATAGTCAGATCAATGTGTCTGTTTAACTGATGACTAGGCTGATCATTTTTAGCTGAAATAGAAACATAAAGAAATGACATACCAATGTGTGTGACTCTAACCTAAGTATGTCAGAAATTTAACAACAGAATAGCAAATTGCATTAGTTTAATTAGGTTCTTCAAAGCCTGTCTGTAGTATCTAATAGTGTTATTAACAAAACTGTAGGCCATCAACATTTCCATTGTTGTGATTTGGTTTTCAGGAGGGCCCATACTCTCAACAGTGTTATGGCAGAGATGATTTGAGACATCAAATAGGGTCAAGGTAATTCACATTGATTCTTCTGTTTTAAATGTTCTTGATTTATTAATAAATCATTTGTTTGTCTGTCATCTTAATTGTCAATTGCTTCACTGAGTTTTGTGTGTAATGCATAAAATTGACCTGTAGGTGGGGGCAGAGTTCTGTGTTTTTAAAAGTGAATATTATGAGCTTGATAGATTAGTTGACCCTCATGCTATGTCTCCTTCTGTCCATGTAATATCATTGGAAAAAAATGGGTTAACCACACTTAAACCACCACAAGCATAAAATCACTTTAAATTGCAAATTCTTTACCCTTATATTCCACCCTAGAGAATATATGAATATAACATCTATCATTATAAGTTGTTGCTTTGGGCAAATGCCTTGGTAGAGGAGCACTGCTTTGGAAAATAGATTTAGGAGGCATATCTCAATTATCTGTGACCACAGGGCTTATAAGGTAAGTTTAAGAGCTTAGCCCCACACAAAGCAGCTAAGTCCAGCAGCTATAACTCCTACATCAACAGACACTCTCGCCCTGGCCTCTTCAACATACCAACAGTTTACGGGCCCAGGCCCCCTTTTTCCAGGAGTCATACCAGGCTAGAGAGAGGGACAAAGGGCACTAGTGTCTACTCACTCAGCCAAACAACGCCACCCCCAACCTCTACCCCACCCTGAGAGGAAAAACAGCTGGACCACTCCCTCTTCAGTCAAACACCCACACACATCTCAGATATTCTGAGCAGCGCATATACATACAAATATATATATATGCAATGCTCGAAATTACCTTAATTTTACCTGCCTCAATTGCAAATTCAGGCTTGTATACTGTATTATACCATAGGAGCTGTAATTCCTGGATTCTTGTGAAACTATTACTCTTAAACACACTGTCAAATATACACAGTTTTTTATTTTGCCACCTGTGAATAATTTTGCACATGCGTTGGTGGGCGTTCTGAGGTGGCGATCACACTTAATTGATGAAGTGTTTGTGACACTGTGTAATGCTGCATTTAATCATCATCTGATTTTGCTTTTTATATGCTAATCCTGTTGGACTAACTATTTAGATTTTTCATAATGCATAATGCTTTGGCTGTTGGCAGTGTACATGGAAGTGACATTGAGTGACAGCTTTTCAGGCTCAAGTTTCACAAGTTTTGACCTTAACAAAGGTTTAAAAAAAGTTTATGCCTCAGCCTCTCCTGTCAAGAGGCAGCTGATTGCCTTCCCTTCATCCTATCTCTCAGACAACAAAGCAGGAAGTCTATCTGTCCATCAATTCATTCTTGCACAAGGTGCTACACTGGCTATGAAGATGAGGGGGCAAATATAAACCAACTGTTTCAGTCCTTGTTCAAGACAGAAAGTCCAGCCTCTGCAAGCCCAAGCAGGGCACACGTTAATGGGGAGTGATGGCATAGCTTCAGCAGCTACTCACACAGGCTCTGTAGCTATACCATAAGCCCTTACCACACAACTATAAATCAGACTTAAGAGGTGTGGGATAAAGACAAACAGTGCATCAGCATCATAAAGTTTAGTCTTGGTAACACACACTTGAATCACTTTTCTTGCATACTTGTGGAGGTTTTGCCCACAGATCATGAAACGAGTTAACTGCCTGACGTAAAGATCAAAGTTATTAGTCACTCTTTTAATAAACAGTCACAAGCTACTGTGTTAAATTGAAACTTTTTCTTGTTTTTGTACAGTGTCTTTATAAATCCATCCAGTTAATTGAAGCTAGGCTACTTTTTGCTTTGTGTAGTTATCAAAGACAGCAAAGGGAATGAAGATGCAAATAGTACTACTTCTTATAATTAGTTTGTTTTATCTCTTGGGACACAGTTATTTTTAGGGATTATGACTCAGCAAATTATTGCACTGATCTTTTCATTTATTAGTAGGATGACTGTCTGTATCAAGATAATACTTCCTATGGACAATCTCTGCTCCTGCAATAAGGCATAACTCTTAAACTGTGTGTAACTTCTGGGAAAGTTTGTCTTAATAAAGCATCATTTAGCTTCTAGGTTCACAACTTTTTGTATCACAGCCTTTTGATGTTAGTTTTGTACTGCATTGATGGCATTTCAGTTTGGCAAATGGCAGGCTGAGTCTTGGCTACTTCAAACACACCATGAGTCGTAAAAGTTTGAGGCCTTGTTAGACCTGCTCTTTGTTTGAGATGTGGCTCGAGTTCAGGCAGAGGTCATGACAACCAGGTGCCTTTGGGTCATTTATACCTCTAGACCTAAAGGTTGTTCAGACACAGGCTCTTCTTCGAGTCTTGAAAATCATAAAAATGGTGCAGTGAACAGTCATTTCACTATTTGTATTTTAGATGGATCCTCAGAAATTGGTCATTATATATTGAATGACAGATTTTGTGAGAGTGTGTTATAACTTCAGCTCCGTATTTAGTTTAATCATAGCCATGCCTACAATTGAAGACAGATAGTAGCGAAAGAAGACCAAAATTGGTCCAACTGTCAGCCAGCTGTTTCTTGTGCCAAAGTGGAAGATTGCCTCCTTTCCACAAATTGATCAGTGTGCCACAGCGCCCTGCTGAGTCTGAATTTAAGTCTTTGTGGCTTTGCCTTCTATTTATTCTCTTTCCATTACCCATTTGCAGGCACACATGGACAAATACCCAACACTTTTGCTTCTTAAACCAGTAATGAAAATTATGCATTTTGAATTTGCACTCAACATACTCTTGTTTATCATATTTTGCCTGGACCTTTGTTTTCCAAGCCATTGTTGCCAGGATGCTGAGCAGCAATGCCAGCCATTGATTTATCTGTATTTTTGAGTCTGTATTTTTTTTTGTGTTTCAGGCACAATGGCAGACCTGGTCCCTATTTCCGTAACAGAGGTCGAGGATCAGGCCCTCCTCATAGGTCTGTGGTGGACAGAAAAGCCAAGTCAGTCCCCTCACATCTATATGGTTTTATACCATACAATAAACAAAACACAGTCTTAGTCTACAAAGAGCATTGACCAGAGGCTATTGTATTAATTTATTTGCAGACACACTAATTATATACAACTCTTAAATTGTACTGATAGAAATTAGTTTCCAGTGTGTAGGCTTTTCATAATTGGAGACTGTATGTTCATCAGCAACCTGTCACAAGCCTAAAGTCTTCTTACTCTTACTCATTAGGAAAGCTTATGACTCAGGAGAAGCTTCCTCAGAAGAATTAATGCCAAAGGTCTCTGTAGACTTATTACAATTATTTCTGATTTGTTTGCTGCACAGAACCCTTTTTTTTGTTTTGGGAGGATTCATTGGCCTCCTAAACTCCTGATTGTTGCTTATTTCTGTAGAGAGGACCATGATGACTACAGGAACTCTCAGCCTGTTGTAATCATGCGGGACCGCTCCCCCCTGAGAAGGGAAATTCAGCCACGTGGGCGCTCAGGGTCAAACACCAGCAATAGGAGTTTCTCCCCTGACAGGGACAAAAGCCACACCTACCAACAGACCCAGCAAAAGCGTAAGTATTAAGTCGCAGTTACAACCTTGCATTGTGATCGGCTGAAAGGACTGAAAGGAAGTCCTAACAGAGCTGACAGTCTAGCCAAAAAGAGTTAGCAGTATATAGCAATAGCAATATTACTCCACCTTTGCTTTCAAATCTGTTGCGCAGAACTAGCAGTAATAGACCTTGCTGTTTGACCTGCTGCCCCAGTGGATAGTATGACATCCAGTAACAAAGCACCACTCTGAATTACCTGACACTGTGTGATTGGCCACAGCATACAAAACCTGAAGGAGCAAGATATTGGGAGTGCTAGTAGCCAGTAGAGTTGTGACTTTACCTTAACTAATACAGTGCTTGTCCGGGTGAGAAGAAAGATAATTTCCCCATTTTACAGAAACATATGTTTAATTATAATGTGTAAAGGAATTAAGCCATTCCAGGTGAAGCATCTGTTTTCAGAGGTGCAGTGTGAGGGGTCGGGTATGCTGAAACATGTTAAGATCTTAATTACACTAACACACACACATTTTTAGAGGCTGGGAACCATGGTTTATTGGGGTGGTTTGGCTTTGGATTCAGAACCTGAACTTTTGTTCAGTGAGAAAGCAGTTCATGCACTGGCTTAACTATGACTCCACAGAATCACATTGTCTTCAGTTATTTTACATGCTTGCTTTTGTGAGTTTTTTTTTTAACAGGCTTCAGAACTTTAATTAACAATGCTGAGCTAATGAAATTTGTGGATTTTACAAAAGCCTGTTTCAAAGTGATCTGACATAAGCAATATTATTAGTCTGAGGGAAAGAAGTGTGGACAGAAATTTCTGCTGTGCTTTGATTTCTAAGATTCATAAACATATTAATGTGCTGAAAGCTCAGCTCTATGTCGTACCACTCTTTGAAGATGCAATAAAACAGTGAGGAAACAGTTGCACCTCCCACCTCCACTTCCATCTGGGATACTAATTAGGGCAGCAGAGCAAAGAACACAAAAATAGGGTTTGGTGATAGGATATGTATACCAGGCTTTGTGCAGGCACGAAGAGGACCTGTACAATGTCTTTTCACAAATCTTGTTTGATGATGCCTGTTAGTGGCAAGTGACATTTGGGCTCCTACCACATACACCACCATCTGGAGGGCTTGGTGCAGAGTGCAGGGGAGGGCCTTTTGGTCCTTGGTGGACTGGACTCCAGCTATGAAAACAGACTCCTACAATGTGGAATCCCACCTAAGGTGCACCAAAGGTTCTTAATCTCCTAAGAACTAATGTCCAGGAAATTTCATGGAGGTAAAAGTTGTTCCAGTTCATCTCCAGAGCACGGCCACAGCCCTGGGAAGTTTAAGCAGATTAGTCCACTGAGGTATCAGTGTGCATGTGACAATGCAGTTTGATGGTGATATATAAAGCCAAAATAAAAATTGCGTTTGGCCATTTTTGTAATTGAAACACAATCTGAGAAACGCATCCATTTAATACAGCAGAACAAGAACCATCCTGCTCATAACTATCTCAGTGACTATTCCTGTGTACAAATGAGGTTGACGCCATGAATACCTTCGAGGTTAGACCGTCTAAAAGTGTGCACTGGTATCCTTATTTGAACAATTATTGCATCAGTCTCCTCTGTGTGATGGCAGGCCAAGTGTGACCATTCAAAATAGCTACAAACGCTTTTATCTCTTGACACAATGTCATATTAAATAGTTTGTCTTGAGCAGGCCCCAGCCCTAACACTGTTGTTTGTGTGTATACTCCACAGTCCCGCTGAGGGACTTCAATTAGGATGTTTTACCTTGGCTCACTCTAATAACTACCTCAATAAAAACAAATAACTTGACCATATTTGTTTTGTTCTAGACACATTGGAGCCAGCAAAAAGGGACAATATTTCAATTTAGGCACAGCTGAACTCCTCGACCACTATTATGTGGGAGGCTCCAACAAGGGAGTATTAAAAGAAACAATGATTTATACTTTTCAGCTGCCTCATAATGCCTTGGCGTCACGATTGTTCACAATGATAAGTGACTGATTATTTAATGTATCACAGTAGAAAGTAATTGCTCCCTGCTGTATTTTTAAAATTTTTATATCACATTATGGAATTTTGCCATCATTAGACAGCACATTGCAGAGAGCTAAGGGACACATGTAGAGAGAGGTAATAAAATACAACTAAGGTCCATATCCAGATTTGAAATGGAGATGCTGCAGTTAACATGGCAGTTGTCCCAGACCACTGACCTACCAGGATGCTCCCCCGGGGTATATTTTCGTACTGTGCAAAATAAAATAAAAGAATGCCATGGTTACCCTCGTGTATTCTTAAGGTTGCCTTCTTTTTGTAGCTCTCTCCCCTTTGTCAGAAATGTGTATTTGTTTGTTCATTTTTCTTTCCATTTCCATCTGTCTTAATATTTCCTCTGTAGATAAGTCCAATGTGTCAGTGAGCCACACTCCCAGTAACTCTATGGATGGGTCTCCGCACAGCTCAGGATCTTCAAAGGTAAAAGAGCCAGTATTACTCTCACAAGATCAATATTCCATAGGTAAAATACATATAAAATAAAATACGAGTACCATCTAACTTAATGTATTTTTGCACCTAATGAAAGAGCTGGAAAAAATCTTAAGTAATGTGAGCTGTGCAGAGATGTGATGGAATATCACTTGCACTAATATACTGCAATTACATAAAATTACTGTCTTTACATTTCCTTTGCAAATTTACTCCTCAGCAGGACAAATGTCTGTCACCTAATTGTTATGGCCCAAACAAAGGGCATTCTGTTCACGTTCATTATAGTCTCTGATTTCTTGTGGTTTGACATGGACATTTAACAATGAAGTATTCATTACATCTTAGTGTATTCTAAGATGAATCACAACCCACCTGGACAAACTAAAGAATGCACCAGCTAGAATAGAATAACAATACATACTATAAATACTGAATAAAAAGAACACAAACATGAAGTTGCCACACTGTTCACATTTAATATTATTGCAATAACTGTCCCTCCTCTTGTCTTAGAGTATCTCAGAGTGTCTTATTTAAAAGAGTTTTGAAACAATGTTCACCACTGTGTCACTAGGCAGTGATAATGCACTTTTAACATATAAAGTAAAATATATAGTACATTATTTGTAACCACCAATATGTTATTGTAAAGACCAAAATAACAAAAAACTGATCTGCGACTTCATGGACGTTTAGGGTATGTTTAATTTAATTGCAAGTGTAGCTGACTGATGTATATGTGTCACTGGGTCTCTACTTTGATCTTTGGCTGTAAGGATCCTTTAATCTTTGAGATGTACTGTATTTTGTACTTCCATTTCTGTTTACTGTTGACATGTGGCATGCATAATAAGACGTGTGTGAAAACAAGAACTCAACACCCACAAGAGAGCAGGCTTGTCTCAATTTGAAACACTTTGAAATCAGAACCAGTTTCTAAACCTTGTGACCTCAAGTCTAACCCTTAACCTTTGACCCGCCAGGAAAAAACTCCTGCATCTGTAGTGGAGTCGGAGGAGGTGGTGGCTGCCAGCATGGAGCCAAAGCCGACACCAGCGGAAGACTTAAAGACTCGCCGGTTGGAGGCCATTAAGGCTAAGGCTCTGGAAATTGAGAAGGTAGTAAGATTTTATCCATGAAATGACCCAACTTAACTCTTTTTTGCTTTATGTGGAATTATAAAGTCTTCTTTTCTCAAAAAAAGTAAGAAGATCTGCTAGTGTGGTGAGATTGTGGTGTTTCCTCGATAAACTTTTATATTCAGGTGCCATTTTCTTCAATCACATCTATTTCTATTTTTAAAAAAGTCAATTTTGTACACTGCATCTGGGACACTGTAGCGTCAGAGGACTGAGACTCTTATTGGGTTTACATAATTTGGTGACTGCTCCTTGTTACATATGTGACCCTGATATTGAGGGGGGTCATGGGTCAGAAAACCCTTTTACACTAACTTTAAGAAGTGCTGAGAGTATTGTACTTTAGAAACACATGTTGGTGTAGAGAAGGAGTATGAGTCAGCAGAACAGTCCTGAGCACTTCAGGTTGTGACTCCTCTTGTGGCCTGCTATTTGGAGTTACACTTCTTCCCTCCCCTTCATCGCTCTCCACTACAGTGCCACTTATCTATTCCCGTTAAAGCAGGGCAGGAATTGCCCTGCAGGATGCAGGTGGCCCACCCACAGTGTGGTACGTCTCCTGGCATAATAGACACATGCTTACCCTGCCATTTCGAATTTCTTCTACAGAGATGCGGTGAGAGGCAGAAACCTCTACAGTGTCTTTACTGTAACATCTGCCCCAGGCTCAGTTAAACACATACTGATCCATCACTGCTGTGGATTTCCAAACTGAACAGATCAAGTAGTGGGCAGAGCTGAGCTTCTCCTTAAACATGTTTGAAGGAACTACTTCAATCCACAGCAGTTAGTGTAAAACAAGCCTGTCACATGCACAAAAACATTCCTTTTTAAAAATGTTTTGTCCTTCCTAATTTCTCATTTTTCAGCAAAGTCTTAATAATGTGTGTACAACCCTGTTAGCAGGGTCTAGTTCAGTTCAAAATGGATTTGTCACAAAGCTCATTGTTTTTCAGCCAAGAGCATGTAATGCATACTTTCTGTGGGTGTTTCGGGGATATAAAGGAAATCAGAAACCTCAAACAAATTCATTGACACAGTAAACATCTCTACATGTGACACTGCTTGTCATAACATTTTTCAAAATGCTAAATCATTTCATTACGGGCGTAATGACAAGCTTGTCATTCTGTAAACCTTCATGATAGCTAATTTTCTTTTTTTCTAATGCAACAGATGCCGAGTGGAGCAATTAATCACACTTTGGAGTGACCACAGAACAAATCAAGAGCATGTAAAATAGCAGCTCCAACAACAGGAACTCAGAAAATATCCATTCAAAACATAGCTAAGTGCCTGGGAGTGATTTTCAGAGAAGTCCGTTCATCATCTCAATCAGTGCAAATGAAACATATCCATTTCAACTATTGGCCCCACCATCGAGAGGTCCGGTTTGCAGCTTGAGTGATTAAAATGGCTCTTTTAATATCCCCTAATGTGTACCAGCCCTCAAGTCATTACCCTACTTCCCTTATTATGCAGGACCCCTGCCTGCATCAGTGCTCATTTGAACAGAGCCTCACTAAATGTCTATGTGAGTGCCTTATGCATAATCTCACTCAAACCCTTAACTTCCCAGCCCCCACACGGTATCCAGGCGCACACTCCCATCAGTATGTTCACAATTTGGACCTCCACAAACATCCGATTTGGGCAGAAGCCCACTTTTTAAGGCAACTCCTTAAGGCCCCTAGTGTTGCTGTTTCTCTTGGGGCTCCAGCCCGTCCTGTGTGGCCCCTTAGTATCAGGCTTAAAGATCAGCTCATAGCTCCCACTCCAGGGAGGAAACTTACTGCAACCTTTTCTCACAGCACAAAGAGCACTGCTCAGGTCAAAAGCACCCTTCCTGTTTGTTCAAGTAACATGGGAGCAGTTTTTACAAAAATAGTAGGCTGTTTGAAGTCACTGCAATTGTTTGGTATGGTAGTAAATGCGGAGTGATGCTCTTCATCTCAAACAAATTTACATGCATAGTCATGATAGCTCACAGTCTTCTAAGCTCCAATATCATCTAGGGAAATCTCTTAATATGAGTTTGTAGTTCATTATAAGGCCATTTTTCAGCCCTTTCCTCATCCTATTTTGAAACTCTCAGTTGTGTAAAACTGTATATTGGACATAATGAAGTGAAAATGTAATCACTGTCAACAAAGGCTGTAGCTTGGGAAAAGCTTAGGAAGGTTTTGTTTTGAAAGATGGCAAACATAATCAACCCTAAGTGATTAGAGGGGCACTGGTTTTGTGGGACACACACCACATGTTTGTGTCTCATTTAGCCCATGTTTCCTCTCACATCTTCAAACCTGGAACCAATTTTTGCTCCTCCCAAATAATGCTCACTTAGTGAAAATGTTTAACAAAGGAGAAATCTGCACTTAAGACATATTGGTGTAGAAATCCACCTGAAATCATGGTTGTATATTATTAAATTCATATTATATAGTAAATGAGATCCAGAATAGCCTGAGACAGGGAAGCTAATACTGTATGCGGACAGTGAAGGAAACCTGTTTTGTGGAATGAAGTTGACCCTGAGCTCAGCTGGCCACACGTGTCGTGAGTCTCTCACTTCCTTGTGGTTGGCGGTGAGGACTATCATTATGTGGGGCCACGAATTCGCTTGACATGATCTGCAGACATTAAAGCATCAGCCTAGGTCCAAACATCTCCCACAGTCTAGGATATTTCTGTCGAAATTTTCTAGACTTGCCTTTCCCGTGTGTGTATTTACAATGCATGCTGTGATACAGCAGTAATATAACCTGCATTGCATTAATATTCATAGTCATAATAGTTATTCTATCCTACAATGGCATATGATACATTGTTCCTGGTACCTGGCACAAACAATGTTCTAAACTCATGTAGTGTAGTGCAGAATGTGGGTTAGGGATGCAGGAATGAATAGATAAGTGAGAATAAAATATTTGAGCATGCTGTAGCTAGTTCAGCAGGGGAATTATCAAGGGGAGAGAGAGAAAAGTGGAATGAAAAAAGTGATAAAGAAGAACTGAAGTCATAGGAGCTGGAGGCATAGTAGTTCTTTTAAACACCATTCTAATTATCAGGTAGTGCACAAAATAGAGACCCTTCATTTTCTCCCACCAGACTTTATGTGTGTAATTTTATAATTTCACATAACCTGATTTAGCCTACTCTGGCCCCAGTCTGACTTGAACAAAAAAATGTGCATCTGGGTTTTTTCCCCCTCCCCAACAGGTATTCTCTGTAACCTCTCAGCCTTATGCTTTTTAAGCATGGGACCTTTCTTTTGTGTAGTTGTCATGTGGAGAATTGTTTCTATCCTTCTTGTTTCAAACTGAATGTCATAGTATTTTTGTTTCTTTGACCTTTTCTGTGTGTTCAAAGCCCCACCCAGCTGAGCTCCCTCCTAGGTTTTGATGGAAAAGACCATCTTGATACTGACTGTGACATATTTCTTGGTTTCTTGAAATATTATAGACTCACAGTCCTACACTGGCTTTTTTCCCCTTCTCACTTAGTAATGACAGTCATGGTGTATGACCATATTGCAGACACTTATTTTGCTCAACCCTCAAGAAATTTTCATCAAGTACAGTTAAGTCACGAGATTGTGATAGAATTAATTTACAAGAGTTCTTGTGATCACTACTCAAATTGATGGATACATGATCATGACTTAGCCTAGATACACATTATGTAATGTGTATCTAGGCAAAGAAACAGCACTTGTGGTTTTAAATTTGCCCATAGCTGACAGAACCCTGGAATATGGCCTTTTCACCGGTTAACCTCACATTCTGCTCAAGACTGGACACTGATTTAAGTTGACAGGCAACATTTTTCCTGTCAAAATTACCAAAGCTTATGTTTTATTGCATTTAACAGAGAATTAATGTTAGATGAGATACTGTCAACAAATTTTTTTGTTCCACAACAAAGGGCGGCGCAGCCCACATTCTTAAGATGACTATGCAGATGAAAATGACACAGATACACAGTACCCCTGAGGAAGATAAACAGTTTGATTAAGCCACTACTTTGAAAAAGTAGCTCATATCTCCTAACACTTGAGTAAAACTGACACAGAGAGTGACCTCCATCTGACCAAGTGATCTCCTGCAGCCCAGCCAAAAATGTTTTTGGAGGTAAATATGTCAATTATGGCTTTACACAATTGCCTGTTTGTATGTAGGCATTATCTAATATTTAGTAGTAATTGGATTTGATTTCTTACAGCAGAGTGGTTGTTTTGAAGCCATAAGAAAGCATTCTGTCTGCCCCAGTGACTAATTTGAGGGGAGCGGTGATCTGGGCCGTATTAACTCAACCTTGTTGTCCCAGGTTGCTCCTTGACAGGGTAGTGTAGCCCTAAAACTCTCTGCAGCGTCAGTGTAGGGCCCCACATTTAGCCTTTTCTCCCCAGGTGATAAAGATGTTGTGAGCTTGCACCTGGGACTCTAATAAAGAACTTAACAGCCGTTTTGGTTCAGCAGTAAAATCCGAGAGGGATGTGAGAGATTGTTACAATGTGGTGTGAAAGAATGCTACAGCACCACTAACATACTCTGACACCTCATGTTCCTTTTGTTATGGGCGGACATGCACTTGAATAGGCTCGCTTACACACATTCACACACCTGTTTCATAGAATACACCAATTTACCAGAACGGGTTCATTAAGTTTGCAGTTAGGCGTCGGAAGTCGGTCTGTAGAATTCAAAGAGCTGTCAGATGGAGCTGCTCACTTGTTTATGAGCTCAGTTCAATTTTTGCTGAATGGGACTTTAAAATTAAATTGCTGATTCATAAACTTATGGATTTCATTTAATACAAAGTGAATATTTAAACAACCCTGAATGACTTGTAAATGTTCTGAGTGCCTTGAGGACAGACCATAATCCATAAAGGTTGGGTTTGCTTTTCTACACTTTATACTCATGAATATTAACATCCATGATGTGATTGTTCTGTGTGCAGCATTACAGGCAGGACTGTGAGACATTTCGCACGGTGGTGAAGATGTTGGTGGCCAAGGCGCCCAGTTTGGATAATCTGCTGCAGGCTCCACTGGATGAGAACCTGTTGGAGATCAAACAGCGCTGCCTAGATGCCCTCAGACACTTTGTCAAGGAGCTGGACGAGGTATTAGAGCAGTCGGACACAGGTCACAAAACACTGGAGTAATTTTTACTCAGATGTTTTATTCTAATCATGTTCTTAAGTATAAATAGGATTGAAGACTCCATACCAGTTGTAACATACCAATGATAAAATGGAGAAGTTGTTATAGTGAAACGTCTTTAGTATTATGTGTAAAATCAGAAGGAGAAGGGCCTTGTGGAGAGAAATGTACAATATACACTTCCAGCTGTGTTTTTACCATGAACCATGTTGTGGAAAAACTGTCAGATATCATTACAGGCATTTAAATACAGATGACATTTTAAATTTATAAAAGTTAAACATTTTATCATTCAACCAGCTAGAGGCCTAGCCTTATTGTTGAATCCTACTGATAGGAGCACTCGCAGAAAGAATGTCAAATAATGAAACTTTCCTATTACAACCTTTTACTCAGTCTTTACTGATACATAGTGTTTTGCACTTCCAGTATTTGTATTTCTTGCAGCTGAGGCTGCAACTACAGCTAATGCTAAATTGTAATACAGGTATTTTTGAATCAGTATCGAAGGGTCCAACTCTATATGGCATTTTTCAGTGCAACTCTATTGTGTCTAGAAATGAAACTGAATTCTATGTAAATCAGTTATTTTTTAGTTTAACTGAACAACTTGTGAATATTACCTTTTAAATTCTTTGTAAATAAAAGTTAAGGCCTTGAATTAAGCGATGATTTTTGTTATCTATATCCATTAAATACCTTTACACATAAAAAAACAACACATATCATGATATAGATATTTTTATTACAATTACCATCTATCTTAACCTTATATTCCAATTTGTACATTTATACAGATTACAATGATTTGCTTACGATACAGTGAACCATAAATACACCACTCAACCAGGTCTTTGAATACACTCTGTGTTTCTCCTATGTTAGCGGTGCACAAGCTTAGAAGAAAACACATTTAAAGAGCTTGGGGTCAGAGTCAATTTGTCATTACATTTCTGACACCCTCGTGGAAAAATGGCTCTGAACCAAATGCCAATAGTTAAATGCTTTACTCCATTTTGGCACAAAGCATGTCATGAACTCAAGGGTATAAAAATAGCCATTTTGTTTTTTAATTCTACAATATATACATTAATATCTGCACTGTTAAATAAACAGTTTAGATGGTGTTTCATAAATATGCATTACTCTGAAATACTTTATTACTTTACTGGTAGTTTGTAATGCTACAGAAGCGTACACCTATGAAGAATTAGAATAAGGACTTGTGTCTCACACAAACACCTTGATAAAGTGAGTGCTGTGAAGCATTTAATAGCAAGCAGTTGTTATTGCATTTTAAACAGTGGACAAGAGGCAAGTGTATGGCAGAGCATTACCCAAAACTGAGGATAAGACAGTAATGGAAGTTATGAAATTATACAGTTTTTCCCCTTGTGCCCTTTCTTCTTTTTGGACTTAGTCCGTTGGCCATAAGGGGGAGAAGACATGCCTACCACAGGGCTGGGCAAGTCATCAGTGTAGTAGTGTCTATGGGGCCTGGGCTGAGGGATGGGCTGGCCTAGGAAAAAGCCCTCCTCCTCAGAATCAGAGGAAGAAGAGGAGCATGTGGAGCACCAGTCATCATCATCCCCATACAGCCCCAAGAACCTCCCCATGGCTGGGCCTTGTAGCCCATAGTCTGACAAAGCAGCAGGACTGGGTTGGCCATGGAAGGCTTGGTGCCCCTTGGGACCAAGGGCGTTCCCTCTGTGGTCCACTTTGTAGCACATTTGGGCCCTTTCTTTAGGCAGAAGGTTAAGAGCATTGTCAGAGCGAGACTTGCGACTGCGGCGCCTCCTGTGGTGGTGATGGTGGCGACCAGAGGGAACTTCCTGGCCTTGCTCCTCAAAGTGGTACACTCTACGGCGAGTCCGTTCGCTCATAGGGGGCTGCCGCATTGGGATGTCGCCATAATGGCCATTGTCCACCACATCATCAGAGAATTTGACTTGCTGAGGCCTAGACTGTGAACGTGTCCTCCTGAGGGCAGGAACGTGAGGTTTGGGTCTGTCGTCTGGCAGAGCCACCTCCTCCTCCTCTGGAACATTCTCCTCCACCTCCTCCTCCTGCTCAGATACAAGGCTCTTAAGGGAATTTGCACTTCTGTGTAACATAGAGGAGTTGAGGGTTCCCATATTACTTGTTTTCTCACAGTCTTCTGTCTCCAGTTCATGGAATCCTTGCAGGGAATATACCAAAGGTCTATCTTTACTATCACCATCTACTGAGGCTCCTGGAGAGGAGAGAGAAAAATTATAAAACGTTTGTACATGGACTCCAGAATCTGTTCTAAAAACCATCCACAGCCAACACAGAAAAGAATATTTTCTATCACCTGATTATGTCACATCTACTCACCAGTAATATTGGAGAGAGCCAGTGAATCCATGGAGTCTCTGACACTCTGGTCAGTTTTCTTGAACTCGTCCGTGATACACTCCAAAGAGTCATTGTACCACTGCGGCTCCTCTCCCTGGAAGCCTCCTCCAGCCCCATGATCCAGCTCCAACTCCTGGATCTTTCTGCTGCTCGCTGGGCCTGGATGGCTACCGTAGGCTGAATCCCCTAGCCCATCCTGTGACTGGGCCCAGTACATGTTAGCCTGGTACTTCTTACTGGCCAAGCTCCCCCTCCCTCCTCCACTGCCACTAACAGCTTTAGAGGACTCCTGCTTAGATTTTCCATCCTTTTCAGCAATCCAAAAATCTGTTGGCCTGGAGTCATTGGCTTGCTGGAAGACCCCGTGTTCCCCAAACTTTAAAAGCAGCTGAGTCATGTAGTCTTCATGCTCAGCCCACTCCTCCTCCTGGTCCTCAGGTGCCTCAGTCTCCTCACCACGTCCTCTCCAGAAATGCTCATCAGATAAGTTCATGTGGGCCAACTTGTTGGTCAGGGTGTCATCAGCGTTTCCACTGAAGCCGGGGAACTTATAGTTGACAGAAGGCGAGAAGAGGAGTGACTGTCTGCACTGATCGGCTGAGCGACTGCTCTTGCCCATGCGCACACTGCGGCGGGATTCACGAGAGCGTGCTGACTGGAAGGCAGAGTCGGAAGAGTCAGAGGCATGGACATCTTCCCCGAGGCTGCAGGCCTTGGAGCAGTAAATACGACCCTGGTGTGGCAGGAAGGGGCAGCCCAGTAAAGAGCTCTTACACTGGGCACAACTGAAGCAGCTCTCAGTGGCATGCCAATGAAGCCCATCATAGGTCATCTGGGCGTGATCAACACCTGAAAACAGGGAAGCGTTGAGATGGTTAGCAATACTACTCCAAAGATTAGATGATTGTAACAGGCGTTAAATTTTAACTCCAGAAAATCATCATCTTACCAATGTGATCTCCACAGGCCTCACAGTACTCTGCATAGAGAGACTCAAAGCAGCCACAACAGTATGGTCTGCCATCCTTCATGATATAGCGCTGGCCCCCCAGAATTGTCTCACATTCAAAACAGGAGAAGTGCTTCATGTGCCAATGGCGCCCCTCTGCCTCTGTGCACTCATCAGCAAAAATAATCTGTAGATAAAGATGTACACCGGATGAGACAAAACAGCTATCTGTTTGCCTCCTGGCTGTCATCAGTCTGTACATTCATGTTGAATTTATTCAAGTCAGCAGAGGAATAAAATAAAAGCTATTGCCATCCCAGAGGAAATTTGAAAGACCATAAACTTCAGACTCTGGATGTTTTTCCTCTACTACTTTGTTTTTTCTCAGTATTTCAGTCTTGTGGTTTTACCTCGTCGCAGGCTGAGCAGCGTGGTTTGAGTAGCTCGGCATGGTGCCTTCCACAGTGGATCTTTCCATCGTGGTAGAAGTAGATCAAATCCACCAGTAGTTCACTACATGTGGAGCAGGCAAAGCATGCGGGGTGCCAGCACAGCCCAGGGCCTGCCCTTGAGGCAAACACTGCCATTTCTCCCCCGTTGATGTTTTCACCACACTGCAATATGCAGACATGATCACAAGGTTGGTTATAACATCCTAATGTTACTCTGAAAATGCACATTAGCTGTAGATTATTTATTCTGTAATCAGGTTATGTGAATGCTGCATAGGTAACTATATCCCTCACGCAGTCCATCACACAACTGCATGAAGAAAGCTTTGGCTTCAAGTCAAATTTGCTCCTCACATAAGACATATTGTGGCCCACAGAAACTAGATCATCATATGGCTTCCAAATACATTTGCTCTGTTGATGAAGGGGGGAATATGTGGCCCATCTGTGCATGCCAGCCAATTGGGTTGTCCTAACTGCAGTCCCAGACTGGTGGATTTGTTTTTCTTTCCTGACTATATACTCCTGACCGGTGCATCATGTGAGGACATGACTTTTTCAATCATCTACTCTGACTTTGGATAGGTCAGGCAGTTAGAAAGAAGAAAACAAGAGAAAACAATCTTGTAGAAAGTATGAGTGTCTCGTGGAGAGCTACATCAGTGGGACTATGTTTTGACAAGGTTTATGGGCACCCTCTGGCTGCTCAACGATCATTGTAAATTCTAAGTGAAACAGTGTACTAGGCTGCTCCAAACCGCTCAGCAGAGAGCACTTTTTAGTCTGCAGAGTTGCAAATCCAGCATGTGTTTCAGGATCTTTTAAATAGCATGGCTGACATTGAGATCTTTATTTCGGCTTCCCCTCTGGGTCTTAGTTAAAACTGGATACAGAGTAGCCAAATATCCATGGAGGAGATGCACAGTGAACAGGCAGCAAATCCTTTATTCAATACTACAATTTAAGAAGGCTTTTGGATTTTGAGAGAATATGTGCTAGGTTATTGGCTTCAAAACAACTTCATACCACTGTCACTCTCCCAGTCCTATTCATATTTATGGGTGTTAATTATACATGCAAGATAGGGAACGTACATGTTCACAAATGCTGTCCAGAAGGTTGCGGGGCAGCAGTTTTATTGTGCCTCTCCCGAGTGCTTCCTTCTTCCTCTGGACACTGAACATATGTAGCTCCTTCTTCTCCTCCTCACTGAGGGACTGGCAGTAACGCACCTGGGGAGGAAGGTGATAAGTTATAGTTAAGAAAGCCAATGTCCCAATCTCACTCTTTCACATCAAGAAACATGACGATTCCTTCTTTTAAACGTCTAGTACTATTTAAACAAACAAAAAAAAACTTGCTGAGGGGATATTAATTTTGTTCAAGTGGTTCAAGTGACCTTTTTATATTATGCCCCCACAAAGATTCAATTGCATGACGACTGTCGGCCACTAATAAAGGTTATAAACCTTTAGGTAAGTATAAGAGAGGTCGAGTGCATACCAGAGCATGCTGAACAAAGGCAACTCTTGACCCCAGCTTGCCCTTCCTACACCCCCCTACATATCTCCACCCACAGTCCCTGATTGAGAATCTCATTTTTACAACAGGCCTTTTTGATGTTTCCCAAAGCCTTAACAAGAGGGAAAGCAGACGTTTACACAAACAAGGCCTGTGTTTAGAGTGAAATCAAGAGGACGGGCAACAAAGGACGAGAGACAGCCAAGTTGAACTGTGGTGCCACTGTGGTGGTGGCATCACATAAAGCCTCTTTCAGCCAGCATCTCTCTCTCCTGCTGAGCAGTCCTCGTAAAAACCACTGCTATGACAGGAATCCTACTGGTGGGGGCTCCCGGCAAACATCATAAAATCATCAAGTCAAAAGTCACATTGTACCCACAGTACATGTCTACAAGATTGTGGAACAAAAATCCCCCAGTGTGATGTCAACATGAATGCCAAGGGCTCACATTAGTGGGATGGCATGGAAATGGCGAAACTTTTCATGCTGTGGCTTTAGCGGGCAGCAACAGATACAGCTACTCTTGCAGCATATATAAGAGGACCTGCTGGGATGAAGTTTCTGATGCTTACATTTACGACCATGCACGCTAAATATTCTCACCTCATTATCATGCGGTGGCAGTTGATAGAGGAGCTGCTTGATTCTGAATTTCTCTCCAGGACTGTTGACATAGGGGATCTTATCCTCAGGCAGGCAGGAGAAATATAACTGGACCTGGGGAGACCATGGCATGGAGTAAGGCGTTGTGAAACACATTCTGTCTGTCACCAAGTAAAATTAAAAAGCACCAGGACAAGATTTTTTTTAAATGTGATCATATTACTGAAACATTTTAGCTGAACTGAAAGGTTGAATGAATCCCTACACAGGACAAATTAAACTCACTCGAAATGATACATTTTCATGAATGTGTGGCCATCAATCTGAACATTGAACACGTTTTTTGGTTTCCCAAGAAGTTAGGATTTTTTAAATCCAAATTTTCATCCATTTAACTGCAGCAATATATTATTGTTATTATCTTGGACAGAACAGCACATATTTATGAACACAAATTCTTTTCCAAGAAGGTAAAAGAAGAAACACATTAATTTTCTATGAGACACATTCTGGGACAGCTCTGTGTGAAATGTATGGAAGACTGACTTTGTGGAATCAAAGTGTTTGTTTGAGTTTTTTCAAACCCCCAGATCAGATTTATTTCAAAAGGACGACACATTGTATCTTTGATGATGGCACTGGATGAATCATTTTAATCTGTGCTAAACAAGTCCGAACAGGTCAACAGGTCAAATCAGTTTAAAGGTTGTATTTTTCCAGTCATATGCTTGTCTCTATAGGGACAGGACAAAGCAGCCTGTCGCGGTGGCACTTTGACCCTTGGGGCTGGCCACTGAAAACTAAACTTTATGGAGGGAGGGGCTATTATAGCCAGCCAGATAAAGAGGTAGGATGTGCTTGTCTTGTGTGTTGGGGGGGGCTTCCTGCAGCTTTGGCTGTCTAGAGGGGGGTAACAGCAATTTACCCTGACAATCAACCCAACGTTTGCCCCCCACCATAAATTATGCACATTTTCATGCTGCTATTACCCCTCATCCAGGTCCTTAGGGGCTGGGGAACAGTCAGCTATCACCTAGGCCCTATGTGTTCCTTCACTGTAATGATGACCCATAATACATGGCCCATTCAGGGCAATGGCTGCAGTAAAGGCATTACAGTTGACCCATGCATTTTCTAAACAAAAGGCCCTGCATGTTTAGGCTTTAAGGTTTTCTGTTGCTGCACCCATCCCTTCTTGCCCATCACCCCCTCATTGCTTCCATGTGTGTTGTTTAACAAGGGAAGCGGGATGGAGAGAGATGGAGTTTAGGAGAGGAACGCGGCAAGAAAAGAGAGAGAGAGAAATGAAGAAAAAAACAGCCAATTTGGGAAAGTGCCACATCACACTGGCTGCCCCGTGGACACAACTAACAGCCCTGCCTGTGTGGAGGAGAAGGCTTGTTAAAAGACGGCCCCTTGATTCCTGATCCTGCCAGCAGCAGTAGGTTCGACCCACCGAGTCCTCATCCTAACAGAGAACTATAGATAATCACAAGCAGACTTTGCCATACCGCAGTTTGTAAATAAAAGTACACACATCCTGCCTGTAAGTGGCTGCCTGGTAAAGTCTGACAAGTCTGCTTCAAACAAAGGGACCAAGCAAAAGTTTTATGAAATATGGTGTCTGTCCCACAGGTTCCATTATCCAGAGACTCTAGTTGGTATGTTATTCAGTGGTGAATAGCTTTTATCTGGGCCAGGCAAATGGGCTAGAAGGGAGTTAGAATCAGGTCAGAGCTGTTTTTATTCTCTATCAGGAGGATACACCAGTATTCATAGTGGTGATTTAGGGAATTAGTGATTTGTGAACCAATAAAATCGACACCACAGTTAAAGAGAACAATATTGTACTTCAAGTCTTCTTTGTATTACGAGAGGGCCACCCAAAGCTATCCAAACTAAGCAAGCTTGTTTAAATTCAGCTCACAACACCTTCATGAATTTCATGAACAAAGCAAAAAGGATGGCCCACTGGAAGCAATATTTTGCTCACCTGTTCAGGCCTAAGGCCAGGTGGTACCCAGGCGTACTCCTCCAGCGCACAGCCTGAGTCATCATCGGAGGTGGAGCTGCGCTGGAAGCCAGAGGTCAGCTTACTGACTTTCTGCTCCATCATCAGTTCTCGCTGGCGTGCCCCACCCGGGAAGCCAGCCGCCGACACTGTCGCACTCGCCAGGCTCATCAGACTCTCTTTTTACTAGACAGACAAAGTAACAAAAAAAATGGAAGGATCAGGGGAACAAAGGAAAGGGAATTGGGATGAGGATGAGAAGGGGAGGGAGGATTGAAGTGGACAAGAAAACGAATGTTTGGTTAACAAGCCATTACATCAGCCAGTTGCCACATAATGTTATCCTCACCCCATCTAATCCGCTTCTCTCATGTCAGTGCCATTCCACTGAATGTTAACCACTGGCTGAATCACACCATCACTGTCTCTTTCATGAGGCCCACACCCCCCCTTCAGAAGCCCATTATGGTATTTGAGCAAGCTTTTCTTGGTTCACTTCTGGTGATGAGTCTACTTCATAAAGACACTCATAAAGAGAACTATACCCTTTCACTGCTATTGTGGCGGCAGTTAAACATGTGCCCTCCTCATGTGGCTTTTGAGGATATAGAGACCATTAGGAAATTCCCAAAGCTTCATGAGGTGACGTCCAATCTCATTATAGTGACAATAACAAGCAGTTTGCCATTCATAAATATACACAGTGGATTCAGAGTAGCTTATATGTACCCCCAGTCTTGGGCAATGTTGCACAGACCTCACATTCTTTTCTTGTACAGTAACTTAATTTGCCATAGACACAAAATTAAGAACAACACCTGACACAGGCTGTTTCACCTTATCTGTGGAGCTTAGGGTCTGAATGAGTCATCATTTTAACCTGCTGAGGTGCTACGTCATACTATGTCCCCAGAGGGGCCACCACATGGGATCTGACGCTGACTTGATCTGTTGAGCCTGAAGTCTGTATAAACACAGGCCTGGCCTTAAGACAGGGCCACCATATGGAGAATGTCCACAAGCCTGGTCTCTCCCTTCATCTCAGCTTTTTCTTTGGGCTGTTTGTTTTCCAACCTGCCGCAGTGAGTGTCTGATCATCCTTTCATCTTTAAGATGGACAGAGCAATGCCAGACAGGTGAAGTGGTTGGACAGGGAGGGATAAACAGAGGGGGGATTGGATGGATGGGGTCGACTGATACTCCACTGGACACTGACAATGCAACAGAAGGAAAAAAATAGATCAAGGAGATCAAAGCCTGGCACAGTGTTGACCTATGTGTGTGGTGGCAGTGGTAATGCATTTCTTCATAGCCACACATTTGCAGGCATGACTGTCTTGCAGTAGTAACAAATACAGGGCAAAATAAACTAGTACATGGCTGGATAAAATACAAAAAATAAGTAACTGAATTAATTATGTAATAATTGTCGAGAATAACTGTAAAGTGAACATATTGTTTGTACTGCCACTGTGGCCACAACTGACAAATTACAAACTGCAAGCCGATTCAGTAACTTGTAAAATAGCAATATCAATCTGAAGCTTGCTAATATTTTCTGAGAGGAAGTGTGTTTTTTGTTCTTATAGTTTCATGGTGGTGAGTCAGTTCTTTTTCGCTAAGTTTGTGAAGCAGTCAACTCAAAAACTTCATTTGTTTAGGCTAATTATGAATAACCATTAGTCACTGACCGAATCACTCCTGAGCCGTTATAAGCTTTGCAGGACCAAGCAGACATGGAGATGATGAATGCGTGTTCAGTTGTGGTCATTTCTCACAGGCCAAGGGCTCTAGCTGAGATCAAATGGGAGCTCAGCCAGCGTCCAGCAGCCTGGCTCTTACACCACCTCCCCCCAAAAGCCTCTACCCCCTATGGCCGGTAAGGGCAACGAGGGCCGCTGAGAGACAGCTGAGAAAACCAGACACACTCAAATGCAGCCTTTGAACACAGGGGTGACAGTAAAGGGGCCTGAAAATCTGCGCTCTCTCCCGGAATGATATATATGCCTGGCTGCCCTTGGGAGTGTGTAGCTCTTATGCATACATGAAGAGGGAATGCACACATTTATGCTGACGCCAAGTGGACACAGGCGGCTGCAGGCTATGCCGATCCACACACATGTGGCACCATAAACACCTCGTCAGAATTAGCTGTATGCTTGTGTACCCTGCTTCTCGTTTAGTGACGACTCTCTCTGAGATAATGGCGAGCCGCACCCTCCTCCCCCCGCCTCCACACACATTACATGGCAGGCCAGGCAGCTACTGGCTATTCATATCAACTTATCCTACTCAAGGACAAGTCAGCCCCCGTGGCCTCGCCACTGCCAACTACTGGCATGCCCTCATCTAGCCTGACCAGTCAAAGATAATCACAGTTAAGTGTGACTGATACTGGTGGCAGTGGACTTGTGGGCTTTTTTTTGGAATACGTGACTGCATTGTACTACAAAGTGTCAAGTCAGGCGGACTGGCTTATGACATGTCCCATTAAAACGCCTCTAATGTCCTGAACAATGGCACCTTTGTAAAGGAATGCACTGAAGGCTTGTTCCATCAAGAGCCTGTTTATCTCCCTTTTTTACTCCTGAAGATATGCTGTGTTATCTCCATCTACATGACAGTTAAAGCCCTCAAACCCAGATAACCTGTCTTCAGAGTGACAAATAAGACACTCTCTTGTTCTATTCGCATCCATTGACTTGCAAATGAGACCAAAATAACCTGCAAAAATGTGGCCTTGTTTGAGAGTATCTAGGGTTTCACGTGGGAGATAGCTAACTATAGGCAGGTTCAGTCAGGAGCCAAGAGACTCCAAACTTCACAGCCTCACATTTTATCAGGCACGCACTCACTCATGCGCTACATTTGCTAAAAAGATGTTTGCTTTCACATGTTGGCCAAGTCTCTGTGTGGATGTCTCACACAGCCAAACCTGACTCACAGGAATGTCAGGCTTGAACTTCAGCCAGGCCCGCAAAAAGGCATACAGGATGTACACGGCTCGGTGTTAGGCAAAACCCCTTCTCATACAACCACATCTGCTCGCATGCTAATTTTTCCTTCAGATGTCATGCAGTTCATTTCCTCTGACTTTGCCTAGAACGCTTCCTTAACTTTTTGAATGACAGAAGCACTGAGCCAACTAACTTAACCATGCTTATACTGACTTGCCAACTCACTGACTCATCACTTGTGCTGGCTTTTTAAGTATTTCTTCGAACAAGGGACTTATGGTTTGTGAGATTAGTTTTTTAACTCCCCCCTTCTCACTGTTCCACTACCCCTGCCCTGCCCTCCTCCCACACTTAGCCAGACCCCTGCAGTCCTGAATGTTTAACAGCCCCTCACTCTTTTGTAAAGGTGCTTGTTAACATGGCTTTGGGAGCTCCAGGCCTGCATATCTGACTGATCTGCCCACAGAGGGCCAGAGGGTGGCGGGGGCACTATCAGGCTGAGGCTAAAATGGGGTGACTGACATGTATGAAAATGTTAATGTGTCTTGCTCCACAAAAGGCGAGGAAATTTAAGTCAAGGCAGGTGAAAGAGGGCAGCTCAAACACATCCTTTCAGTGAATGAAGGTTTTAAAGACTCCCACAAGCATGTAGAATGAATGAAGAGATCTGTGTTTTAGAAAAAAAACTGCACAATGACTAATTTTTTTGTTACACAATAAGCTCATAATGCAACAAGCTCTATGTAACAAGCTCAGTGAATGAGTGGGTGCAAACTTGATTGATTCAGGAACAAAATAACCACTGATTTGACTTAATCCTCAAGAAAGTGCTGTAGAGACTCAGCATCATGTGTTAACTACAGCGTAATCACATTTATCACTTTATGGAATACAAACCTCTCACAAGACCTCATACTGAGACTGACCCATAAATTCAGCCACCAGTGACATTTTAAAAGAGTATTCAACAACACTTCAACCAGAGTCCCCCAAAATCCAGACACTGCAGCCTTGGATTAACAACCCTTGAGAGAGTGCACAGGAAAAATAAGCAGCTTCTGGTCTGAATTACTGTCTATATTCCTCTAGGAAGTGGATGATGGACATGCACACAACCCAACACAGTGCTCTCTGTCAGTTTAGACTGGCCCAACATGTTTAACTTGGCTCCTGCGAGCTCAGCAATGTAGCATAGGCTGTAGTTGAAGAGAAAAACAAGATTTTCTGTTCAAAGTCCCTGCTTACTTGAACTTGAACTGAGACAAATCCGTTTCTCTTTATGTCAGACAAGATATGTCTTAACTGTAGCAAAAATATGCAGCATATTATTAGCTCTCCCTGTACACACAAATATCTTCAAATGACTATTGGCACTTAATATGTTTATCTCTTTGAAAAAATGTCAAACTGCAGGCCAGATCTGATTTGTTATACAATTAGATTGTTGTGTAAACCAGCAGCCTTACAAGTATACCTGTAAACCAATGTTTAAGGTTAGACCTGTAATTGAAAGATCCAATAAACCAACTGTGCTGGAGGTATCTGAAAATGGCAATGTGAAACTACTGCTTGAATATAGAAGGAGAACTTTAGAGGAGCTTGGTTTAGGCAGCATCGAGCTGCTACATGGCTGAAGTTTGGTCAACTTCTGGAGGCCACCTTTCACGGCCGGGGGAATGTTTCTTTTTTTTTTTTTAAAGACCAAATGGATGGGAGTGACATCCCCACAGAGATCTGCACGAGGGAGACCACCTGCATGCATGGGCCAGACTGAGACTCAAGACTCAACACACACGTGCTGCTGTCACATAGCAGACATCAAACACATTTACATCCCAGTGCATTCAGTTTGCAGTATAGGAGACCAGTGACACTGTTTCACACTATCTTAACTGCAGAAATGTTCTAAAGGCATACTTTAATTTACAGACAATAAGTTGCACAGAGCTTCATGTCTACCTATAATATGCGGTATGTCTTGTAAATCATGCAATGATTAATTATTAAATCATCCTCCCACTAAACTTAATAATTCAAAGGATTTTATGTACATGTCCACTCTTTAGAAATCAGCATCAGAGACTTGTTTCATTCAGCACCAAAAGACAGTTCAGGATGAGTTATGGTGCAGTACTTTAAAATCTCCACTTCATCAAGCCAAGCAGTTTTTCTTTCAGCCTCACAACCACCGAAGCACATTTCTTTGAGAAACCCGATTGTATCTTCCTCGGTCATTTCCCTGTTGGTCTTACCTCAGTGTAGACAACTCTCCTGAGGCGAGTAGGAAGAAGGATCTTATCACCACTATATCCGGTCCTAGATTCTTCACCAGCCTCTGGGCTCCATATCTGTGCAAGATCCTCAGAGCTCTAATTCCAGGACAGAAGCAGTCAGCCTTCTCTACCAGAGCTGTCAGCACAGTAACAACCCATATCAAAGCTGAGGCTGTAAAAAGTCAGGGAGATGTCTGTCTGAGTGCGTGGGAGAGAGTGTCTGAGAGGGGAGTGTGCGCGTGCATGTACATGGAGGAGCTCAACCAGATGGTCATCCCACCCTTGTCTCTCTCACCTACTCCTCCTCCTCCTCCTCCTTCTTCCCCCAACCCAGCCCCCTTAACCTCAGCCCGGCCCCTTAACCTCTGAACAGCCAGTTACGGCAGGGTATGGGAGAGCAAGGCGTCTCTCCTATGCCGACCCTCCCCTCATACTTCAAACATATGCTTCCAAATGAGAACCACCGGTAGAGCTCCAGCTCACAGGAACTGCGCTTTTAAGTAGCACATCAGTGATGGCAGAGCTCGTTTTACCACACCAACCGCCCCATATCCACAACAGCTTTCGCATGACATTCTTCTCTCTCCTTCCCTTTCAACAGCTCAGAGATGTGGGGAAAGTGGTGAACGATACAGTCAGGCTTTGGTTTATCTGGTGGTTGCCTCTCTCCCTTTTTTTTTTTAGCGCCCTGAAATGTCACTAAGTTACAGAGAGCTGTTTGCCAACTACAGCTTTATGATTACAGAGTGATTGTTGGCTTGGGTGAACAAAGGATGCTTTATTTATCCCAAAACAGAAGATTGCTTCCTACCATCTACAACATCCTGGCTCAGCCTCAGATAACCCTTCCCTCTAACTCAAGATGATGTCAGCACGTCTAAATGAGACTAGCTATCAGGCTTTTGACATATAAATCACAGAAATCCTACACAAAGCAATTACTGCCACCACAAATCTGTTATTATCAGCTTAACATTGTCTGAATGAGGGTTAAAAATGTCCAACATAGTACTGCTCAACTTTGTGAGTCATACAAAATGTGTACATGCAACTATACTATGGGAATCTGTGAAGTCATACTGTAATGTAAGGTTCAACAAAACAGTGACTCTGTATATATTTGCTGAGTTCACTGAAATGGTACAGAAACTACATGAAATTCAGGTCAAAGCTTAAACTGTGAGTCAACTGAGAGAAAAATTAATCTGCAATTATTTTGGTAATTTTACTAATTTTTAAAGCAGTTTATCCTCTCAAATATGATGATCTTTTTCTTTGTTTTCAATGACAGTAAAGAAGCCTCATAGGCTTTCAGTTTACCTTCATCATGAACTGGAAGGACAGGAACTTTAACTACATACGTGTTCTATAAAACACTAATGTACATAACTGCCCATCCATTGAAACTCCCTGGAGTTGACCTCTGCCTCTCCTTCACCTCTGCAGGAATGTCAGAGCATGATTCTTTTCCTGTTGCCTCAGAAAACAAAAGTGACCAATTCAGGTCAAATCCTGGACAGTTGCACCTTTTGCATCCTTTTGCAGTTATTTAGCCGCAATGTCAAAGTGTTACTTTCTCCCAAAAGGACATGTTTTATAGTGTACGTAATTGTGTCTTAGATACTGTAACTGCAAGTTTATCCCTTTCAGTGTGAGGTTTTGTTGTGGAGTTTTAACATACTTTAAGACCGTAAAACAAAGCAGTAGACCATTTTACTAGAAAGCAAGGAATCTATTAAACAGCTAAAATTGCTTTCTTTATAAACATTTTAGCAGCTGTTTAATTTTGTGGCGCTGACGTCAGGATGTAATTCTGTGAACTGTGAACACATGCATGAAGCATTTACACTGTGGGTTTTTTAAGTGGAGAGCTGATTACCAGGGTTCACGAAGGTCAACACTGTTAAGTAGGGGACGCAATGAAATAGTTTGGCAAATGAATCTTCAAATAGCTTTAAAAATGTGGAACAAGCACTGTCAACTGACCATTTAACACACAATCAATGCTAGTACACAGTGTCCTGACATGTGGAACGCAGCATATAGACAATGATGTTCTGTTGTACTAAATGGTCAGTAGACCTACTGGTATGCATGTGCTGTTGAATCAGAATGTCAGTCAGAGAGGAATGGCAAAACATGGCCACTCATTCCTAGTTTAGCTTACTTGTGCGTGACTGACAGCATCTGACTGAGTGTCACTTTTCCCTTCCTCTGCACACCCACACACCTCACATTCACACCATTATGTGCTGAAATATCACATGGTGGGTGGTGTATGGTGACTGTCATTTCACCGTCATTTGCATTTAAATTAAAATGCAGCTTAGACCTGTAAATGTTGCCTTTGATGAAAAGAAAATGAGTTAAGTTTTATCCAAAACAGAAAAAATATATGAGTGAATAAACTGATGAAAATGGGAGCTGATGTGCATTAACCCCTGCATGGTGCATGTAGTGTAGGTGAGTGTGGGTGTGTGTGTACAAAGCCATTGTAGCAGCCAAGGCCAGAGAGGAGAGGCACCCTTTCACAGCAAACTTCAGGCCTTTGTACTGGCCCAAAAGACTCAGCACCCTGCCCCATTAGCAAGTCTTAGAGGGGAGGGACAACACAGCATCCTGCCTTTGGAGGGGGAGCGGGGGGCATTAATGAAATGCAAAGCTAAGATGGTAAACCAGTCTGGACAAAAGTTGCAGACCATATTTGGCAACACCAGTATAAGTAAACAGAATTGTTCCCAATAGCCTCAAAATGTAGAGATGAGTGGGGTGTTTATTCCACACAAGATTTTGACACATTAGAAGCTTAAATGAAATGGTGTCCTCCCTTAAAGAGCTGAGGATTTTAAAGAAAGCTGGTTACTGGTTTAAAATTTCAAATTTCAAAGAGGCAATCACAGACATCTCTGAAGTTCAAATGTGAGGACTCCTTACACTGAAATTGCATAAGAGAAACAATGGCCTTTGACAGTGAACTAAGGCATGGACAACTATTTAAAGACATCTGTGGATTATCTGTCCAATAGGAAACCTGCATCGAAATAACAACATCCTGAAATCATACTGAGTTTGTACGACTCTATAGTTAGAAGTAGTTAGCTGCGCAGTTCAAGGTTCGCCTCAGATAGTTGAATAATATAAAGATGGACAAGTCATGCATCCCTGACCCTTGACCTTAGAGAGCACCAGATGACCCATAAATCTATGGCCCCGGGGCTTTACAGCCCATTCCCCTGTCATAGCCACAACGACCTGAACAGCACCTCACACCTGGTCTGCACCTTCTCACCGCTGTAAAAAAAACACCCTGTGCTAGCGGCGAGGTAGTCCATGACCAGCATGCCCTGACAATGACAGGGCAGGGATGATGATCATCAGAACCAACACCCTGACGATAAACCTGCATTCTTCCTCTGGTCCAAACATGTCCTTGAAGAAGGGGACCCATAAAACATGGCAGCTAGTCAAAGCTGAATGCTATGTATATCTCACAGTAAGGATGTAATCCCCAGTGTGAAAGACTGTGCAGACACTGACACTATGATGAATTAAAACCTGGTGTAATCTGTTTAAACAAGCCAATTTTGGTCCTAACACATGTCATAAATTGGGGTACCAAGGGGCAGAGGGAAGGTCAGTCTCTAACTTAGCATCATTGATGACCATCGTTGAGAACAGCTCTCACTGGTGTGTGAGCTTCCTTATAAAAAGTAGGCATTCTCAAGGTTTAAATGACTTGCCAACGGGTATTAGCAGGACACAGGCCCAACAAAAGCCTCAGTTATAAAGGCCAATAAAAGCCTATCACTCTACTGTAACAACAATCCTTTTTACGCCTTGAAAGAGGGAGGAAAAGGTCAACTGGTGGAGCAGTCAGCGCATTGATATTGACTTAGCTAGATTGGCGCTGACAAACTCAGGTCAGACTGTGGGCTTGTTAGCCCTATAACCTTCACATAACCCCTTTTTACTGTTGCGCTCTGACACATTGGAGGCAGCTGAGGCCAAAGCTTAGATCTAAGCTTAGTTTCTGACAAGAGACATTTGTAAAAATTAAGGCAGAATATCTACTCAATTGACACTTGACCTTCCCAAAGATCATGTGTTTCTCAAGAGCACTGACTATGAAAAATCAAAATGAGAAACATAAAGCAATACAGATTTATTGGACTAAATTGGTATGGAGATATGGTTACGTTTGAACTTTTCAACTCTGACTGAAAATCTAATTTTCTAACTTAACCAAGCAGCAACAAAAAAGCTCATAATACTTAAATCGTCAGTCTATGACCAAGCTGCCTGTATTTGATTATTAGATTACAGTATGTAATGCTATTGTATAAAAACAACACAATAATTGTTAAGTAGATGATGTCAGTTTGAATGGTCCTGATTTCATGGATGCAATCAATGAACATAATACTTATCTACCCATTTATTTCTGCTTTATTTAATTTGCTGTAACCCTGTTGCGTTGTGTATGATGTGATACAACATGAATGTCCAGTTACCATGGAGCAACCTGTAATATATGACACAACACACCTCTGCTGAGCAAAGCCTGGTGACAGCACACTGGTAGTTTCTTCACTTTATCATAAGTACACTGCTCTTTAACTGCTTTTCCAAACATTGCAGAGCTGTACGATCGGGACTGGTCATATTTCACCCTCAATTTGACACCCTCTCACCTAGTTGTAAAAACTGGACCTCATTGGGAACAATGGGAAGTGGAGCTACAGAGCTCCCGGGGCTGTTAAAGGGAGGAAGCCCCTTTATTTGAGGACACTATAACACTATAAGCCTGTGGCTGTCTACACACCGAGCGGGCGAGGATGAATGGGTTGCTCTTACACTACACACTTGCATTGACAAAAGCACTGGATCAGCAAAGGGCAAAGCCTGTCATGTGTGGTCTCTGTGGACAAACTGGAATGAATATAGACATAAAATTACAAAACAGCCCTATTAACACCTTAAGCCAATGAGTCCAACCACCAGGTCTCTGTTTCCACCATCATTTTTTGAATTTCAACAATAAAACTTTAATATTTTCAGCACCCTGTCAATGTCTAGGTTCAACACTTGTGACCTTTGAGACCTCACTAAATTTTTATCTTATGACTCACACTTTCAGAAAGTCACACACACCACTTAAACCTCACACGTCACACATCTGGGCTTTTCTCCTCAACTTCACTCAAAGTTCAACAGTATATCCTTCATATGGCAAGAAAACTATTTCCTGTGTGTTTCCAGCCCCAGGGCTCAAATGGACACATGAATGAGCCCCCACCGTAACAAAACAGGCAATACTCAGGCAAGAGAGCTAGGAGCAAGTCAGGAGAGGATGCAGCCTCAAAAAAAGAAGAAAAAGTTGGCAATTCCCACACGTGGAAGCATTTTCCTGAGCCGCACAGCTTCAAAAGGCAAACCATGGAATCCAACAATACTCTAAAACAGTTAAGAGCTGCTCAGTCAGGATCCCACTAATGATTAACATTCCTGGAGAAACACTCCGTTACAGTCTTTTTAGAGTGTTCTAATTAAACACATGCTCCAGTGCCACAGCACAGAGGGAACTCTGAAGACTGAGAGCGGGGATGCTTCTTTCCAGCTCTGCTTAATTGGACACAATTTAAGTCATTAAGGTGGTAGTAAAAACAGCAGAAAGAGCAGAGGAGAGGCCCAATGATCTCCCCTGTAAGGCTCCCTGTTGCTCTGATGTTGTTGACCCTTTAACCTCCTCATGTGACTCACATTTGAATGTACAGAAAAAAAATATCCTAGAATTACTTTCATTAGGAGATGTACCACTGGCTGCAGAGACCCATTAGGATTTGTCTGAGCCTGGATGTTGGATGAATGTCTAATGTATTCTCATGTCTGAAAAGGACAAAGAGGTTATGCATGTATGGAGGTCCTGCATCTTGTGAGGCAAGCTTATATCTGATTATCTATGCATCTGCTTGCCACACTGAGTTGGCTTTCTCTCTGTCTTTTGTGGCTTTGACGTATATTTTGATATGTCATCTATAGATGAATCATTGTGACATAAATCTTTTTGCAGTTGTAAAAAAATGACTAGGTGGGACAGTGGAATGGTAGCACGCATTAGGCAACAAGTAGAGTGATAGCCTAAACATTAGTATCTGATAATAGTTTGGCTTTTTCCACAATGCAAGAAGTTTTTTTTAAGAGAATGGAGCTTATAGTTACTTTAAACTAAGGATGCACTTATCCAACTTTTTCTCTTCCACTGCCAATGTCAGTATCTCAGTTCACTGTATCTGCCAATACAGAGTGCTGATCCAGTATCAATGCTCTCATTTTCCCAAATTTTAAATATGCATACCTCACTGTGTGAAATTCTTTTACTCCTTTTATTTTTATGTTAGGCCAAGGACTACTGCGGCTCTAAAAACTTGAGTCAACAGCCTGCTCTGACTAAATGATGCATCCATACTCTAAACAGTAATTTGACGCAATGTTGATTTCTTTTCTTCTTCTGTCAAATTCAGCACAAAGATGAAAATATTGCACAACTTAACTGGGTCTCTTTATGTAACTGTGTAATTCTGAGATGCAAACTGGAAAATGGGTGGAGTACAAAGGCCTGATAGGATAGGTTTGTGAGTTGTGAGCTGGAACGTGTGTGTGTCACATATGTGTGTGTATTCATGTCTAGAGTGTTCCAATCTGAAGCCCTCAGGAGGCCTCGGTCAGTTGAACTGATATAGAGGCCAGACATGGGGTCATTAGTGCCTGGGATCTGTGAGTGTGTGTGTATGCATGTGTGTGTTGGCACAATGTATGCATGGAATGGAAAAAAGGACACAACTGGCTGCCTTATCACCGCCGGCCCACCCCAAATTAAGGATACCAGTCCTCCAGGGCAACGCTTATTCTTAGAAACCTCACATGTAATACGTCTGTGTCTGTCAGCATTAGTTTGTTATTTCTGGAGCTGCTAATACTGAGGTCACTAATGACACCGAACCATTTTCAGCCAGCATAAAGGAACATGTGATAGAGTGGGGATATACACTGTGTGTGTTTTGAATAATAATAACCCTTTCCATAAAATCTGAGCTCCATTTTCTTCAAGTTTTATTCCTTTTCAACATCATGAAATGTTCTCTCTTAGTGGTCAAGTGTGTGTGTTTGCCTACGGACGGGACACACGCACAGATGTACACATCTGGTGAGCCACTGCTCTTGTTTTCTTTGGGAGCCCAGCCCCTAACAGGAAGACAGTGCGAGCATAGCAAACAAAAGCTCGGCTCTTTGAACTGGCCTCTCACCAGGAGCTGCCGTCAGGTTGTTGTGGCCAAACGAACTGTTTCTGTGTCAGCTCAGTGGGCCCATTGTGGGCCCCAGGCTGCTGCTCTGCAAGACATGTCCTCAGTTGGCCTTTGTCAATATTGACCCATCTCTATGTTCTACAACATCTACCTTTACTGTGATGACTATTTCCAACTGATAATAACACCTTTCTTCTGTGATGAATTATAGGAGGTTACAGTGCAGTAAATGTTAAACATCTCCTGTGATAGTAGAACTTAATAATAGCTGTCAAACTCACTGTAAATGTGAGCGCTGAGCAAGAGTGGAGGTGGGAGAAGACAGTGGATAGTCAGTAGATTGCAAACCAATTTAAGAGACAAATTGCAATTAAAAATAGCATTTGACAATGTCTGATGAAAAAACTGAACAGACAAGTAATACTGCTATTAAATACCTGACATCATTCAAAATTATTGTAACTGAGGCTGTGCAGTTTAGTTTACCTCTACTCTGTATCTCTTCATACAGACAAGTGGGTACATCACCTGGGGGTCAATGTCATTGATTCTGATTCCAGTTCAGTTTATCAAAACTAACTCATTTTTAATCCTGCTTCAAATTTTTTGGTGTAGTTGGCAAACAAAAATACGTTAAAAGCAAAAAACACTGTATTTTGCACTGATTTAGATGGCCATAAACAGTGAGGTATTTTGATTACTATGCAAATTTAAGAAAAATATGTCATATCAATGTATTTTTCTTGCCTTGTATTGTACAACTTGAATGGCTGCTGTTTTACTTGAGTTATAAAATCTAGCATTAGCTGATCTGGGGGAAATATGACCACAACTGGGGACATTAATGACACTGCATTCTTAGATGTTGCTGCATGAAATTCCTCCTTTGCATGAAGCTATTTTTGCTGTATCAGTATTTGTTGTTAACACAGTAAACACAATCATGCGTAACCAACAGTCTAAATGGATTCACACAAGATCCAGACTCTGATTTTGTCATGAATTCGGGAGCAAATTCAACACATAACTGGGTTGTTGATAAGCAGCTCCAACCCTGGTACAATAACTATTTGTAACTGCAGTAAATGGATTATAATCATGTCAATGTGCAATTCATCTGGAGAAAAACTAATGTAATGCTTGTCATAATGAAATGTGAGGGGGTCTAGTGTTTCATTATGAATGTAAAACATCCACTGTATTGCAAATCTGCTGGTATACAGAGAACTTGCTATTCTTGGATGGAAGATCCCGTCAAGGAATTATCTTTGAATAAATGGACATGAAAAATTCCTCCATTGCTGCATAGCAGCAATTTAAATCTTTTCCCAAGACACAGCTGGTAGGGGATAATGTATTGATATATTGCTTTGTGTTCCTGTTAATCTTCTTATAGTGTATTTTGGGAGATTCTTTAAATGAGTTATTATAATTAAATTCAGCATTTTGTGATTTGGGAATTGGCTTTCACTCCTGTATGCATAAAAATGTTTCGAAACCTGATAAATGACGTGGTAAAATATGACAGGATCAAAGTCTTAATGAGTAAATGTTCTTAGAGGAGTAATCTGGCTGATATCCAGCAACAGTCCCCGCCGTCTGTAACTGTAACCTTTCTGAAAAATCTCAGGAAATACCTCTGTTGTCAGTCCAAAAATCCCTCACCCTGCAGAGCCCATTTTTAAACCCTGTTGACCTTTTCCATATCATCCACGCTCACTGACTCCACCCCTGTGACAATGCCAACAGGGCAGGAGGAACAAGAGCCACAGGAAGGGGAGAGTGGGGGTGTGTGTGTGTGTATGTGTTTTGCATATTTCCAGCCAGGGGTCCGGAAAGCTTTAACTGAATCCCCTGTTGTGTGCTGGGGAAATGAGCTGGGCTTTTTAATGACTATCTCAGGGTAATATGTTTTCTTTTGCTTCTAGCCCTGCGATGCTGTGATTGCTTGGGATGGATCCCTATAGATGTGGAGGACAGAGGGACAAACACACCCTCCTGCAGGCAACTATGTTTGTGTCAGGTTGGGTCAGAACAACTTTCCAACAACTCCATCACTAAGGCTGCTGACATTTGGCATCTTTACATCTGTTATTCCCCTTTATAAAAGACAGACATGTTGATAATAGCTAGTTTCGTAGCTCTGTGCCATGGTTATTATCCATTATTCATTCAGAGTTGAGCATCATGCCTATACATGGTGGTGATAATGAAACATGTGTGTCGAATATGGCTTTCATCATCCTGGTGGTCTGATGGTTGGTCCCGCAATTATGCCGTGTGGTTACCAGAGATCTGCTGGGGCATTAAACTCCAGTGTGTGAGCCAAACCCGTTTTCCTCTAACATCATCCTGCAGCTCCTAATAAACAGAGTTGTGCCTTGAGGCGCTACATCACTAACTACCTTTAATCACTTTAGAATAATGCTTAGCATGTGCATCCAATGTGTGCCACTGCCTCAGGCAAATACCCCTGACTCTCATACATGATGCCGTTTGAAAGTTACAGGCGGGGAACTTTACCACACAGCATAGCACAAAGTTATAATCTCGCCCACAGACAGCAACATCCACAGTGGTTATCCCACTCTCTCTACAACCTAAGTGTAACACTGCCCTAAATTTGACCATCCAGGCCACCGTCCATTCAGCCAGGCCCAGTGCCCATAGATTCGGGGACCACCGGCGTTCAAATAAGCCATATTTCATCCAGCCTCCTGCCAACCTACCACAAACAGTTTACAGTCAATGGGCTCTGCTCTCTGGAGTTTGTCTATGGCAACCTGACTCCATGCCACATCTCTCCATCCAGAGCCATGAAAGACTGGCCTCCTCTGACAGCTCTTCACAACACACAGCCCTGTCCCGCTCTGCTTTTAGCTCTGCTGCGGTGAGCTGGACCACGTCTGGGGATAAAAGGCTGCCAGAGTGTTTGGCTTGCAGGCGATTTACACGGACGCAGGGGTGATTCATTCTAGCTTCGCACAAACAGGCCTCTGTGTACATTTAGCTGGTTCTGGGCTTTTAAATCAACAGAGGGAAACGTATACAGACGGGCACTGGGACTTATATTCTGCTCATTCACACTCAGCTGGGCGTCTGCCACACATACATGCACTCTCCAACACCTACAGTTGCACACACACATATAGGTGAGCACTTTGTCTCTATCCATCTCAGACAAACACACACACACACACACACACACACACACACAGAGACCACAACATGCCCTACTGTTTATGTCTGAGACTGGCTTCATGTCTGTGATTTGTCTCCACCTCCATCCCTCTTGCTAGATACTAAGTCTCCTGATGTTATAACTAGCTTCTCTAGTTGAAGGCTGTATTATGGGGTACTCATACAAAATGCAGACCCATCTGTATCTGTTGTGCAATCCTAAATCCTACATATTTAACAATGCACTTTGGTACTAAAATAAACCATTAACATAATCCACATTCATTAAGGTAGCATTCGTAAACATCAGGTCAGCTGAGGAGGAGGATCAGAACTGTTTCCATTGCTGTGTCCAAGAAATATTACGATAAGACCAGCTACTTTACTTCCCTCTTGAATTCACGCACAAATCTTGAACAAAACTTTTCTAAAGTCATTTGATTCTATTAATGGTACCTTTGATTCGCATCGAGGCTTTGGAAATGAGACGTGAACCGACACCATGTGACACGTGGAGCTGCTCCAAAAGCACCACTTGTAAATCACTTAGTCTATAAATAACTTAATAATCACAGACTTCTCACCTGCAGCAGATTGAAAGTATAAGCTCAGCTCACATCTCCTCTAACACATGCCTCGCCTGCTAGATCATCTAAACATTAAATGAGTGCAGCTGTGAATTATGAGATCCAGATTTCAGTGGATATACAGTGTGTCAACACATCAAATAACATTTACAGTGAATATGGTTATCATTCATTAGAAATTATGTGGCAACACAGTACTTGTTTGAGATGCTGGATGTCAGATGAGGCCCACATGCCCTCATTTAACCGCAGGCCTCAGTGACAATAGCTTATTGTTGAAATCACTATAAGGATTTATGTGCAGCTTCACTTGTGTACATTATTTTTTTGGACATTACACTTATCTGGATGTAAATGTAAAGTGGTCCATGTTGTTAAAACAATGCTACTGATGAGTTTCTGCGACCCTAGGCAGTGAAGCCGTCTGCCTCCCTTCTAGCCACTAGGTGACACCACCACCTTGGTTCTCTGCTCTCTCCTTCCTGTATCTCTGTGCACAACACTCACACTCACTCAGAGTATTTCTTTTCCTTTAACGGACAGTGTTTGGATAGAATGTTTAAAAGTGCTGTAATCATGGACATGAGTGACCACGTTTGAAAATAGCTTCTGGAACAATTACAGCAGTATTTGACCTGGTGAATTACACTTTGAAGCTGACATTGTGCAGAACCTGCAGCTAATCTCCTTCCTTTGAGCTGTTAAAGTGCTCCAAGTCCTAATTACATTTTTTTTAATCCACTTTCACTCGAATTCCCCTACTTCACCACAAATCACCTCCACAATCTAGATATTTAATATGTCTGAGTAAAGACCATGGCATGTCCTGGGTCTGTCATCTCACCTAGGTGACAGGCTTCAGGTTGAGCTGTTCTAGGATCAGCAGAGCTGTGTTTTTGTCAGCTGTGGCCATAGTGACAGATTTCAGGCCAGTCTGACTCTGCGCTCAGTCTGAGCCAAGTGGGTCTGTCATTCTGTTAGCCCCCAAGAGGACACGCACAGGACTTAATGGCTTATGGTGATGTTTACTGTGGTCTATTGAAAGAAAAACATTATTTTAGACAGCCTTGGTTAAATATAACAGTGACTGCTCTCCTGTGCCTTGTAGGTCTAACACGTTTCATTTTCCTTTTTTTTTTTTTTTTTTTTTTTTTAATCACAGCTGAGAATGGAAACGTTTGAAACTTGAGGGTGTGTCACTGTTCTCCAAAGGAAACACTTTATGGCATGTTTAGCTCTGTGAGAGCTCCATAAGGAGTGATGAATTCATTCAAGCAGCTTGCAGCAGTTTTTCTTTAAAGAGCCAAGAGCTGGCTGCAGTGCAAAAATGTGCATTTTAATAAGTTGCTTTGGTTCACTTTTAAAACCAGTCAGTGAGTTTCTGGGAGCTAGATACAAGGCAGAATAGTGCAGATCACATTAGCATTGACTTAAGACTGTTCTTAGTACAAATCATTCTAATGAAAAGTTGCCAAATGTATTAATTTACATTAATAAAACACTGTAAGAGTAAATCCTAACCCTAACCATTCAGTTTGTTTATTTTTGTCAGTTTCTTTGGTCATGTCGTTCTAACCTTATCCATCAAGGTTAGAAATGAAGAAAGTGAGAGTGCCTCCTCATATTGTATGTGGCCGGGGTGTGTGACCACATTCTCCCTCACTCAACAGCGCTCTTGACAGCTATGGAGCCCTGCAGTGGCGGACAGGCAGCGGTCACGGAGCGCCGACCAGTTGTCACCAAAGTGACAGGCGACAGCTGAGTCCATACATCTGGAGGCCCCGGGGGGACTCCACACGCCCCACGTCTTTTAAAGTTTTTTTTTTTTTCATCGCTAGAGAAATGAGGTTACTCTGGCTACACGCGCACGGGGAGAAAGTGAAACGTGTCTCTGCTGCGTAAAAGCGCAGAGGATGAAGAAATTAACGCCAGTTTGATGACTCTTTTGAGCTGACCCAAGTGGTCTATGACCTATGGGCTGTTTTCTCACTATATATTGTTCAAAGTGCCATTTGTTTTTCTTATTAAAGCACCAAATTGAGGTTAAAATGTACACATTTCTCTTTACCATAGCAGCGATGGTGTCTATTTAGAGCAATTTCGACTTGAATATAAACTTTACCATAAACCCATACATAATTTAGAAACTGAAAATAATGTCGAAGGACAACTATTAAAAGAAAACAAAAACTGTCTTGGTCCACTCACCCCCCCAAAGCGTTCAGTCGCAGAGTTAGGAGTATCCAGAACCAATATTCCTGTGAGAAAAGCGATTCACGCTGCGTCTCATTGGCATTAGATGAAAAGTCCAGAGAGGCTGCACCACTGTGCCGCAAAGCTGAACCCAGAGCTGTGCAAAGCGATAAGCTTAAACCCCAAATACTGACTGCATTGAAGAGGAGCGCTGAGAGAGAGCCTGGTCTGACTTCACCCACTGTCACCACATCTCAGTCATTTCAGTGGCACACGGTGCGCTGTGGTGTATGCTCCTCTCGGCGGTCACAGTGAAATGACATTAGCGCTGCGACCTGCCCATTGGCTTAAACAAACGGCTCCCACCAATCCTGGAGAGACGGACCAGTCTGGAGCACAGTGGACAAATGCTCCTGTGAGTTTAACTCCTGCTGCTGCAGAGGGGAGTTTAAGAACTGTTTGCGTAATTTAAGTGCTTGGAAACTACTGAGTGAGTTAATCTTCCTTTATTGCCTTTACCTATATGCTCTCTTTACCTCCATATGAACTTTTGCTTTTATCTAGTCTCTCTCTCTCTCTCTCTCTCTCTCTCTCTCTCTCTCTCTCTCTATATATATATATATATATATATATATATATATATATATATATATATATATATATATACACACACACACAAATGAAAAAACTGGCTAATTAACTAACAAAGACTCCACGTGCACATACCCCCCTTTTTGAACCTCTATCCCCTCATTTTGTCACCAGATCCAGAAACATGATCTTTTTTTTGCAAACCTATTTGTCCCTCTTTCCATTAATATGAAATTTCCACAATGTTCTTTATGTTCTCCCACACAGACTGTGTAACACTACTCCTATTTACAGTGGACTGTGAAAGGTAAGTCTATATGCATACACTGAAAAGAGGCTATAGCCTGGCTGTCTATTGAGTTGGACAAAATGTTCAGGGATGATCAAAGATTTGAAGAGAATGGCCACCACCCATAAATCAGTGCATGACCCTAATTCAATAGTGAAGACTTGAGTTTTAACTGCACTCAAAGTCACGCAAATGTTGGTTCCTGTAAATTTATTTCTGTTGCAATGAATCAGCCTAATGTTTTAGTTAAGTTTTATCACAATCCCAAATGCTTCACATTAGTAGTTCAAATGAACTTGTGTGCCGACAACCTAAATACAGCTAAGATTTCTGACTGGGGGACCTTTAATGAGCTCTCTGACCTGCTGTGACCTGCTGTGACCCAGATAAGGCCTTTCCATGACATCGAGAGTGACACTGCGCCCCAAAACAACTCCGCCAAAGCTGTATTATTTGTAGTATTCGAAATCAGGATCTTAAAAACATCTTTGGAATTGTGACATCTTTCTAAAACCAAACCTTTCGACAGCTGAAACATGAAACACGAATGCGACAAATGCATCAATTTAATTTGTTCCCTTTGACCTTTATGGATCGCTCTTTCACTGGAACAGACGCTACATCTCTGGCTGACCTGGGTTACGACCCAGTGACCGTCACATGCATCTGACTGTGTGAATGCATCTTAAGTAAGAACAGGTTTAGCATGTTCAAACCTGTCAGTCACTCTCTACACAACCTTGGCATTAAGCAATTGAACACAGCACTGTGCCAGATCTTAAATGGACCAGATGCTATAAGGTACCACAACCACACAGTGAATATTCTTTATCAGAGCTGCACACATATCAATAATGAATAGAAGTCATGCTTTTCTAAATGAGGTGAGTGGCACCTGATTTAACCCATCACTTCATCTCATTAGGCCAGGTAGACAGACACAAAGAACAGACATTAAACCAATCTTAAAATATTTTTATCTCATCTTTATGTGTGGTGTGCCTCATTTTAGCATCACAGCTACAAGTTTTAGATGTATTTAGGGATATTTGATCTAATTCTGTTCTATATTTTCCTGCTTCAGAGTCCAGAGCTTCATTGAAAAATAAGTCAAAATTAGATAGAATAAGCCAAAAAATGCAACCAAGCTAGTGTTAGAGGAACCATACATTACTGCTCATCTGAGAGGAGGAATGGGTTCATGGGGTGTGTATGTCAGGTCTCTGTGACACAGCACTGAAGCTGATATATATCATTTCAGCTCACTGATTATTTTGAAGAGCCTTTTTGCCTCAGACCAGAATGTTTAACTGGCTAGACCTGAAAGCTCTTCTCGATCCCTTATCTTGTCTCTCTTCAGAGTTTATCTCCAGCTTATCTAATGGGATATTTATGGTGGTGTTGTAAAAAAAAAAAAAAAAAAAAACTCAGCATCACTTGCATGACTTTGGGCCATAAAGATGCTCAGCATACTTTCCAGCATATCTCATTTAATGTGGCATGTGATGTTTTCCCTTCTGATTTTAATAACATAGAACTTGATTCTGATTGCTGTGTATCAAATGTAATCCTAGTGAATTGCTGAGCATCAGGGCATCAGTTGGTCAACAAACCAATATTATTTTTTCCATTTGCAGCTGTTTTGTATTTGTTATGCTGTGTGACAGAGCAGTGGTGAATGTGTTGGTTAAGTCATCAATCCCTTTAACAAGATGAGGCGCTTAAGACACTGCAACAGGAGCTCACCAGCAAATCTGCTTTAATTAGAGAAGATGCCATTTTCTACTTTATAAATCCTGTCCACTGTTTGCACACAGACCCATGTAAGGGGGCAATAACTCTTTTGTCTCTCTTTGCACTCCTCTGCCTGTATCTTGAAGAACATTTGTCCTTCAGTGGAAGCTCTCTTCTATTAATTATTGAAAGAAAATTCCCAGTGTGAACTATGTGTTTTCAGCTGCGCAAAACCAATAACATTTCTCAAAGTGAGGCCACTGACCTGGAGACTTTTGGAGTTTTATAAGCTTGTGGGAATTCTGCACTCAGCTTCAGCACATCCCGTCTGCATCAATATTTTATACTTGCGAAGTGTGAGAGTTTTACCGCCAGTGTTATTTGGCATGAAATTATAGTAATTAGGCTGTCTAGAAGATACACGTCTCTATTTAACACCTCAAGCCACAAACAGTAATGTAGTTATAACTTTGGTTGCCAGGTTGGGTGAGGATATTTGCTGGAGTGTTAGCATGGTCTTAATCAAGTGGCTTGCTCTGCGTTTCATGTTTGCTCTGCTTTTAAATGAGTGGCTCCATGTTTGCTTGGACACAGGCTGAGTGAACATGAAGCTGCAGCGGTTGTGTAAACTAATTTTGCTGAGATGGTGAGATTTTTTTTATTATGCGAGTTACAACTTCCTGTAACCTACTGGGGTATTTGCATATTGAAATATATGAGATACAGTGATACAAATGGAAACAGTGTCTGCCCCAGAAACATATTCCATGCGCAAAGTTTCCTCTAATTCCATTTGAGATACAGTATCTGGTAATTGCTTGTTGTTGGTACATTACTCTCACAAAGAGAGAAAATAAATCCACATTGAGGTGCATTCAAACAATTTGGGAGGGGATTCTTTTTCTAAAAGGTATCTTGTTTCTCTGAGTTTACACAGGAAATCTCTAGTCCAAACAAAGGCAGGAAAACAAACAAACAAGTGACTGGGGCAGAGGCTGATGGCTGAGGGCAAAGGCGGGACCAGTCAACATAGCAGCTGGACCCCTTGACCAGTCACCTGGTGGCTGTCCAAACTCAAACACTGCTGACCAATTAGGAACCACTGGTCACCCTAGAGCCCCAAAAGGCCCAACTTTACTTAGTCTGTTGACTCGATTTGTTGTTGGACAGCCTGTCACAGATTGACAAATGGGATCACATTACTTAAACAAGCAAGTTAATGCATGAGCTGGTGATACAGTGAGTGAGTCAGATCCTGATTAGTTTCTGTAGAATCCATGCAGTAAAAGACTTCAGGGTCTACGTGAACTGCCGCAGTAACAACAGGCTATTGGCACTCTGTTTGGCTTGACAATCAAGCATTTTGCAAATACCAGACAATTATAATTGATATGCTACACTTTATCCTTTGTAGTCTCTAATTGGCTCTTGCTTAAGCTCTCCTGAAATAACTACAAACAACCACTGAAACAAGAGAAGGCTTGTTTGCTTACAGCATGCTAATTATAGAATTGTTACACAGTGGAAGTAGTAACCAAATACTCAAAGTAGTGTCATGATATCTGCTGGCCTCCGTCCCTGTATCTCTATTGGGGTTTGCTATCATTGTTTGCCAATGGGCCACAGGCTAAGCAGGAGGGAGTACAAGGAAATCCTTCAACAATTTGGTGAATGCTTTCCTTTTTACCACATTTGCATGGCCAGAGCACATGCATTCTTTGTTAAGAGTGTCCCTCAGATAGAAACCAAAACCCTTAATGGTAGAAATGTTGGGGAAACAGTGAGCTTGGCCAAGAAATAGTTTGGCACATAACCTTCCCTAAAACCAGTTTGCAGTTTTTACACTTGTGTTTTTGTACAGATTGAACAAACAAGATAAAAGACACTAATTGGTGAGCTTTAGAGGTGCTGGTAGTTGGGTTTTGTTACCTTCATACAGAGCTAGCCTTGCAGTTTCCCTTGTCTCCAGCCATCATGCTAAGCTTAGCTAACCATCTCCTGGCTTCATCTTCCTTTCAGCCATGCTCTGCCTATCCAGGTTACACAGGAACACACATGAAATTTTAGTTCACATTGGGTTGGAGAGGCTCCTCTTAGCAGTTATTCAAAATTAATGTCTTTCCCTGCTATAGTATCTGCCATCTGCAATCATACTTCTACTTTACTTCTACTTCTCCCCAACAGTCATTTATGAAAGAGCTGCATTCTTGAAAATTTTTCAAGTGGAGGTTCCACTCTTTGATTTTGGTGTATCCCAAAGGAAGTTTACGTAGGCAATAATCCTGCTCCCTGAAGCATATACTCTTTAACGAGTAACATTTCAACCTTAAAATGAGACATGTAATGACCAAATAATGATGAAATAACTGTTACAAGTATGTGGCCAAAAGGGTTAAGTTCTAACACTAGTTTTGCAAATGAAAGTACAGTAGTCAGCTTTACAGATGATTACCTGTCACACAACCATCCAAATTCCATTAAAGCTGGTGAGAGGTGGTGCCTCTGCATCTGCATAATGTGACTTTGATCTCTGGCCAATTTGTGGGGTTTTAAGTTGGGAAATTTTAGCAGGGAATGTGCACGTGCGGGGAGAATGTCTGAGAGACTACTCTAGCTGATGGTACACAATACTCTCCCAGTCCTAGGTTTGCTAACTGAATAAGGTTTGTAGGCTTCCAGGCAGGAAAACCAGGGAACTGGGGGGAAAGACAAATAACACTGAGAGGGTTCAGTTCAGACATGCCATCAAACAAATTTGAATTCAACCCATTATCTTCCCGTCCCTAACACAGTTTGGCTGATGAGCTCTGCATCTTTGTTCATGTGGGCGAGTTTCCCTGCTGAATTTTTCACGCCCCTCTAAATGTTATGCCTCAAACATAAATTGTCAGAGGATCAGACCCTGATGTTAGCTGGTTTCCATTGCTTTTTTCCATCTCTGTGTCTTCCTCCAGCCTTTCATTTTTATCCCAGACATTGCAGTGCTTCTGCTATTAATTCCCCAGCAGTGGACTGAAGCTCCTTTAGGCATGCCACATTCCCCAGCCCGGTCCTCTGTCGCCTGTGAGATAGCACAGAGCACACAACCTGCATTACTATTAAGATTCCTTATGTTACCCAGATAAGCTTTCTCTCTGCCTCGACTTTCTTTTTGTCTTTAATGTCTCCCTTCCTTCCTCTTCCCCTCTGTCTTCACTAAAGATGCCTTATGCCCCTGTGCTGGATTTGCTGCACCTCTCTCCCTCTCTGAGTTTTCAGACTTTGTCCAATCAGAACTAACACACTGGCTCTGGTGTTTGGTTTCTGTATCACTGTTGGTGGCTCTTTGACACTTTGCTTTTTTGGCACCCCAGACTGCAACCAATACCTCCTGGGGGAGCTCTCCCCCATCACTTATCCTCTTGTTAAAAGACCTCGCAAAGACTGACATTGTACTGTAGGCCATTATACTGTAGGCAATGTATACATATATGCAGTGTGTGATTGCATAATTGCAACTCTAGGGGAGAAACTGATTAAGAATTCCACCTTTATACACTCAATATAAACTTGTGAATTGCTGTGGTTGAGAGATGTCGCCTGGAAGCTATTTGTATAAATTCTTGCCTGTATATAATCCCTTTTCAGCATTATCCTCTCTTAACTTGGCAATGGGAGTCATTTGCAAAAGGGCCGACCCAGTGGATAGTGTCTGTTTCCCTCATAACAGGGGCTGTACATCTTCAACTGCAATCCTGTGCTGCTTTCAGCGGGACTAGGCTGTAATTTAATGTGTGCCTGTGGAATTCAGTGCCGGGTCATATTGCTTCACTAAAATACCATCAACAGCTTTGTTCCGCAACAAAAAAATACATTAACAAAATGAGGTCAGCCGCACTTCTGGGCAACACTTCACGTTTAACACATTACTTTTTACAGACTTGTTAGGAGCTGAGAAAGGCCAGATAACCAGATTTACAGCCTTGCTTGTACTATCGGCACTTGCAGGCACAGGTTTCTGCATTTTCCTCCAACTTGTGGCACCACAGTTGTGGTATTTGCTCTGATGAAAGGTGCCTTTCCATGCAAGGCTTTTTCATGCTGTTATAGATCAGTATCCTGAGGATCATCAACCTGGGGCTGCGCCAGTACAACTCTGTCTGCACCTCTGCAAGACAGGCTGATGGGGGAATGTTTTTTTGGGGGGTGGGGGGATGGTTTTAGAAAGGTAGTCTGAAGGTAGCAGTCCCACAGAGGAATCTGCCCCATTCCCTAAATTCCTGCTTCATAGGAACGTGTTTCAATCGGAGATGCTAGTTTGTCACTGCCCGGCAGGAGTTTTTCTGCAACTGTGGGGAAACTCTGGGCCCCTGCTCTGCACCACAATTGCTTTAACTCTGCTTTCTCCCTCCCTCCTTCCAACCCTCTGTCCCGTGGAAATGCGCCACTGACAGATCTTTATCAGCAGACCCATCCCTGCACGGGCTCGCTGTTTGCCTTTGTTTTATTTCACCGACCAAGCGCTGAGCCAGGATGAGGGATTTGTGTGTGCTTCCCTCTGCAGCTCTGCAGCCCTAATGTGAAACTGGTGTAGTTGTGGTCCTGACAATCCTTTTCCACTCTACAAATGTTGCCCTGGATGATAATAACATGGGTTCCCGCCTGGGGGACATCACTGTGTGGTCAGGGTCAGCCACAGATGGTTGTGTCTGTGGAGGATATAAACAGCGGAAATGTCAAAACAACCCTCGGACAAGTAAAGAGAGAGGGGCCGAAATAGTGAGAAAGTGAGACCTGGGGGGGGGGGTACAAAAATATGTCAATGAGCGAGAGTTAAAGACAGATGGAAACAGGCATTACAAAGAAGATGACTCTGCTAAATATAGACAACATGTAGAAGACATGAAGAACTGCCACTTGTCCTTGATGGTGTGATTGTATGGTGATGGTGAATGGAAAGTATGTTGAGCATTATATAAAACACAAGGCTATGGGCAGGAAGTGTCACCTTTCATCCCCCTGGGCTGGGGACAAACAGGCTGCATGAGTCTCTAGAGAGGACCAATCCCACCCATCCAACTCAGGCCTCATTATCAGACTCCAAAACTACACCACACTACCCAGAAAGCACAGCCACTCAGGCTTCTAAAGTTTGGACAGAACAAAAAGAGCTAATCCATCTCAGCGCTCTCCACTGGCAGCAAATACATGATGCCATATGTGAAGCCAACTGCTGGTGATTTAATTTTTTCTGTCCTGTTTCCATCATTTCCTGTTAATATCGTTTCACTCATTCACACACAGTTTTCCCCATGAATAACATTATCTGAAGAAGAAGAACAGGCCAAAATAAGCCACTTAAAAGACAGTTATGTTTTTTTATAACTTACAACACTGTATGATCGAAATCACTTAATTAGGGAGGTCAAACTCGAAGTGAGCACAACCAAAACTGGACAAATGCGGTATAAAACTGAACCAGGAGGTCAGTCTATAAACTGTGACAAACATGACTGCTTGTGTTTCTGGCTCTGACTTGTGTTACCATGTTCCCAGATCTCTGCAATTAACTTGGTGAATGCAATGTTATTATTACTGATGGAAATAATGTCCAAAACTACAAACACAAAACCAATTTGTTTTTTTTTTCTTTAAGAGGCTCATCACAGTACATGAATTGTTTTATCTTGGTGGTGATTTTTAAGGAAATCTTATTATTTGCTTGACTGCAGCAGGTTGCTTGTAAGGAAAATATCATTTTAGGCGTTTGAACAAATAATGCTGTTGTTTTTCTGGTGAGGACAGTGTCCTCTGTTTGACCTCATGTCACAACCATGAAAAATAAAAAAAACGTGCTTCTGTGCTGTCTGGTTCTTTCATAATGCTTGAATGCCTTTCTCATAGTTGATGGGGGTGAATGCAATGTCCTAGATGTGCTTTTGCCAACCAAACACTGACGACCACATGCGCTATTTGAAAGAAAGATCCCAGAATAGAGACGGGTGACACATCCCATTGCGCCATCCCTTGTCTGTTTGGCTCACTTGCTGTTACATATGCATTCACACACACACACACACACACACACACACACACACACGGTGGCATCAACTGCATGACTGGGAATGTCTCCTCATGAAAACCGTTTCCTTGTCAATCAACGCCTTCCTAATTAGACACACTGTATCTGTGAATGTTGTCTGGTTTCATTTGGGCATCTTTGCTTTGAAAGCAACCTGCGTCTCTCAGTTAGAATTTAATTAACTAGGGACAATGAATGAAAGCTGGACCATGTGCATGGCTTCTGCGCTACTCTTAATGATCAAGCTATTACTATTGTCACAGCACATCATTACCATTTCCACTGTGTGATTTCTTTTGTACACTGCTCTCATTAAAAAGTGTCACCAGAGAGAATTCACTTCTTAAGCCTGAAATAAGCAAACTTGTGGCCTTTGAGGTTTGGATCTATCTAATTAGCCAAAAAGAGGACTTTCCCTTGAGATTAACTTCACTTGACCTTTTGAAATTCAAAAAATAATCCAACACCTGTGCCAGACAGAGAATTACTTGAATTTGATTTCCAATCTTTACCTTTAATCTTGTGCGTATTCTTCTGTGTCAAGGTCCCTGTAAGTATGGTCCATTTTACAGTGTAAATGGGAGGTCTTGTTGTATTCCAGGTGGGTAGGCGTGTGAGCACACACGCACACTCAAGGGTCACACTGGCCCATTAACAGCCAGTCTTCTTTGACATTCAGAGACAAACACTATTATAATATTTATGAGTCATTTTCAATAGCTGCCATGTATAGGAAAATTGGATAAATGTTTTCTGGGGAAATGACATGTGACTCAGGAGACACTGATTGATCGTGACCATCTGATGAAATGCATCAATCAAACGCTGGGTGTAGTTTTTCCACACCGAATATCACCCGTGAACTGTACCCTTGAACAGAATGAAAACTGTGCTCGAGAAGTTGCTGCTAATTCACTTTAAATTCTTTTTGTGCAAGAATAGAATTGTATTATTTCTGAATTGAGTAAATTCATGGACAGTATGTTTCACACTTAAGATGATCCAGCCGTGTCATCATTTACATGTTAATCTGAACTGCAGTCTATTTGCATTGTTCAAACCTGCTAAATTAGATCAGTATCCTAATGTCAATATAAAATTAATATTGCAACTTTTTAAGTACACAAGTGAACACATTAGTTGGGATACGAAAACACAATGGTCTAATTCACAGAACAAGAGCATGCAACATGCTAAGAAAACTGGAGAGAGGTTTGTTAGTAATTTGAGAATAAAGTCGTTTTTAAGAAACTTTACATATTGCAGGACAAATGACTATTTCTCAACATATAATTTCATAATTTATCTTATCAAATTAAATGCTTAAAGATCTTGTTGTCAGTTGAGTTTCCAACCACATGGCCAACACTATAGAGAAGAACAAAAGACAGCACCTCCAAAATCCTCACTGTAAGCCAGCTCAGTAGCTCAAATAAGCGTATCACAGCCAGTTTAAGAACCTCATTGTATGCAGTCTATACTGGCCCTCATCTGCACAGCAGGGTGTATAGAGGTCAGACTACTGCATGTTTTTATGGATGTGAGATATAACCATGTATTTCTTCTCACATATTCATACACTGATTTTATAAAACTGACTGATTTGACTGCTTTCTTGCTACACACCAAAATCATAGATGCTTGCCACGTTTGCTATGCATTACCACATAACTGTAGGATCAGCCATCAGCAAACACCAATCTTGAGGTTTTTTTAAGCTCATCATACAATAGAGGCAGCAGCCACTTGGAGATCAGTTATAGCAAACTCTGAGGAGCTGTCAGGGGAACAAAAGGCGTTGCCACTCAGGTGGTGTAGCATAACGTCTATGTATACATCCCTGTCAGCCTCTCTTTCTCTTGTTCAAGTGCTTATCCATCAATTTAACCCAACACTCCTTCACTGTCTCCTGCACAATCATTGTGGTGTGGAGTGATCCGAGCACTGGGGCCACCAACAGCCGGGAGCAACAGAGAGTGTCATCGCCCTCCTTTTTCCTACTTCAGGCATGAGGCATTTTAGACACTTGGCTATGGATCATGTGCACAGTCACACAGACACAGAGCATGGTACACACGAAACTACACTTTCAGGTCAGCAAGGTGATGGTTGGAGTGTTGGAGCTGTGTCCATCATTGCGGATATAGTCTGTCACCATCATAATGGGGTGGGATTTAAAAATATGCCTGCAAGAGAGAGAGACTAAGAGCTCTCTACAGCTCAGATGGAGGGAGCTTGTTTAAGTGTTCACATTTTCTGCAGGCACTTTTTGATGAAGACAAATCATCCTCTTTCAGCCGGCACTGAAACACCAACTGAGTTGGACAATGGGACCGATCAAGCAGTATGAAGATATAAATACAGAGTAAAATAGGAGCATAATTCATTGTCAGGGCATACATATTGTTCTGGGTTATAATAGGCAATGGCTTGTTCCAGAGAGTAAGCACAGGCCAGGAGAGGATCATGCAGCAAAAATATCTCAGAAAGGCTCTTATTCTCTTAAGAAAAAGCATGTCTTAAAGATTAGCACTCAATTTTTCAATTGCTTTAGAGGAAACGCTATTCTTAGACTCAGTCCTGAGCATATAAAACAAAGCAGCATTTCAACTAATCTCCTTCAAACTGTATCTACCAAGTTGGAAGCTTATATGGCAATGATCACCCCAGTAGCTAGCTATGAAGTCGTCGAGGTCTGGACCTTAGTGATTTTTTTCCCCTCTCAGGCTGACGTTTCACATTGTATGTATGTATAAATCCCCTACCGACGCATCTATTAGGCATAATAGATCATACCCTCGGTTAACAAATCTGAGCTTGCTTGATAAGTGATAACACACATCTGACAGTCGGATGGATAAGAACGAGAGCCTACCAAGAGTAACATTTTAGTATCTACTAATACGTGTCACCTTTTTTAAAAAACAAAACAAAATAAAATATGGTCATGCATGGTACACATTAACATGTCATATTTACCGCGTTGACGTATTTATTGAACCGGTCCGTTCACAACCCGTGGAACAGCAGCGCTTACGAATGACATTTTGTATCAGTTAAACGTTATCAAGCTAGCTAGTTAATTAGTGTTAGCTAATGTAATGTAATGTTAGCTACCTGGTTAACTTGGTTTGCTAGCAGTGGTCCCGGAACACAGACAGTGTGTTGTTCCGGTGGGTCAGGGGTAGCTAGCTAGCTAACAGTACTAAAGGTGTCAACAGGTTGCTCACAGCGTCTGTGGTAAATGAATTCTTTTTGTTTCTGATGTTGCCCCGTGGACTCACTAACAAGGAACTTGTTACGTTTACAGAAGCAACCAATACTTTGTTTTCCTTTAGATTAATGTGTGATGAAAAAAAATATTGATATAGACATAATTGTAGGCAGTCTGATGATGTTGCAGTTACTTATTTTACTTACTAAATAAGTAAGTAACCTTTTTACTTATTTACTTTCTAAATAAGTAAGTAAAATAATACTCAACAACTTAGAAAATTGTTAAGATAAACTTTTTTCTCTGGAACATTTTTAACTATTTGTTCCAAAAAGTCGATTTGCTGTTTGTAGGTTACACTGTGATTCACATGCATTTAAAAGTAGCTAGAAAATAAATCTGCTCTACTTATGCTTCTGGACCTCAGTTAAAATCTTGCCCTAGTTTCAGCCCCGGCAGTAATCAATATTTTCATTTGAACAATGGGTCATATGATTATGTGTAATGTGAGAGGAGTCGTTTGTAGTGATGAACCCATAGAGATGTGTCACTCATCCCCTCAGTTTTAGTCTTTTGGCATCATTCAGCTCATTGTTTTGGTACAGTCTCCTTACTCTCATCAGCCTTCTGTTCTAGCTGAAGCAGACAACTGTTTTCTGTAAAGTCCTGATAAAGCCACTGTGCACTACCTGCCCAGAAACAAACAAATTTAGCAACTACCTGGTGAACACCAGTGAAGTATCTATTGGCTAAAGAGACCGTTTCCTCAGGGGTTGGTGAAGACCAAAACAGAGCTAAAGGGTGAGAAAATATTGGACTTGCATTCAGTGAGACATCAGAAACACAAATGAATGCTAATGTTACTCCATGACTGTTAGATATGTAAAATGGTAACTGGATTGCTCTCCTCAAAAACAGATTAATGCTATTTTAAGGTGTTGCAGGCTTTCTAACTTTTAGCAGATGAACAGAGAGTTTCACACTATACAGGCGTGAGCAGAGATAGTTATGAGGAGACACAAGACACTTTGCATATAAAGGTGATTGTTAACTTTGAGCTGATGTGAATGGTTATACATGACTTCCCCTCAGGGCAGTTAAACTCTGGTGAACACTACAATAAAGCATCAGAGGAAAATGAGGCTTGTTCCAATCTGTCATTATGGTGATACCACAACACAATGCCAGACAGATGTCACTGTGTGTGAGACATGCAGTAATGAGTGGATTGAAGTCATGCTATTAGTGACATAGTTAAAGAGACATTAGTCACTCTGCAGACTGATTCCTCTCTCATCCCCTCCCTCTCTCATCTGACCATCTGACTGGCTTCATAGCCCAAGTAGGAGATATCAGCAAAATAGTTATGGGCTGGCAGAGAAGAGGAGTCTGTGTATGTATGCGTATATCTGTCTGTGTGTAGAGAACAAAAGAAAGGCAAGCAACATTGTAAAAATACAATAGAGGTGATTGTGTGTGAAATTAATGCATCACTCTCATTCGTCATTTGTAAGATTGTTCTAATGACTAGACTACAGACTGTTAAATGAACAGCTGCAAATGAGTCAACCAGTGCCATACTGTGAAGGAAAAAAATAAAAAATTAACACTATATAGTCTAAGCAATCATCCAAATCACTAAAAATGCAGCAGATGTATATTAACTTTTGGAAATGAGTCATAGAGTATTACAATAAATTAATAAGGTGTCGTTTTATTAGTCTATGATTAATCTAAAATTACCCCTGCTGTGTCAGTCCCTCTAAGATATCTCTGGTTGTCCATAAAACACAAAACACATATCAAGTGTACAGTGTCATAAAGCCAAATTGGAAACACAACAAGGTCTGACAGTCTGTACAGATTTATGTTGGGTTCATGCTCTAAGGATTTACACCCTTTTGCCTGAGCACAAACCACAGCTGCAATAACCCAAAATGTTCCAAACCCTCAAGCAGTCAGTACCATTTCAACTGGTACAAGAAAGTAGCAGGAATTATATGGAACATTCTCCTCTTATGTGCTCTAACGGAATGGAGAAGAAGAAAAGAGTGCCAAGATGGTGTCATCCTTTGCAGGAAATCATAATAATCAAGCAGGATAACACATTACTTTGCTATCAAGACACAATCATAGGAGGGTTTCTTTGTTTTGTTTTGTGGAGGGAGGGATCCAGCGGCTGGACCAGTGATGTCTGATTCAATCTGATCTTTGTCAGAGCCTGTGGCCTGTCCACCAGCTGTGTCCAAACAACCCACACCTTCTGCCTCTTTCTGGGAGCTTTGGCTGGAGTGGGTGATGGTGGGAGGGGGGTGGTTGAGGGTGTGGGTCAGCTGAGGGTGCACTGAGAGGTCCCTGCTCTCCACGCTACAGTAACTTCTGCTTCTGACATGTGGAGGCCCTGGCCCATCCATCCTTCATCCCCCCTGACAGCTGAGCTGCTTGCGCGGGCAGGGGAAGGTAGATAGATCTGGTGTAGGTTTGCTGCTTTAAAATCATAATCTGTGACACTGCATTTATAGAAATGCCTGTTTTCTCTCTCTGCCAGTTCATATAACAGTAATCCAGTAGTGATTCCCATACCTGCTTACATACTGTGTTTGCTGTTGTAAACACCTCATAGCCCCCTGGTGCACTGGTGCATTGGAACTGTACTGTTTTACCCTTTCAAATCCAGCAAAAGGTATGTGTTTGGAATAAATAAGGAAGAAAATTACAGCTAGCTCAAGTTGTGAAGATTCAGAAATTCCTCACCACAGTAACTGTCACTCAAAACTATTAGAGTAATTACAACTAATCAACAGGAAACACTATTTATGGGTAGAACTAAACTCAGAGCTCATGGTTTGGTCACTCTTTTGCTGTCTTTACAGAGTTAAATAAGCCATGTTCACTGAGCAAAAAGAGCAGTAATATAAAATATCCTCAGTGGGCAGGCTGGTTCGTCAAACTTTTATTCCCTGTCACAGAAATCCTCCCTCAAAAAGAGCCAGGGGAAAGACCGTAAGAAAAACCGGGATGAAATGAGAGATGTTGCAGTGCAGATGGTCTATCTTAATAGATGTGAGATCAGCGAGCTGTGATAAGGGACCATGTCTACATTGAGTGAGGAGGACAGGCAATCCCTGCTCAGGGGGCTGTGCAGCATCTGCAGCCAGACATGAATAGATTACTACGAGTGTTTGGTTGACAAATTGAATGCCACCGATGAATAATGGCAAAAGACTTGTAAAAGAGAGATTGTCACAGGAAACTACGGACTCAATTGTTCCTAAAAGCACTGGTCCATGTGCACAATAATAGAGAAGTTATGTACCTAAAATACTGAATATTAAATTCCTTCTACTTTGCAGTTCACTTTCTTGAAAAGAGGGTGATATTTTTGAACTGCAGGCTTACATCCGTCAGTAAGCAACAAATATGAGCAGACACTAAACTGCTCTACATCCACTACCTCAACCAGACAGATGAAAGACTGTATTAGTACCCTCTCCTAACTTCAAATTTATCGAACAGGCATGAGAATTCTATCACTGTTCCATCAAATACTGCAAGAAACTGAATAAACAAAATTCCCAAAATGTTGAAATATTATTTTGATAATCCCACCACTAGCCTTCTGGTTACTGGTTACGCACATGCCTTCAGACAATGGGCAGATATTTTAAAGCTGCACAGGACCATGTAGTGCAGACTCCCTCTGGCCACGCAATAACTGAACTTACATGGTGGCTTTTCCCCTCTATAGCGTTTGACAGTAATCTTTCAACGTCTTTGTAAACTATGTAAACACCACAACCCGTGGCTGTGAATGGGCAAAATGTAGTCTGAATCCAATCTCTCCTCACACTGGAGTCTGGGGATACTGTATTAATAACTGCTAGGAAGCAAAAGGGACTGTGCTCAGTTTGCCTAAAATGTGTGAAGACCATAATAAACTTTCAGTCAGCTGCATTCTGAGAATAGCTCTCTCTTCCCCAACACCTTTCCCCCTGACTGGCGATGGTACAGCTAAAAACATAGAGGGGGATTGAGTCATATGGTTTCACTTTGAGGAATATACTTTCCTGCATGTACTCTGTAAAGCTCATGTTTCCATTTTTGTAGGTGTGGTCTTCTATTTAGGTCACAACAGAACTCAGAGGAGAGGAATTCCCTGTGTATCCATGTGAGGGAGGGTTTTTAATGAACTGCTCAGTGATTGAAATGGGGCAAGTCAGTTACTTTTACATGAAGGCACAACCGTTACTGCTTCATTTTGGATACAAGAGCGAGTGCAGTATGCTAAAGAGAAACAGAGGGAGCTGCTCTAACATGTCTGATCAAGAAACTGATGGTATTTAAAAAGTATGAACCATACATCCTCAGCTCTTCATCAGGTTATCATAAGCTACATACCAAATAGCTTTTCAGCTGTGCAAAAAACACACTAGTGGAAGTTGAGGGAGGAGGATCCATGAGTTAAGACCAGCTAGTGTGCTTCAGTCCAGCCAGAGCTCCCACTCATACCCCGGGACAGCTTTCTCTGATGAATAAAGAGAATGCTTTATGGCCTCTGGTCCTGCTGGGTCTTGGCTAGTCATGCACTGCAGCACTGTAGCTTATCCCAGACAGCCAGATTGCCATTATCAGAGAGAAACAATTTGAAAGGCCTGCAGAGAGCAAGCAGTCTCATTAAGTGAAAAGTTGATTTGTGAGTGAGTGAGTTGCATACCACATGACAATTTACTTTGAGTCTGGGGCATTTAACAGTAGCCTGTAGCAGATACACACTTGTCTGGTTCTCTGAGGGTGTAAAATGTGGGAGAAAAAAGGAAAGGGAGTAATGTCATGACTTCATCCTGCAGAAACGAAGGATATTCCTGTTCCTCATGTGTCATCATCCAAGCATCACCTTGCTGGGATGCTTTCCAAACCACTAAACTCTCAGCAGATGTTAAACAGGTTGGAAAAATATTTAAACTCATCTTATAGTTTTTCACTAAACATCTAAAATACTTGAACTCTAAATGTTGGTGGAAATGCTTAGTTGTGGAAGAAGAACTGATATCTGTTTTTTAAGTATCATTACTACAAGGAAAATCTACTTCATAAGTAAAGGTCCTACATACAAAATCATTTGTACAACAGCAAAATGTACTTTAAGTATCAAAAGATACTCATCACATTCACACTGCTATATTTACTATATAATATTATGAGAATTACTTTTTAGCTTATTACATCCTGTGCCTGCATCTGTCAGGCTCCTACGGGCTGTCTTCAAGGGTAGGCACTTGTATGGTTGTTTAGATTGGAGGAGTTGTTGTACAACTTTATACTGATGGGTACCTCCATATATTACAATGTATACTGAACTGAGGATGTTTTACATAAAGATATATATACATAATATAGTGGAATAAAATGTACAGTACTTCCCTCTCAAATAATATGGACTATAAGTATCAAGTAGCTCAAAGTTGTACTTGCTTGAGTAAATTGTTACATCCCACTACAGGATACAGTTAACTGCCTACTTGGATAATTTGCAAATGAGCTTTAAAACCTGGTGTCACAGGTCACCATGTCACATTTCACTCGTTTTGAGTAACATCAGTAGTTTTCTCTGGTGTTTGTGCATGAGCAGGCACTTTTTTTGCATGTATGCATGTGCTTGTGTTCGTTTGAGGTAGGAGTGTGGATTAGGTCTGGTCTCTGGCTCTCGTCAGCACATGCCGGACACGGCGCTCTGAGGCCCTGCATTCATTCCATGTTGTTTTCATTCCCCCACCTTCGCTAGGTGCACAAAAAAAATGTTTTCTCAAGTCTCTGCATTCCAGCAAAAAAAGTGCTAGCATTTACTTTTACACACACCTGGATTGTGGCTGTTCATTTGATACCCAGCATTTTTCAATTATGTAGCACAGCCCCAAAAATATGCACCATTTCTTCTTTCGCACTAAATCGTTCTGGCAGACAGGACAAGCAAACAAACTGTAGGTGAAACTTTATTAAACACATATTTCCTACTCCTGTATTTATCAGAGAAATCTACATTTATCTTGGCCATTAGTACTGAAAATAACTGTATGAACATTATTTTGTCACAGAGGGGCCCTATCACTCTGTTAGCACTGTGAACTGGAACAGGAAATATCAAGACCTGTAATTACAGTCAGATACAGAAGGTAAGGAAGTGAACTAACATTCCTGATCAGAGTGCAGCCTGGATAGAAGACACTTGAGACTTCCTCCATTCATTTATTAACTTTTCATTAGGCAACTTGCCCTAAGTTTGATCCTTCTCCAAATAAAGCTACACAGATTTTCCAAGAAGCAGTTTTAGGTATTTGCTTCCTTAGTAGACAACCTGGGGTCAGGATTAAAACTTCTTCTTCCAGTGTATAGCTAACAAGAACTCTGACCACCATTCCATAACCAACCGCTCTCTAAACATACACATCATGGTTTCATCAAGTCTGGCATAACATTGTTATTCCATGCTGATGCTTATGTCTCTTTGATGGCATTTTCTTTTGATCCAAATGACATTCTCTGACATTCTGGGACTGGGCAGCAGACAGGAAGCAGTTGGCATGCTTCCGCACATCCTGAGTCTGGCCAGCAGTTGTGCAGATGATTTGAGCTGAACGTGTTGTGTCATCTCACAGCCCTCTTACCGGAATCAGACTTGGCTGAACACCTCCTGCCCTCAGCAAACTGCACCACCATTTATTAATGGTCTACAATTACACTTGTCATTCTGCTGTGATTTTTGAAATCTGGTTCTAAATTTGGATTTAATCAGGACACATTGCTCATGTTCTCTTGTCAGTGTTACGTCTAATCACACATGTTCCTGGATTGCATCCAGACAGAATTCAGATCATGAGCCATATTTATTCTATTTGGCTTTTAACAATTTGAGTAACATCATGGGTTTAGTTTGGGGTGAGTCAGTTGATGTGTCCAAAACTGACTGGATGCTAACAACTGCAAGGTTAATCATCCATACCCTTTGTCATGGTGAGTTCATTGTGGCCCTCGGCTTTACTCCCTTTGTCAGATTTGGTACCACAAATCTGCCCATCCAACCTGACCTTGTTGTAAACTATGCCAGTGGTGTGGCTCCAGGTACTGTAAAGTCCACCACTGAAATAGTTCAACAGCTATTGGATTAATTGCAGTGATGTTTGGTACGGACATTCATGGTAGCTGCAGATTTAAGCTTACTGATTATGGTGATCGACTGACTTCTCGTAGCGCTACCATGAGGTTGACCTCTGTGATTTTTAGTGAAATTTCTCAACAGTTATTAGATAGACTACCATGAAATTTGGTACAGACATTCATCCCTTTAGGATAACTTGCAATAATACTGGTGATCCCCTGACTTACCACGTTGGCCCACCATCAGGTCAAACATTATAAATTTAAAACATCAGCATACTAGCATTAACATTACACAGACATTAGTGTTTAGCTCAAAGTATTGCTATAACCCAGTACAGCCTCACAGAGCAACTAGCATGGCTGCAGACTGTTATATTGTACATCCCTGGATACATATACTCCTGATGTGTTCTTGACAGAATTTCTAAACACTTGTTGATATGCTGATATTTTTTCTTAATGCTGGTTGCATCAGCTGTAATTCACAATTGAATTTTAACGCATCACTACTGGAAATCTTTGGGTTACTTAAAGACCTTAAATTACTTAAGAATCTGTCAACAGTTAATTATGCTCAGGTATAATTGGTTTTATTTATTTCACTTGGATTGAGAGAATTTTTTTTTTTTTAATCAAATCCTTTAGAGATAGAGTAGTTTACTCTTTTTTCCCTCACCACATATGAAAGTGGTGAGTAGTGAAAGTCCTGAACTTGTCAGGACTGTGTTGTCCTGTGTTTGTGCATATTTAGTAAATGATTTAAGCGATTGATGGTTGGATAAAAAGGTAAATGCCTGTGCATATCTCATTGCCAGGAGCATGCACGACTGTCTGTCTCGCAGTAGGGTAGTTGCCCCTATGGCACCCCAGATCACACAGACGACCTCATACCAGAGAGATGCGCTGTACTGACGAGGAGCTGAGATTCTAGCACCACACAGACAGCCCTGAACAGGGCAGGCTTTCAAAACAACTCTGCCTGTTCCGTTTCCTCTTGCTGATGGTGTGATTTGTGGATGAGCTGAACAAGTCTTCACTGTCCCTGTAGCAGGTTACCAGAGGCCATGACTCTGACAGACCTTAAAATTAAACTGCATATATCTTCCTCCACTGGTCTTGTCTGTACTTTTCATTTTTTTCCCTAAGCCTGAGTGTGGTCAGTCTTCTACAGAACATTGAGAAGCTCAGTTTGGAGAACTAAAATTAATTCCCTTCATAGGATCTTGATATGATTCACAGCTCATTTTCCATCGGATATGTGCCGGCATAGTTCATTGGCCTTTAAGCAGGAGGCCCCGGTGTGCTTTGTTGTGGTGGGAAGCAGCCCTGCTATCCCAACAGAGATCTGTGTCACATGGATTTTGGACAGCAGGAAAGCCAACAAGAGGGGCTTTCACATAAAATCCTGAATCCCTGAACTGCTTGCTACTGTACCATCACACTTCCCCTATACCTTACCCAGTGGAAACAGATCCTATCTTTCCTTATTGTGGGGGTAACCTAACCCCTATTTATTTAATTCAGTCATTTGACTGTTTGCAGTGGCAACAGTGACTCATGTCATTACATCACATGAGCAGATAGAAAGATACATAGTAGATCATATAAATGTATAAGAGAGGATGAAACTTTCCCACGCAGCAGGATATGCCTCGTGCATAGTTACGCATCCAAAAACTATGTTATATTTTGGGCCCAAAGAAAAGAAACATCACCAGTGAGCAGTGGAAGACAAGCTACTTCTCCATCTAACAAGAATAGATTTCAAACACTCACTTGGCTCCATAATTTGGACAAACTGTTGAAAACAAGCTGAAGGCAAAAGCGCCAGCTCAGAATGAAGGGGAAAATGATTACAACCACACAGACTTTGGCTTGGACATGATGGGTTGTTTACTGCCAAGAACAGCAAGTCAGCCGAGGAAACAAAATCATTCTGACACTCTCCAAATGTGTCCCCGGTTCTTGTGGAACAAGCTATTTACTGACCAAGTTTAATTAAGAATAAATTGATTTCAAGTTTTATATGGTTGTAACTTGGATGAACACAGCACATAAGTCACTGGAAGTCACTTTCTTGGAGCTGTGTTCAGCTCCCACAGGACATTCTCACATAAAATATGAGCCTTCTACAGCTTTGTCAATAAGTATCTGCTCTTGACAGGATAATATCTAAAGCGCAGGCATGAGGGCTTGTATTAAGGCTCTGATAAAAAGAAAATCATAAATCCAGAGCTGGCTTGATTTAAGTCTCGATTAATGTCAGTGTTGAACATGTGAGGGGCTTGAGGTCAATATTGCCTTGAGGTCTGTATGGTCCTGAGTCATATGGGCACAATAGCTAATGTCTCCCCTTGGCCCTTAAGGCGTCTGCCTAGTTCCCAACCAGTCATGGAGGGTCTACCCCCAAAGCCACAAGTTTCACCACTCAGTGAACTCAGTGCCTTTGGGTCAAGGGTCAGGAGCCCAGGGCCAGGCCACAGCCTCAGCAGCTGACAGTTATGCTTAAAGATCATACTCAGCAAGCTGATTTGTGAGGTTTACATAGAGCATGGGCGGGATTGTCAAACAAAGCTGTTTATGGCCTGAGTGTTTACCTGTGTCCTGCCTCTGGAACATAATTTACAGCCTATTATGCTAAAACCACAACACACAGGATATTTAACAGCAAAGACAGGAAGCTTCGAGTAACTAAGTTACAGCAAAGTGAGAAAATATTCCTCACTGCATAACAACGAACAGCTTCTTGAACACACAGCTGTATTAATCTCCACCCATAAAAGGTGTGCATACAGTATAGGACAGCTTTTAAACAGAGCTATGGTGAAAAGCCAAGTATCTTTTAAAGAGGGACAGCAACAACAAAGTGGCCCATTGCAAATCTTGTCAAGGCTTTTTGAAGAGCGCTCTCATAACGCCTGCTGACCCCGGGGTAGAGTAAACATTTCATTTGGCCTTCATGACTCGCCAGTAATTACCCAGACTGCCCCAGGGCCTTGCTCACTGCCTGGCTGGCTAACTGGCTGGCTGGCTCAATTTACTGGCTAACAGATATACAAAGAAACATGCATGCATTTCCTAACAGGTTTACCCCACATTAACGAATTGAAGTGCATTCACAAGGGGCTTGTAAACTCGCCTTCATGAAAGTCAGACTCAAAGCAGAGGGATTCGTTGTAATGGAAAGCAGCTTGTAGGTGTTTTAATGGATGTGTTCAGCTTTTTCCATCCTTTTCAACTATCCACAAATATTTTTGCTTAAGAAATGCAGCCTACCCAGGTGTATGAACTCAGCATTGCAGCATTGGTTCATGAAGTTTCTGTGCTTCTTTGCAAGCATTCATTAAGGTGTGTTAACCGCTGAAGGCTGCTGTCGGTTGCTAGTCGTTACCATCTGCCAGCCTTGACGCTGGTTTGACGCACTGACGATGGTTTCTGCCTCTGTGCTCATGCGCTGTCATGCACCCACACAAACACACAGGTCTGATTGTCCCCTGTCCGGCTCCACTCCCTCATTATCTGTGTAACTGCATGTCTGAGACCTTTGGCTCAGCAGCCAAGCCAAGTCTCCACAGTGCAGACAAACATCCTAGCCACAATAATTCACCTTTGGGACATACGTTTATCTGGCTTCACTGATTTGGTTAAGATGTTGATCCTGTTCCGATGTTCATTAAATTTGGTGGAAAGCTTACAATAAGCACTCTCATATGGGATACTGAGTCTCTGTCATTTCAATTTAGCTTCATTGGAAAGACCAAAATGACATTAAGTATTGCCATAGCATGTTGAGTACGGCTTATACTATAACTATGATCTTTTTTTTTTTTTTTTTGGAATCCTACTCTTTCTCCCCACTTCTCTCTCTCTCTCTCTCTCTCACACACACACACCTTTTCCTTGCCTCTAGCTACATGTATGGCAATGCCTCTACATGTCTGTGTGAGTAAGATTGTGACTCCCCAGGAGCAGGTGATTCATGATGGGGATTGAAACAAAGGCTGAATGAACCTGGAGAGACAATGCTGGGAGAGTCTGGGTGACCAAATTAAAATGCACTGAGGAACTGCAAAAATAAATAAATGAATAAAATAAAACTAACCAGCTTAATTCACAAATCTACTGTCAGTGAAACAATACGCACAAAATATTGGGTGGATGAAAGGGTAAATGAAAACCTGAAAAGAAAACATGAAGGAAATAAGGTGGCAAGTTAAGAGCCTTTCAATTAAATGCAACAACAACATGCCTCTCACAGATTTATGTTGTCTCAGCACAGCGGCTGAATCAGCCAATCAGAGGGACCCAATCTTCAGCCTAAATGGTAAATGGACATATTGTTAGCTTGATGGATGTGCGTTTCCTGAGAGCCAGCACTCGTCTCAACATAAAACCATACATCATTTTTAATTGGCTGGGTCTAGACTGGAACTTGTGATAATTAAAATGTAAAGTCCTGGCAAATGAGCTGCTACTGCAGCAAAGCCCCACAATCCTGATACCTTAAGTTCCATTAGTGGTTTGCTAATAAACTAAGCATGTGTGAGCCCTTAAGCATGTTAAACTATCTGGAGAGGATTTTGAAAAATGTCTGGCAAAAAAGAAAAAAAAAAAAAAAAAAAAGACAAAGACAAAGAGAAATCAATAGCAGCTGAGAGAGAAAACAAAGGAGTTCAAATTGAATTCCCTGTATGTTTTGCATTAAAAAAATAAGTTTGTTATAAACTAAAAAATAAGCTTAAACAGTATTTGGAATAAATTAGACACTACAAAGCCACATTATCACGTGTTGTAGCAAGTGGTTTAAAGGGGCTGGGGGAGACTGTAGGGCTGAATGCAGGTACTGTTCACACGAGGCCCTCCCTGAATACATGTTTACTCAACCAGTCACAGTGTCCAAATCTATGCAGAGAAAAAAAAAAAGCCATATTACCGTTTTCCAGACAGATTAACCCTAAGATTCAGGTTAACAGCCCTCCAGTGCAGGAAATTCCTGTTTCACATGCTATGAGGACAGTGTCGTTTCTGCATTAGCCATAATATGAATTTTGATCTATCCTGTAACAACCTCTGTGAATGTAATCTATAAGTTTAAGGGATATGAAATGAAATCAGTCATTTAAGTCTTATAGATGGAAGACTTTCTGTGGTGTTTGGCACATATCAGGCATTTACCATTTTATATGTGCTTGAAATACTGAACCACACACATACATTTACAGCCTTTTTAGTGGAATGGCAATGAAAACATTTCAACTTCATACAGCCTGTTTAATGGTGAAACATAACTTTGTGTAAATCAAATCCACCCTCTGGTACAAAACTGCAAGGACATACAAAGAATAAAATAAGACCGCCGTGATTGGTTGTGCCACATTAGGAGTATTTGACAATAAAATTTATTCCTGGAGCTCATGAAGAAAGTCTGATAGGGTGGATTTTCCATGCTTGTGTGCACCCTGTCTGTGTAAATAAAGGGAAAGGGCTGGTAGGGCTCTCTCAAGGCTTTGCTCTCTCTGCTCAGACCTTATAAGGAGGCTCGCTGATCAACAGAGCAGTCTCCAGGACATTTGATCCACAGAGACAAATGGAGAGCACTTGCACTGGAAACAGTGGGCAGGCAGGCTTGTCTGGGGGAGGGGGAGCTATCATGGTTAACCATCCTGAAGATATTACTGACATCTCTTGAGGCGTTTCCTAGTAAGTTTAAATGAAATGTGTGGAGGGGGTGTCTGCATCTGGAAGAAAGCATTTTCTTTATCATGTGAAGTCATCATTGAAGTTTTTTGAAGAATTTTAACGGTTAATGTGAAAAGAAAGTTTAATGAAAATCTCTACTCTTACTCAGATGACTTTGTAACACGCAGGATCAGCTTACTTTGCCCCATGGGCAGCAGTTGCTGATTCACTGAAGCCTGCTGGGATGAAAAGGTGCTGCCAGTCTCACAGAGACTTCAAGATGAAAGGGATGAACATCTTCATTCCCAAGAGCTGTTGACAGCAGAACTGACTTCCAGGTCAGGGTGGGTAAGGATCATCCACAGGGTCCAGCCCTTTGCGGTAACCATCAGGGAAACAGCTGGTCCTGGGCTCTCCCTCCACCCATCCTCCCCTCCTGTCACTCATCCCGCTTAGCAAGAGCTGAGTCAGCTACTTGAAATGGACACTCCCCTTTACTGTCAACCACAATCCCAGACAATTTACTGTTATCCCAAGCTTACACCATCAATGGGAGCTTTGGCAGCCTTGGATGATTGTAGGGTGACTGTGAGAGCCTACGTGAGGGATTTCTTAGGACATCTGTGAGAAATCCTCAGGTCTCTGTGTTGGTGGTATTTTCTTGTCCGTACGTTGAACCTGAGACAGTGACAATGAGAAGTCTGATCATGCAGGCTCATGCGGGGGTCTCAGGTGGCACAATGGATGTGGAACAGCAAGAAAAGACCAAGCAAGACATGTAGGAGGTATGGGAAGGGAAGACCACCAATTGCAAAGCAGTCAAGTGAAACATTACACATTAGCTCCACTGGTTCACTGATTGGCCTTAAGTTGAAGCAGCCTAGTGGAGTGATTCAGCTTGGTGACCCAGCACCCTTATCAGCAAGTGTGTTTTGATCAGTGATCACTCAGTGAAGCCCCGGCAGGTTCCACATCGTATGAGCCCAAGGGGGTGAATACCTGTGATGCAGAAATGCTGTAAAGACATGGTGTTAAGTGAGTGACAGTGCTGTGGTGCAGCTGTGTGGCTGGTAGGCCTGGGATGTAGAGGCAGGTGTGAGGACTAGACCACCAACAGTTTGAGCTGCGAAGACACACTGTTGAAAACTCCCCTCCCAGTCCCACATAAACAGTGCAGGTGTACCCACACATAGTAGTCAGCCTCAGAGTCACGTGAATTTGTCCAATCTGCCTCTGTCTCTCATGTCATTTTTTTATATTTACATATCTAACCCAACTGTCAGTACTTGACTCGATGCCAGAGTGTAAATTATTAAAGTGGCCCAAAGATTATTTACAGTTATAGTCTATGGATATAGAGCAGTGTTTCCCAACCTTTTTTGGCCTGTGATCCCTTACACTGTGTTCATGTCATATTATTCAGACTGTAATTACTAGCAGCCAACTGGCTATCTCTGACCTGCAATTTCTTGTCAGAGATGGAGAATTTCAGAGTGATAGTTGTAATATTTTTTACTTGGCAGCAAGAATTCAAAAGTGTCAGAAAATGGCTGCAAATCTTCCATTACTGTCAGATACACCTAAATAAAAATTAATTAATAGTATTAATACATCTGTTTAAGCCAATAAAAAAAAGACCACTAATAGCACCAATTTGTTACGTAGATATAAACTATGTTACTCATGCTTTAGTTCATACAAGGGGATACTGTACTGCAAGAACAGAAACTCTAGGGAAACAACTATACATTGTCCTCTGACATTATGTAAATATGTTAAGTATGAACATCTTGTGACTTAGAGGATTTGTTCATTAAAAATGTTTCCTTGTTATGGTGATAAAAATGAAATTCAGGTGGGATTACGTTTCTCTCAAAACACATTTACAGTTACAGTCATGCATGGTATAGCACAGTTTCTAGGAGGCAAAGTTGGCTGGTGAGAGCTAATGGGGATTCAAATTAACATCAGTTAATTGCTCTTGTAAGTTTTAGACTCATTTATTGATTAGAAAGTAATTTTATAGTTTTCCAGCATAAAGCCCTGTTCTGCCCTTAAGTCGTGATTTACACAAGATGCTCCCTCTGCTCCCTCAGTAAACAGAGGGAGCAGACGCACAGCTCAAGGGCTCCTCATTCATCTCATCATCCCAAGGACACTGACAGCTGGCCTTCGTGACGGGACAATGAGTCAGTGAGGAGCTCCAGCAGAGAGACGCTGGCCAAGGGCCCTTTCTGCTGCAGAATGGGACTCTCTCTCTGAAGGGGTTAAAGTCTTAATCCTCTTTTATTCTCTATGGCATAAGGATTAGTCAGACAAAGTTAATACGCACACCTTCAGGTTAGGGACCAGAAGAAGATCCCTGCTCTGTGGCTGCTCGGCCTGTCCACTGTTTGCAAACACCATGCGGCCCTCACTGCTCTCATTGGCCATAGTCAATACAAGAGGCCATTTTGGCCAGAGAGCAGCCACCCCTGTTTCAAAGCCCTTTATGCAGAAAGAACGGATTGTTTGACTTGTCCCTCTGCACTTTATGAGTATGCATTTTGTCACCACTTAACCCCTGAGCTAGGTCATGATTGAGATAGAATTTGCATTCATTCACCGTGAAAATATTGTAAAAGTTATGTAAACAAGTGCATAAAGAGAGCCATTTCACAGCTCACACTGCTGACCCTCAAAAGGGGGTTTGTTTGCTGCTGCTCAGCAGTATATAAATATTCAATTGCCTGTTAGCCACGGCTGCTGCTAATCCTCAGCAGAAGTTGCTGCCAAGTTGGAACATATTTGAGGGCAGCTGGATAATAAATCATAAGAACTGAAACACAGAAATATACCAAAGAGCTTGCTGTTTACGCCTTTTGTTCTGGAGCGATGATGGTTGTGACAGCAGGCTCGTGAGACCGGGACAAAACCCACCATGAACTTCAGGCCCTGTAGAGACTGTCCGTGCTTCAAGGCAAACAAGATGAAAGAGGAGCACCATTCATGGCATGACAAATGGCAGCACTGTCTTAAAATGATCTAAATTAGCTGATGTAAATGATGCCACATGATGTTCTGCATGACTGCTTTTGCTTTTTTAATTATCATGGTTTTTTGGGAATTATTTGTCCTTGCTGCAAAACATTTTCTGAGAGATGGTGACTATTTTTCAGATTAACCCACTTTAGCTAAATTTGTATTTCAATATATGCACTATGATCCCCATCATTGTGATGTTTAAAAGAACTTGCTTATTTTCACTGTATTATATATATAGAGAGAGAGCTTTACATATGAGGGTTTTGACTCAAAAGCTCTAATCAGAGAAGCTGAAAGGAAAGTTTTTACAGTACAATAATTCACACAAACTGTTTATTGGCTGAAGCAAGTGGATACCGGTATGTTGTATAAGTGAAAACAGGTGTCCAGTGCTGCGGCTGGTATGGAGACATACACTGGCTACAGTATGTCTGTATCTATGCATATGGTGTATTTCACATATCATCTATCTATCTGTCACTCTATCTCTCAGTATATTACTGCTTTGACTGCTGTTCACATGCTTAAAAATAAAAGTCTTTGAAATTGTTTGATGGTCTCTAATCTTTACCAGGGGTACTGTAGAGCAGTCATCATGGGAGATTTACAATGGGTTTATAATAGCCAAATTTGGTTTATGGGACAAAAACAGACCACATTTTCCACAGAGGAACACTGTGGCGACACTCAGAATATTGTGGCATATTTCTGTGACACTTGGAGTCGTGTATTGGCGCCTGTGCTCACACCACCACTGTCAATCATGTTGGATCGCCACTGAGTGAGCATGTGTTTGCTGAAGCGTTGTCTGCCACAATAACATGTTTACACTGGTGAAAGGAAAATCCATTGGGCTCCTACAGAAAACAAGCTCATGTCCTGAAAGACACTGAAAGATTTGTGATTGTTGAGTATTTTTACAGAGTCCGATAAATCAAATTCAGGAAGGAAATTGTTTCAAACTGTATTTATAAATAAAAAGGCTGGAGTGAATGTGAATGTTTCTTATCAGCACTGCTGTATCCCTCATTCACACAGTTACAAACATTTACACACATCCTTCACAGTTCCACAGTTGTCAAATAAGCAGCTCTGCTGAAGCAGTTGAAGGTTATGTCACTCTGCTGAGGGCACCAAACAGTATGAAGAGAGAGAGTTATACTGTTTCAACATACTGGCACTCACTCTGCACACGTGTTACTTTGCACTTCTGTTACACACTACTATCAAACTGGTAGCCACAGCCAGGTAGAGAGAAAGAAGTCTTGAAGCAATGACTAAAGCATTCTTCGAGTAGTTTTGGATTAAATTTTAGGACTCTCGATTGGGTCTACACTTTATTGGATAACTGTTCAGTGTAATTGATCAGCTCACTGGAAAGAGATGGAAAAAATTTGTAAATGCTGAAAATGGTCAAAGCTTTTAGCTCTGTAACAAGAAAAACTCATCACCTGATCATATCCCAACAATTCCGACCCAAACTAATAACAAAAATATAGAGTTTGAAATATTTGGGGCTGTTCTGGTGGCTGGCAGTTTAAGGCGCTGCCCATGATCTGCAAAGTTTCCATTTTGAACACAGCTCATGACCTTTGTTTCATATCGGTCTTCAAGTCTCTCCCTTGAGTTTCAGCCACCTCTCAAATAAAGGCATAAACTACCCAGTAAATACTTTTTTTTTTTTGACAGAAGTCATTGTGGTTATCATTGAAGGAACTTGGTATTGTTACCATCTTACAGACTCCCCTGTCATGACTTGCCTCTTTCATGGCCTACTTTAACTAATATTAACCAAAAACCATAACCAGTGCTGTGGTTAAGCCAACATGCTGGAATACAGATCTGTGATAGTGCTGTTGCAAGCATTAAACAATGCAGTATAATGTTGGTTATGTGTGTTCAGCAGCCCAACTTTGAAAGTGGCTGCCAAGGTAGTGCGAGACAGGTTGAACCTCATTATCGAGTACAGATCATATCCTGTAGAAGCACTTCTCTGAAAGATTCCTCCTAAATTAGCAGTCACAAGGCAACATTTCTGACTCAAAACTCTTAACCCCAAACAATCAAAAAGCATTAGTGTTTGCCTGAGAAAAGAGAGATTGTTGTGGGTCAAAGCTTAGCAGTCTGTTTTTCATTGTGGACACCTCTGTATATACTGTACCTTTGTTTTATATTATCATATCATACCCCTCCAGGTATCAGTGGAATGGTTAAATGGCTTGTTGAAGTTCTTATGAGATCCCCTTGATCTATCTATAATCCTACTCAGATAAGTTGTGTTCTACTAAATCTCAGGTGAAGAATAGCTCCATTCATCTTGTCAATGAGAGGGATTCTGTGTAACGCTGAGAAGTCCCTCCACTGACCAGAGTATCCATCACTGGTCATTAGTACATGAGTGGCAAACAGACACTGCCAACATGGCTCAGATCCAGGTGGAACTTGATTGCTGATCGGGCCAAGCAAGTTAATCCTCAATTCCAGTGTTCTGTCTAGCTAAAGGCACAATGCGGGATATCAATAAAAGAAGTTGGGGCTTTGGAAGGGCTGCTTTAATCCACAGTGAAACCAAAGCGACCTCTGTCAACGAGCCTTGTTTATTACTGAAGGGATTAAGGTATTGCTAGGTTAAGAACAACTTTGATCATGACTGCTGGCTCCTGGAACGCACAAAGGCTTGAGCATAAGCCAAGGCAACAATTACCAGCCGACAGAGGGTCATTAGACAAGAGGGCTGCTGCCTACGTTCCAGACACCCCCCACCCCCAACCAACCAGGATCTTTGATAACATCAAATCAACCTCCATTCCAGGGAGCTGTACCACAATCACGCCAAGTAAGGCTGCCTAATGCTAAGTAAAACTCTGCCAGACTCTGCCGTGGTCCAGCATTCCCCACAACTGAAGAAGAGGAGTGGCCCAACAGGAAGTGTCCAGGGTGGGCCAAAGTGGGAGGCTGCAAGCTTCTGGGTGGTTAGGTCCATAGAGAGCTGCTCAGATCTATCTGCTTCAAATGTGATGCTATCTCTCTGCTGCACTTTGCTTGATTTTTCCACTCTTATTGATTTCCCCAGGGGACAGTCAGTTAACCCAAAATAGGTGCAGATTGAGCCATGCTCATTTTAGTTTTTCACAGTTCTACTGTAAATGTGACATTTATAGCCATCACTTTACCAACCCAGAATGAGTCTTTATTTGAACTCTATTTGCACTGTTTTACAGAATTTACAGCCTTATTTCGATAAATAGAAAATAACTTGTACAATGTACAACCTAATAATAGGCAAAACCTTGTATGGCATCAAAACGTAAACCTTGAAGTGATATATCGAAAGAATAACAGAAACTACAATGAAAGCATAGTTTTTGTTTTTCTTGCCCCGAGGATGATTTAAAATAACTGGTCTCTGTGGCTGAATACAAAGGTTACCAAGTGCTTGGCCTTGCCATCTATTGCAGCTTGATCTTAAGGAATGTTCCTAAATCTCTCAGAAATGTACTGTATATCTGTATGTCAGACACATCAACTACACCTAATATTTACCCTTCCTTCATTCTACATTTAACCACATTTATCTAATCTTAAACACTACTAAATGGGTGTGAAATCTGTTTTCAAAGTCTGCAAAAAATAAATAAATAAATATCATTATACTTTGTTTTACCAAACTGTCACAGTCTCATAAATGACTAGATGGAGGTACACAGACCAAAATACTTTCAAACACATGTGCAGAGGAAAGCCAACAATGCAGATAAATGAGAGCTAGCAGTGTTTTATATTAGACTCTCTTCAGTAGTATCTTGCCCCGGCACCTTTGATGACCTAATTGTTTTGTTTAGTTGTAAGCTACAGTTCCATGCGTAATGACTTTGCCAAGGGTCACAGATAATTCTTTGATATTGTATAAGCCTGAAGGAAAAATAATATTGACAATATTGCTTTAAGTTTACTTTGTCTCCAGTCCTAATGTTTGTGTGACAGTCTAAATTAGAGCATGAAGTCAACAGACTGACCTTTGACCCATCTGTTCCTTTTTGCCCTCTTGACCCCACTCCTGAGGTGAACTAGAGTTACTGACCAAATGTCTGCAAGGTCAGAGCAGGGTCAGTGTACCTGTAAACAGGGAAGTGGAAAAGATTGCGGGGGCCAAGCTTCCGTTGAGAGCCTGATAACATTTGACTTTTACTAGAGTGGTGAGGATCAGGTCACTGTTAAACTGGCTCTTAATTCACTGGGCCAGGACAGTAAAAACAGAGGAAAAACTCTGCTATCTGTTTTAATGTCTTCAGTTTCAAGATTAGTTCGTACAAAGTAGAGTGGACTGGATCTTAAACTGCCACCAGCTGTGTAGAGTTCTAGACATCCTGCCAATTTTGCTTACTAATCACCCAGCTCATAGAGCATGCTTCTTCTGGTAAATATGCTTGTGTAAGATCTGTAGTCCCTCATAAATCTTTAAGTCCCCTAACAAAGTTCCAACTCAGCAATGTTTGTCAGTGAATAAGCAGCGTTGACATAATCAACAACACTCCCTTTGGGTATGATTATGCCACAAAATTATTCAGTCTCTACAATGTTTTCCACCCACTCCGGAGTTATTGCTTTCAGCTGGCCAAGCACCATTGATCCCCATCCTGAGCGCTTATATTGTGCATATCAACAGGAAACAAATCGGCAGCGAACAGACCCACAGTGTTTTGGTTAAACTCATGACGACTGTGGGATGACTGGCAGGAAAAATGTAAATAAAAGCTCTATTTTTTACCCGGGTCTTCCACAGAAGCCACAAAAGCTGACAGTTTGACAAAATTGGAGGTAAATAAAGACAGTGTCTTATGACAGTGGTTTATCAGCAACTGCATGAGTAAATATCTTGCAATATGTGTCATGTCTGGGAAAAGATAGGGGATTTTAGGTGCAACAGACTGACTTTCATACAAAAGACTGTAGGAATCTGTTATGCTTTAAGCAAAATGTCTGTTGGATCATCAAATAGTGTGTGAAACACCCTCTGAGAGGATTTGAACTTCTTTGAAACTTTACTTTGTCACTTTTCGGGTGATAAACTGAGTACAATACCTTGAATGCCTGTCATTGAGAGACAGAAACCTCAAGTCCAACAGCATAAACTTTGATGCTGTATCTTAATAAAAGGACAAGTCTTCATTCTATTTACCAGTAGCATGTGGTTTGTAACTTTCTGTAAAGGAAAAAAATTAAATAAAGATGCTGCAATTCCACCAGGTGATCAATTACAGCATGCTATCACATTCACATCAAAAAGACCAAAAAAGATCCTTAAGGAGAATACAATCAGCATAAATATCAAGGGTATACTGCAAAGGGAAGTGAAACAGTTCTTGAAAAGACATTAAAGCAAGTTTGCCCCCCTCCCCAGGCATAAACTTTATTCATGCAGAAAATAAGAGAGATAAAGAAATAATTTAAAGAACTCCTTGGCTCTGAGTACGCAGCAGCATCTACTGGCCTCCAGTCTCCAACACAATCTCTGTACATTTGGTCAACAATGCCATCTGATTGCTGTCTGTCATTTCCTAGTACTGCGTCTCTCAAGCTCCTCCATCTGCCATAGACAGCATCACATGGAAAGACCTTGAGTCATACTGAGTGCAGAGGCATTTGCTTACAGAGCCAACAACAGTTTGCAGGCCTTTAGAAACACGCCAAATATGATTACATTTTGAGTATCCTGAGAGCTGTACTCTTTATCACTGTCCAAAGAAAAACACCAAATTACTTTCAATTGCTTCAGGCTGATGTTGGAACCAGTGGGCGATATTGTGTCAAGGCTTTTGGGAATGTTATCACAAACACAGCAAGCTGAGAGTTTGTAAAACCTCTAGTACCCCCAGATTATTCTTGAACTCTAAATTACCTGTGGTTGGTAAGCTATACTTGGCAACCATGGCTAACACTGAGATAGGTCACATGACACACATTGCTGGCCCTTCTTTCATTATTATTCCAGATTAGAGAGGGATTTCATTCATTTTCTGTAATTTATTAGTTTTGACTATAAATGGCAGGCAAAGTTCCCATCCAGATTTTCATTTGAGATTCATGGCAGTGCTTGTGTGACCTGAATCCAAAATTTACTCCAAAATAAACCAAGGATCTTTTGGGAAGTGTCTGAAGCTACAGTAAGATGATTCTGCTGCCTACAGACATTTTATTCTTAGTGTTGCTGCAGCGATGCTTCTAAATAATGCCCTCTAAATTGGAGATTTCTCTCTCTCTTTCCCTCCCTCTCAATTTCTCTCTTGGCAGATGTGCAAAGTAAAAGTGTAGCATATCATTAGATCAGCAATGGTTCCAAGGCCTCTGCCCTCATGGCATGTTCAGGCTTTACAGCGCGAGACCTCGCTCTTATCGGAGACAACGCTGCATTCCACTGCAGGGCAGATGGAGTCACATTTTTCAACTCTCCATTGACAAGATTTACTATTGCGCCCACTATCTCTGTGATTTGTAGGTACAACCCACTTTGAAATTCTCCCAGTCTCCCTCTGGCACAACACAAAGCTGAAATATGCTGAGGAATATGCTTAGAGTTCACTTTTGCTCTTCCCTGTCAGTGAAAACATATTAGTCTGTATTAATCTGTCTCTTATAGACTGCCTGGCCAAAGTTGTTGGCGTCTCTTCAGCTTTTTTTCTTTTTGCCTCAGATTCATTAACACTAGTTCTTCCACAAGATGCTAACACTGATATAGAAAATCCATAGTAGTATATAGTATATATGTGACTGTATTGGATGAATGATTTTGACTAGAGCACAAGCAAATCTGTATAATTCTGTGTATTCAAGTCCATCTACCAATGCTCCAATAATACCCTATGCTTGTGTATTAGGCCAAATGGAAGATTCTACTGTTTTTCCTCTGTTTGGCTTAGGACCAGTCAACTATCCTCTTTCAAGCCACTTAGGCAGCCAACTGGCTCTTCCTGTGTCTTTTAACTTTACCTACCACCAAAACACAGAAGTTTCAGTATGCAAGGAATGCTTGGCGAGGTTGTCAATGCAGCCTGATTACATCCCGTGAGTTTAAGGAGCACGAGGATTACAAGGAATGACAGAATGGCCTTCTTCCTGCATTAAATTAAATCCCCGTCTCTCTCTCTTTGTATCCACAGACAGCCAAGACTGTGCTGCCAGGGGCAGGGCACCATACCAGGGTGCTCTAATCTGTTTAACCTACATGAAAGTGTTGTAGCTGAATAGGAAAAAAATGACCCCTTCTTACTGGTCACCACAACCCTGACAAAAAAAAAAAGAAAAAATCGTTTGAATTTAAGTTCTGTGTTAAAAGAATCTCTGGTTCACAAAGATAAGACTTACTCCACAGGAGGCCCTTTGAAAACCCTCTCTCGTTGTGGGTTTGGTGATAAAATTCTAATGGAATATAACCATATTGAAAGCCAGATTAGCTTTTCTGAGAATATACACCATTGGAGACAAGATGCATTTTTGTGAAATGTGTGTACATTTTGGAAGGAGCACATTAAGGAAAGAAGTCTTTTGCTCCCAAGGTTAGACAAGTTCAGTCTCAGCATTTAATTATCCTGAAATCTGTGTGGGCTCCGAATTCTGGGAATACTTCACAACTTTCATGCAGTCAATTATGAGAAGTAATTTGGATTTTCTCAGGCGCATTAAATGACTGTCATTGTGGAAGCCAATGATGATGTGTTATCAAGTCAAAGGGAGTTTTCTCATTTGCTATACCCTGGAGATGAATGTCTGAGGTTGAAAGTAAAAACTTAATAATCACATCCTTTAAAAACTGCTTTCCCCGCCTTTACAGGAGATTACATGGAAAATTCTAAATATTAAATCTTGTGCTGGTCAGTTTGCCAAAAAAAAAAAAAAGAAAGGCTCGGTGTCTTTCAGCAGTAAAACTGAGAAGGTTGGACAATGTTGAATCTGATACAGGCTAATCTCTGGATCCCTGTCATCCTCACATAGAGGACATGAGCAGACACTGGCCAGACACTTCAAAGCACTGGGAGGAGAACAATCACTTTCAGAATTACTGGTTTCCGTTTGGCTTATCCTCTTTGCTGAGGAATTTCTTGTATGTAAATAACTATTTGTGTGGATTTGATCAGTTCGGACCACACCCAAGCATCGCTTGAGCCAAAACTGTCTAGTCTCACTTGCCGAAATCCCTACCACCTTATCACCAAACCAAATACATATCCTTTCTGTTGCTCTGTCAGATTCAACTGACAGACATGACCGACAGCTTTATCTCTTGGATAGGAGTAGGTTTTTGATCTCTTAAATCTCTTCTCACATCTGAACCCACATCAAAGGCTTTAAGCTATTCAAAGAAGGTGGAGAATATGGCATCCTGTCTTCATATGAGCTAATCCAAACCAGGCGGAAGCAGGAGAGAGGAATGAAGGCTGATGGATGGACCAACCTACAAACATAGCTTGTGGTATTGCCAGACATGGAGTACTGAAGCCTGTATATTCCAGCTCTGCTCTCAGAGCCTTTGTTTGTCACTGTACTATATTAGAGCCTCTTATGTTTGTCTTGTGCCCCGAGTGTGCTTTTGTTGATTTGTGCACATCTGAAGTTTCAATAAATATTTTCAATTCTGCAAATTACTTCAGTTGTCTTTACTTCACTGTATATTTGCACTTATTCATAACTTAGATTTCCAAGTTCCAAGTTCTGTCAAAGACAGGGAAATAATGGTGCCAGCATTAACTAAATCAACAGAATGGCATCAATTACAATGACCACAGAGATATCAAACTTTTCATCACTATGTGGTTGTCAGGCAACACGCTGTTCACAGTGTCTTGCCACCATTTGCCAAGAAATGCTGCATGTATAGATTAAACGATAGGGGTAGAAAGCATTCATTAGTAAGCTTTACTCCAGTAGGTGCATTTTCAAACTCTAGACAGAACCAGGCTAAGCTGAGCTAACTGCCTCCTGCTCCATCTCCATACGTTACAGGATATGAGAGTAGTGTTGATTTAAAAAAAAAAAAAAAAAAAAAAAAAAAAAAACTCTCAGGACTTAAGCATATGAGCCTATGCTGAACTTCAGCATATGCTGAACTTCCTTAAAGCAGTTTTGTTTGAATGTTAAATCAATTGAGTCAGTGTAATATAATGGGATGACTTAATGCCAGGGCCACTGAGCTTTAACACCAAACTTTACACATCGACACAGCTTGTGCCACATGTAGCTCATTGTGTGGGTTTTCTGGCATGCACCCAGTAGTACAACACAGCTTTTCCACCTTATTCCCTAACAAAATATATAGGCTAAACTCTGGCTTTTTTTTCCAAGATAGTGCGGTTAAAACCGCACTACATGACATGGATGGACCCAGTACATTGCTGGGAATCATTAAGCTGAGTTTGGGCTCTGATTTTGACTGCTGTAGTGTACAGCTTTGAGTCTAGCTAGGTTTCATACCAGGCAATACTATGTGTAACCCTGACCAAACATGTATCTCAAACAAGTTCTCCTAAACTTCTAACTCTTATGGCCTAAATCTTTCTTCAAACTTCTTTCAGGAGTGAGGCTTGTGCTATCTCTGGGCTTCCACAGAGAAGAAAAGGCACCAGCAAACTACCCTCTTTTATAAACTCCACTCCTAATTAGTGAGCAGCTGTTGAGCCACCAGCAGGTGTGACTCATATCACTAATGAAGCAGCACGTTTTGCTGAGGACTACCTGTTAAGTTCGTGAAAACTCGGTGAAAACATAAAGAGAAAGTTGGAAAGCTGTAACATAAAGAGAATCTCAAGATTCATGCTCCCAGTGACTACCTGGATTAAATAAAAAGTTTAACTGTGTGTACACTTGAGCCTGCCTGAATCACTTGGGCTTTTAATTACCCTTTCATTTTAAAGTGCACTGAGACCTGGAGCTCCACTCTTTGTAGAAATATTAACCCTCCCGTTGCCTTTCATATTCCGTATACTTTTTTCTTCTTACTGTTATTCAAAAACAAAAGATAACCGCTTCAGAATCACGAATGTCATGCACAACAACAAATCCTACTACCGTAATTTCCGGACTCTTGAGCGCACCTGAATATAAGCCCCACCCACTAAATTTAAAAAGAAAAAAAAATACATACATATATAAATATATATATATAGGCTGCACTTGTCTATAAGCTGCAGGTAAAATGAGATATTTACACATTCACGCCGTCTCCAACGTCTCACCATCTATTCACTGATGCCAAGCTTACGTGCAGCAGCTCGCTTTCCTTTTTCAACAGCCAGATCGATTGCCTTTAACATAAAAGCTGCATCATATGCATTTCTTCATGTGTTTTCCATGATGAGGGTGTGTGCAATAAACACAAAATGACTGATCTGAAGAATTTAGTGTGCGTGCGTTTGATCTAATTTGAACAGTTTCATTGGTCCACTGTGACCTGTTCGGTAATTTCATTGTTCTGATGTGACAAGGCTAAATGTTTTTGCGGCATAAAGTTTGTTGGCCTGTAAAAATCTATAAATTAGCCGCATCATTGTTTAAGCTGCAAGGTTCAAGGCGTGTGAAAAAAGTAGCGGCTTATAGTCTGGAAATTACGGTACACACACACACACACACAAAAGCACATTGTCGGCCACCGGGTCACTTTGACCCAGAGGACAACGCGAGGGTTAACAAATGATATCATGTTTCCAAACTTAAACATGGTGGTATGAACAGTATAAAGAACCACAGCTAAATTTTGGTAGGATTTCTCAGCTGGCCTGCCTGACAAATCACTAGTCACAGACTCCTGAGTTAATAGACCCTGAAAATAAATGAAACTGACAGTGTGTTCTTGTGGGCTGTCGACACGAAATGGTAAATTTTTCATTGCACTAAGTCAGGCTGCGATTTCTCACCTCCAGCTGTGCAGTGATTAACGTCTCAGTATGGTGTCTGTTTTGACCAGTCTGTCACAAACTGTATTTTAGCTTAAAGATCACTGAAGCAGACATACAAGGATTTAATCACAGGCTTCTAAACTCATGCCCCTATACCTTACCTTTCATGATATCAGTGATAGCTCTGTAACTCCAACCCTAACCCTAACTCTAACCCTAACCCTACACTAACCCATTAAAAAAGTTCCACAGCTCGGCAGCATTAAACAGTTAGGTTAATTAAAACTCCGGATGTTAATTGTGCAGTGAACATGAGACATTTAACATGTAATATAATGTGATACCTAAACAAAGCCATAAATTCAGCAGTGCTGATAGAAGATGTTGAAGGGGAGATGAAAAGAATCAAAATCACTGAGCAAAAGAATGGCCTTCGTTACAACATTCAGGTTTTGTTAGCACACAAAAAACAACAAGGAAATGCCCTGGAACAAGTTGGATGCATCATCTGTGGAGGATTAACTGTTCATTAGTCATAAAAGCAACGTGCAGACCACAGGATAACCTTCAGGCAAGTACAAATGACATAATCTGTGGTGAAATCTTCGAAAACAAGTGTTTGTTCATTCTCTCCAGCTGTCCAACAAACTTTGCCTTAACAGAATTTCTAGAGTTGGCTTTGATGAAACCTAAAAATCTTGTTTTGATAAAAAAAAAAAAACAAACAAAAAAACAGGCAAGTAATTGTTTAGGGATTACTTTAGCGATTGTTTTGGTGTAAACTTACACTTGTTGCGAATGTAGCTTTTCTGATTGAACCTAATTATACACAACAACAGTAACTTAATGGAGAGTTGTCCCTGTCAGGAGCTTATGGTCAGCCACAAAACATCTCACTTAAAAATCCTCCTCAGTTTTCATTGGCTAGCAGGGGAAGACAACAGAGAACAGATGCCCTGCAGCCATAAAAAAAGGAAAAGGGGAACAAAAACAATCCTTTTCAGTTGTTTAAACTTGAACTCCAGCAGGCTGATGGGAGGTAGGTTTTGGGGTCATCAGTGCCAGAGTGATTCCCTTCTATGCATTCCCTCCCAGCACACATCAAAGATCCTCAGCATCAGCAGATAGCTGGTCAACCTGGTGAGCAAAAACAGCTGGGCCTGAGCAAAACAAAGATGATATAAGCAGCTTCCTCCTCAGTGGCGGCACCATAGCAGTCAACAATGATAAGCCCCAGCCCATATTGTGTTTGAAGCGCAGTATCCCCCGCCTCCCCTACCACCAGCACTACCAAAACCAGACAATTTAGAGACCAATGTAATGCAAGAGGAAATATAAACTGTGATCTCTTGAACCCTGTCAGAAGGAAAGGTCTGGCTTTTGTCTCTACAACCATTTTGGGGAAGTAGTGGGAGTGACTTTAACTTGCAGGGACTGTGATCTGTGAAACCATTCAAACATGCCTTAATGTCAGCAAGGGAGAATGAGGGAAGTATAAAGGAGCTACGCAGGATATGGTGGGACATAAAAATGATGTACATGTGAAAAGATTCCTCTCTTGAGTTAAAAGTCTGACAAATTGTTTCCTCGTTCTTCTGTTGCTCATATGGAAGATATGGAGAGCTCGTTTAAAATCAACCATAATGACAAACTCCTGCAGTGCCAATGAAAAACAACAGCACTCTGCAATACGTTTATACACTTCCTGAAACAAATAAGACTGAACAAAGTTCTTCACTGCACCTATTGATGAAACATATTTAAATAGAAAAACTACATTCCTACATTTTCAAAGATTCCATCTTAAACTAGGACACATTTGACAGCAATGAGCATGTTGACAGACAACAGCCAAATAAAGATGCTTCTCAAATGACTCACACTGAGAAAAGCAGGACAGAGTGGATAGTCTGTGGCAACTGCAGACCTTACATATGGACAGACAATCTTTATTTAAAAGACAGGAAATTTTCCTGGACGGTACCCAAGTTGGAGGTAAACATTTTCGTGGGATGCACAATTTCCCATTGGATTTATCTGACAGTGCTCCAGGCCTGAACGACCCAGGGCAAGCAGGGATCCAACTTCGGAAGTTTCCAGGAACAAAAGTTCTTATATCTTCTAAGTCTTGGTAGCACACAAGAGACATTTACTTTTTCTAAACAGGAAGAAGCTAAGTTACCTTGTTCTCCTAAGTCTATACCTTCAATCATAGCAACTAGAATTTTAAGGAAATGAACTTTTTGTCTAAAGCATTTGGCTTTCATATAATCCAAAGAAAATTACAAGGTTAATAGGATAGAGCTGTGTGAGGGATTATGCAGCATTATGTAAATGAAGGGGCTAATATGATTATTATGTGCACACGCTGTGGACTGATGAGATTACTTTTGGTGTTGAATGATGATAAAAGTTAATTCTCTCGCATTATGTAAATGTACATATGTGTACCAGTTAACATGTGACCTGTGTCTGGATGTGTAGCCTCTCAAATAATAAAACCCATGTAGAGGTGTACAATCAGAGTTATTTCATATGGTTTTTAGTTTGTAAATATACTGAGAGATAGGCTTGTTTTTGTCATTCAGGCAGCTAGAGAGCACATGGTTGGCTAGCAATGTTACACCCAAAAGTGGCACAACAAAATTAATTTAATAAATGAACCACACAGTTGCACAAGGTGGATATGAGGAGCTGGAGATCAAACCATCAGCTTAGCAAATTATGGGCAAACTGCTCTACTTCCTATACCACAACTTGTGGGTGGTTTCTTGAAGTGGGTGCTGGAAACTTGGTGGCATAGCAAACATTTGTGGGGCGTATTGCTTAAGTTTTTGACTGGTAAACAGACTGGGAACGTGTAATATGTTGACAAGTTACCCAGCTGGTAACATGCTAGCACTAGCTAGCCACACTAGTCTGCCAAGCTAGTTAGTTAGCTCGGTTGCTAACTAGACAATATGATACGATAACATGTTTAAAGAGATGGACGGTGTGACACACATGATGTATGGCATCCATTTTTCGACCTTCTGGCTCTCAGATCCCCCAGATGGCAGCACTGCCAAGAAGGTTTACAAGTCGGCTGCACAAATTAGCATGTCAAAGTTCACCAATGTTGCAAAAAGACTTTATCTGGTTATCTACTAAGTTCTATAGCAATGAATTGATTTTGGTCCATTATAAATGTTGGTGTGACTGGGCCCATAGAAACCTTATGTACCTTATGTCCCTCTAGCACTTGGCTCAAAGTGACATCACTGTCCCCCAGATTACATTGACTTTAGAGAGCAGGAGGGGCCACCCAGACCCCCTTATCCCCCGAGGCCATCCAGAGCCACAGCCACGTCTGGTGAAAGTGTGAGTCAAGGATCTCACAGCCAGGCTGTTATGCCTCCATCTGGGCCCCTGAATTAAACATCAGCTAGGCAGACGGGCTCCCTGCCTCAAAGCTTGAGGGACTAGGAACTGAGGCCAATTAACCCATAGCCGGTCTATTCAGACCTTACTTTGTAGCCAATTAAGAGGGCATATTACAGAAGGAGATCAAAAGGGATGGTAAAATGGTTGGGTTTAATTTGACAACAGGCGCACAGGGTACTGTTTGCATAAAATCATACTGACTGAAAGGAACACTTTGTCCTTGGCAATGATTGTAATCATCATAAACTCAATAAACATATTAAAATGCTGCAGGTAATCATTCCCTAAGCTTTACACAATATTTGCGCCCAGTAATTTGAGAGTAACTGAGCCTTTTTTTAAAAAAATTATTTAGGAACAGCTGAACTTACAACTCTTGCCTTGAGATAAGACTAGTTTGTCTTTGCTACAGCTCAGTTCCTCTTCTCAACTCTGACATCTGTCTAGAGTGAGGAAATGGTGCAGATGAGACAAGGACAGGAAACACAGCAAATGACAAGAGCAGAAGTGAACAGAATCAGGACAGTTGTTTTCTTCTACCATTGCACCAGATGGAAATAATCACCAATGTGACCTGTTGTGGCACAGTTATATTGCACAGTAAAAAGGTACTATTGAGCAAATCATGTCAGCAGAGGAGTCTGATATATATTTTCCTGTCAAGAGAAACAGTCATGGTCATTATATCATTTGTTATTGATAATTTAAAATTGACTTTTATAGAGGATCTATGAGGTGTTAACACCAGTTTAAATATATTGTGACTCCAAACATTTGAAGGTTAACAGGATGCAGACACTGGTTGATTTAGTTTTCATGGAGCAGTGCCATGAGTGTCCCTAAATAACATGTCTAGGATTTATCTTCATAATGTGCAGGCTCTAAGTATTAGGACAGTGATATGTTTTTCATTGTTTTGGCTCTAGTCCAGTATGTTGAATTTGAAATAAAACACTTGCTACAAGGTTGAAGTGCTGACTTTTAACTTTATGGGTGTTTGTGGATGTTCATATTGATACTAGACGATCAGTGTAGGACTTTTTACCTTTGGGAGGAGGGGCATGAGGTATACTATGAAAATGTATACAGCTCCTATATGGTTCAACAGATGTGAATGTAGAGACCCTGAGGTTGAAGATGAAAGTCAGAGCTTTGACTTCATAGTCTTATGATTACATTTCAAATATAATACACTGAATCACAGGGGTGAAACAAAACTGTCCCAATACTCACAGACAGCACTATGTGTAAAACATTTAGGGGTGTATTCACTTTCTACTGCACAGTTAAAAATCTCAAGTGTCCATGTACATGTCTGTGGACATGTTTGTCTCCTGCAGAGCAATTTTCCTCATAATTGGCAGTGATTTATTAGTGAAAGATGTTGTTTTGTGAGAGTTTCACAGATGGATCATTCTACAACCTTATACACTGAAAAAAACAAAATAAAAATCTGATAAATATTTTCATTTTCCCAACACATTAATCTTTTGCTGCTGGTGACACAACTGCAGTCGGTGCTGAAACTGGGAATGTAAAAAGCTGGGTCATGAAACTCATCCGGCTGACAACATTGGTTGCATTTCTGTCTAAGGTTTTGTTGCCAGGTAGTGCAAGATGGCACTGGTATTGCAGACAGTGATCAAAAAAGTGTATAGTTGGGAATAGGCACCTTCTTTGGCTCATGTCAGCTATGATATAAAACACAAGCATACCATATGTCTGCTCCCCCCTTTTCAAACTCATATCTGTGAACCTGCTGCTTTCAACTCGGCACGCACGCACACACACACAAACGCAAGCACAGTACACACATGTTCCTATTTGTGAGCTGGCAGGGAAAATTCTTGAAGATATAATCTTTACAACATTTGTAACTAGGAATTCATTGCATTCAGCTCTCAGTACGCCCCCTCAGAAAAGCTAACATTTTACATCAATCTGTTCCCTCAGGGTAGGAAAAAGTGTAATGATGGTGAAACTAAAAGAAACAGGTGTTCTTCTTGCTATGGGTATCTTTGAAGGTGTTGAGAGTTACAGAAAGATTGTGAATCACTGCTAATTGCATGAAATTATAGTTGCAGGGTGCAAAATGAACTCATTCTAGAGTAGCTTCAGCCAACAATGTTGCAGTACTACTTTGAAGGGTTGTAGATGTCATGAATTATGGAATAACGGGGGTATTTCTAGATGTTAACTGAACAATGACTGGTTTACTGGAAATGCTGTAGGAGATTTACAGAAAGCTTACTTGATTATGATGTTTGGGGTACATTCAAAAGCAAATTGTTTATTTAACATGAAAAAAAAAAGCCAACTCAGTTTCAAATCTACCAAATTAAAAACTTAAGGAAACTGACATTAGCTAAAGCTATATGCCGCTTGGAGACTTTTCGGATTAAACCCACTGAGCCAAATGAGGTCAGAATATGAGTGTAGAGCCTGTCTTATTGTTTCTTAGAAGGTTGTTGTGCAGCTTTCTTTACAACAGCTCTTCTCTGAACACAAGATTTACTGAAGTGATTTAATTTTCATTTTAATTGATAGCATAGCCACCATCTCTAATTACAAAATGCACATACCCTACAGTTGAGCTGCTCAACTGAAGCCACCAAAACAAAAGCATTTGCAACAGATATTCACATGAGGCAGTGGCAGTTGTTTTATCAGAAAAAGCAGCCGTGACTAAACCAATTTAGAGTAGACAAATAAAAGTCATTTATATTCTTTGACAGACAAAAACCAATAACCAGGATAAATAATGGAAAAGCCAAGGGAAATATCTGACTGATAATAAATCCTGGAACTTCTTTCATATTATTTCAGTAACTTAATATACAGTGCTGTGTATATTAAGTTGCTGAAATACTGTACTGTGTATTCCTGGCTGCGTTCTGTTTGTGGAACACATATCAAGCCAGTTATAACCTGACTGGATTATTCATGTTGTGTCTTTCATACTTATATTTATTCAAAGTATGTGAAAGGTCTGAGACGCTCACCTCTGCTGTTTGATGTAAGCCAAGATTTTAAGGATGAGTCTAAGCATATGTTGTATAACACTGAAATAACATAGGCTCCATTAGATACTCATTTCACCAGACTCTTGGTTAGTTTGGATCCTTTTCAACCTGGACAGGTAGTACACATTCAGCTTGTATGAGCCTGCTTGCTTGAGGTAATTTTTGGTGGAAATACTGGTGACATTTCCATAGTACTCTGTCTTTTGATTCAGTATCAACTGTGGCACTGTGAGTATCAGTATCCAAGTATTAGTTACCATTGGAGGGCATGGGTTTCATTTGCTAGCCCTCAGTAACTGGGCTAGAAAATACAGTCAACAGATGGACATCTGCCACTGTGGCGAATAGGTCTGCCAGGAGTTAAAGGGTTTGACTGGCAGGCAGAGTTTTGAGTGACATGTGCCAGACGGCACCTTGCCTCAAACTCAGTGTGACTGCCGAGCCTATGGACAAAGCAAAGAGAGCCATCAAGACTGTCTAACATGATTTCAGAGGGAAATACTGTACTTTTAAAGCCACTAGGTTTACTCCACTTAATGCTACTGTTGTCCTATTGCTTATAGTCATTTTTTTGCTCAGGTCTGTTTTTACTTATATTTATTTGCTTTTATTTTAATTGACATGCTTTACATTGTCATTATCCTTTTAAACAATTTTCTTGATTTTAAGGTGCCCACTTCACACCTGGCCAGGGACTCTAATAATATATTATTAATTTACAAACCAGAAACTGAATATCTATAAGCTACATTGCACAATATGCTATAATATATGCTAGCATTATTTATGATACATTGCATTCAATATTTCTTAGAAATGGGAGTTAAACATGTTTCCTGTGGTTGTCAGTGGGTTGTGACCACAGTTGTTTTGCCATCAGGTCATGCTTACAGTGAATTACGTACACAAGCCACATATCTCTAAATATATTGCTGTGACTTATTCACAGGACTGGAAAAGGTTAGTTTCCACATGACTTTGACAAAGTTTTTTGTCTTCTTCTGAGAACTGAAAGTAGACTCTTGGCTAATAGTTTCCTGCCCACTGAAGATTCACTTCTGTTAAAAGGCTTGAGATTTGTAATTTATATGCCAGTTATATTCTGGGTTGCAAACATAAGGACACATCTTGGCAGGACTGGCTCTTGATTGCAACTTGAATATACTAGACTAAGGATAATTAAACCCTCAAGTGATTATTAATTTTTTGACAAAATTCAGAAAGGACATCCTGTATACCATGGCTTGTTTTTCTGCTACACTTGGTGTCATCATTCTGTCGGGATTTATCAACCTCACAGCAGCAAGCAAGGACATCTGTGACTTCTATGCTAAAGCTGGACAGAGTCTGACATTGCCCTTCTTCTATGAGGGACTGACAAACACACATGTGCTGAAATGGACTCACAATAACACAATCATTTTTTTCAGACAGCAAGGCAGAGTGTCTGTTGGAAAAACAGAGGACATTTCTGCAACTGGATCTCTTTTGTTGAAGAACCTTCAGTTCTCAAGTGCCGGGGCCTATAAAGCAAATGTGCTGCATCCAAATGGTACCTCTGCTAAAAAATGGAGTGCTCATCTCTGTATGATAGACAAAGTGTCAAAACCTCAGCTCACTTATGTCTGTGACTTCAAGTCTAGTGCTGTTAATCTAAACTGCATTGTAGCCAAACCTCAGGGTTTGGTGTTCTCATGGACACTCGATGAAAAGACATTAACAAGCGAAACAAAACAAACTTTGAGCGTATCACTGGCACAGTTGAAAGGACAGAGGAGCTTCACATGTAGCGTGGCAAACAAAGTCAGCCAGGAGAGGAGTGATGCTGTTCGTCCAACCTGTATAAGTCCATCACCATCACCACCACCTTCTCTTTGTTTTACAAGGAAAACTGTTGTGGCAGTGGTAACAGGAGGAGTAAGTCTGATTCTGCTCTTGCTCATCATAATCATCATATTATGTTGTTGCCACAGACGCAGCAAAACCCAGATGAGGCTCAGGGAGAAAGGGGAACTCAGAATGCTCTCTCTAAACAAGCAGGAGCCAGACTCCATCAGCCCAGAGTATGAGACTATGCATCCAACTGAGGACTCTCCGCCTCCGAGCCCCAAGCCCTCACCAAGAGCCTGTTACAAGAATGTTTCTGAGCCTGAAGCTCAGACTGGAAACGGGCCTCTACAGCTATCCACAGCTGCTGAGGGACGACAACCTTCACCTGTGCCAAAGCCGAGGACAAAGAATCCCCAGACATCAAACATCTGAATGTGCTTCCCCTTCTCGCCATCCCAGAAAGACATTTGTGGCTTGATAACAAACAACTGAGGCAAAATGAAGAAAACTACTTAAGTCCACAATCTTAACTGACACATTCTTTATCACTGTGATGCTTCAGTGAATACAATATATTGACAATGAATTATCTGTGTCCAGTATCAATGGGCTAAATCACAATTTGCTGTGGGCCTGGGAGGGAGAATGTGAGGCTGCAAAATCTTCTTTCTTGGCCACTTTAAATGTAATATCATGGCTTATCTATGCTGAAGTTTGTGTTTTTCATGTTTTAAAGTTAGCATTATTCTGTCTTATTGTCAGACTTACTTAACCCTGTGGTGCTCAGTCTCAGACCCATTGGTTTCAACTGAAGACATAAATCTCTAAAAACAGGTCACAAAAACAACAGGGCAGTGTAGTTTATAGCAATCATTTCTCAAACAAAAGTGAATTGTGTATTTATTGGGGACTATTTTCAGCTGCAACACTTTTGTTACTTTAGTGACTATTTTCGGCTGCAGAACTGTGAATGTGGGACTGACTTAAAATAAACTGCAGTGGCTGTGCTCATGGTAATGAAGGAACGTGTCACAGACTGCAGCAGTGTGGCTCACTTATGGCAGTTTGGTCTTTTAATGGAATTTGACAGTAAGAAACACACAGAATATCACCAGACTTATCATTTAACTTTGTTTTTGTAAATATGAATTGATATGGTATGAAAGCTTTAGTAAGCATGACATGGACACAAATAGAAGAAATGTACATTTATCTTTATCTGCTGTCTGAGCTACTTTGCCCTGTAATCTTTCAAGATTAACAGTTAGGTTTTTTGGAATATAATCATGCTGTATGTTTACGTACATGGTTTGCAATAAATATAGTTGTCAAAAATGATCATTTATATCTCCTATTTATATGGAAAACTACATAAATCAGCTTATCTGTGTCAAACACTGCCCTTTGTTCCAGCTTCTTACATGTCAGCATTCTTGCACTTATGAAAATTTGCTTGCTCGCAAGAAGTTATTAAAGGGGAAAAAATCAATAGAGGAATGGATTAGCTAAGGCAAATATCTGTTATCTCCAATGGGTAAATGGTAATCCACACATGAAAGTGTTTGCTGTCTCGCCTAATGCTGTGTGACAGCCACATAATGGTATCCCCCTGAGCGTCATCGCCTAAAACTTACAAGCCAATGTCATCTTTTGTCAGGCCCTGCTCCACTCCTGCTCTCTTTACATGGCTGAAATTTCAGTCCAGCCGGCAGGGATTTGGCAGTAAAGCTGGTATCTGCTCCTGGAACAATGCCATTTGTCTTTCTTGAGAAATGCTGAGACTTGGCTGGCAACACGCCACATCACTTCCCCTCACCAGCTAAAAATGTACATGATATACATAGACAGACAGAGCAACCCACATGCATATACGTAGGCGTACTGTTATTCCCGCACACAGTTCACACACACACACACACACACACACACACACACACACACACACAGGAGTGTATTTCATGATACAACTTAATGAAACACATCTCATATGTCTTTGCCAGATCTGCCCTGGAAATGGAAGGGAAATACTTTTGAAATGTGTTTAATCAGTGGCTCTTGGAGTCTAGAGGATATACCCTTTTGATCTTGGAGTGTGTGTGTCCAGGAAAAGGGTCAATTACCCATGGAAAGTATTTATACTCATGTCAGATCATTCTTATTACAGTTCTCTAGTTGTCACGGGCTGCCAAGTCTGGGGAAAGTACAAACCAAATCAGAAAATCAGAGGTCAGCCAGCGCAGTGGCCTTTTTCATCAGATTTGTCTGAAAATACAGAGATGTTTATGACCTATTAGCATTCTTGAGCCAACCTAGCACTCTTTGACTGGAGTCCTTTTACTGAAACTTAAAGCATACAAAGTAGTGAGCTGGTTGAAGCCACAATCTTCCAATCGCTTCCAAATTTATTGAAAAAGCAATATGGCCAATCACTTACGATATTATGACTTTAAATTCCATGTTGTTTAAAGTAATGGCCTTTTAAAAGTTATTCCATGTGGAAAATCAGTAGAAAGCTTAGGTTGTGGTCTTGCTAAGCACATCATAGGATTGTATTAAGATGGTGTTAAATCCCTTTTCAAATGTCTCATTAAGCAACAAATTCACAGAATCTGTCAATATACCAGTCCTGTTTATTTTTTATCCTCCATCTGTATACCTCACACAGTTTTTCACACACTTTTTTCTTTTCTTTTTTTTTACAGCACATGCAATTTGTGGACTGGCTTTGCACAGTCTGTGGCTGTCTGCAACACACCAAATCAATTTCGCAAATTTGCTGAGGAATCAGGCTGCGCTGATTTTTAATGGAGGCAGAATACTTTCCAGACCTCAGCAAGATTTAGCACCTCGCAGACACTGGATGTCTGGGGCCAATGCTCAGTGCACACAAGTCTTCTAACATTTGACTGACTCTAATCTGACTTGTTAAAAGATTGTCTTTGTAGGGAAACTTGAATTTTCACCTGACCACAAATTCAGCCACGCTAGAAAAGCAGAACCCCTTGACTGGGTTCCACCAGTTTGTGTGTAAAGTCCTTGCCAAGTTCTTATGAGCAACTAGCTAGTTACAAACTAGTGATTTATTGTTTAGGGCTGAAACATTAAAGCTAAGGAACATCTTAACTAGAAAAGACTTTACCAAAGTTATGTGTAAATTGGTTTACAAAGAAATATCAACTATATAGACACAACGTCACAGGAGCATCACAAGCTGAAACCAAAACATGATGTAGGTCTGACTGTGTTTTTTCAGAGAGGCTAGTATTCATTTGTGATTTTGGTAATTTGAAGTATGTTGAATAGGATGTATGGTGAATCACCCAAAAGCTTCCTAGTTTTTATTATTGTGACACAGCATTTGAATCAAGTGCCATTTCAGGTGTGTGATTGTATGTGACCACATCCCATTATATGTTTTGGTCTCCACTCCAAATGGCTAACACATTAGCTATTTAACGTTAAAAAAAGAAAAACATTGAAGACAGCTGTACCTTAGAGGGGATTTTCCACACAGTGTCTTCATCAGAGAATTGTGACAGTTTAAAGCTGGGACCTTCAGAATGGAACAACTTTGGTATGAGTCCTTAAAGGATCTGAAAAGTATAACATGTTGCTCACATAAATTTTGCACAGGCTGACATTTCAGATGAAATAAAGTGTAAACTAAAAAGCTTGTATGACAACACATCCTGTCCTAGGAAACTTTGTTATGTGTGTTTCTTTGTCATGGTTACACAAGGATAGCTTGTTCAATCTCTGTTTATAAAATGATTTTATTTATTTATTTATTTTTTTTACCGGATTTCCTTAACAGAGCAGTTCCTCAGTCTGCTCCTTGCCAAATATTCAATTGCTGTCTACTTTAACATGGTAGAAGAGATTCCTGCACAGCCTGATTCTATCAAAACCTGTGACTAACAGGTTCCCAGCACATCTATGATCTGCATCCTAACAATTTTATAATTTTCTTCATGAATAACTCAAACTTGCAGAAGCACATTTTTCAGCAGGGCGTTGGAGGAAAAATAACAGAGGATGATTGCCTTGAAAAGTTTGACAGGTTTTTGGATTTACTTTTATGTTCTGCTAACGCCTGCACTTCTGAAAAACAGTTCATTAGAACTGAGTTTATGGGCCTACTGAGGTCATGGAGCAGTAATACAAACATATAATGTATCTTGCTATAGCTCTGTATAGTGGCCTCTCCTTTTTTAGGGAAATTCACAATTATCACCTTAATACTAACTTTGGCCTAATGTGAAATTGCTGGTTGAGTCTCAAATTTGGCATTTGCAGTGGTTAGGAATGCATGCATAAATCACTTTGATACCATATCATGTGTCCAGGAAATGAGACACCGAGGTCATGCAGGAAGATGAGATGGACAGAATCAATGTTCAGACCATATCATCAGTAAGTAGAACAAATATTCGCATAATTTCATACTAATGCCTCAGCAGCTGCTCTGAGCCAAAGGGCCTGGCTTGTGAAAAGAGAAAAAGCTGGGAAAACAACAGCCCTTTGTCAGACTGATCTTTAGACAGGAGCGCTGCTGCCATTTGTAGCCAGTGAAGGAATGTGACAGCACCAAGGTCTATGGACATGATACAGAACATCACTGCTCTCAGCAAATATTTTAAAAATAGTTCAGTACATAAAGATCTGCTATAATGTGGTGTGTTCTGTATGGATCAACTGGGAATAATGAGTAATGCATTGCCATGCTTTCCTCATTGTTAACTCCACTTTTAGCATGAGGGGGTGTAGACAGCTATATGCCTCCTCTGACACTAGTGATGCCATCTTTTCACCTGCCAATAAGGAGCTTCATCAGATGCAATGCGGGGTATTTTATTCTATTTCCCCTAGACTGCACCCACCATTTTCCATGCAGGAGTGTCAACCAAACATTGTTGCTAGTGTGGCAACACAGACTTGATCCCTCACTGTCTTCCCACCTGCCTAAAAATTGCTGGAGGGCTCTCCACCACCCATGTAAAGATACTCAGGCAACTTATTCTGGCAGAAAATAATGACTTTCCTCTTTTTAAGGCAATATTTTCTTGAAAGTAAACAGGTCATTGCAGCATTTCATATTTAATTTTCCATATTTCCATATTTTTTAATATTTCCATATTTAAAAAAATCAGTTCCATTTTTTTAAATGAAAAAACATCTGTAAAAAGCATCTGCCTCAATTTATCCATTATACATATCAAGATGTCAGTATCCACAAATAGAGGTGTAGTACATAATGTTACATATTTGGTTGCAAGATAGACAAAAACACTGCCAGGGGAAAACATGAAGAAATCCCCATAGTTATTTGTGCAAACCACCAAGCTGTTCAATTAGAATGGTCTTAAGCCCATCTAAATCCTGTTTGTGTTCATTTCCCATTCATTCCTAAGTGCATAATGTTGTAATTGACATCACCTCAAACTCTACATAAAATCCTGTCTACTAGTTCTCTAATTATACTTATTTTGGTGCTTTTGAGCATGCATCAACTCCAAATTGTCTGCTGCCATTAAATAGCTGTTGTTGTATCCTTTTGTACATGTTTCAAATGGGTTTATGCAACCAGTTGGGCAGAAATAAGGCCGTTAGCAGGTTCCAACAAAGGCCTGCTTTGCAGTTTTTAAAGACCAAGTCTGTACTTTTACCACTCCAATGTCTCTGTATTGCTTCAAGTAGTGTGATTGTGTTTAGATCAAGTGAGAGATGTCTACAGTGGTTACAGGATGCCTTACAGGATAGTGTCTTGTCTGTTTGTTATCCCTCACCAGGTGTATCTCACAGCTTGTCTCCATCTTGGGCGCTGCTACGAATTCCAGGTGAAGCTGCCATGCAGGGGATGAGTCTAAACAAACATTCCAGGAGAATCAGCTGTAGACAAAAGAAAGGGGGTAAACTCCAGTCCACAGATTCTGCAAAGGAGGCCTATCATTTCCACCACCACCACAGCTCTGTAATAAAAATGCTTCCATCAGCCAAATTACCCATCTACAGTCTTGCACCTGATATAAATCAGATGGAAGAAAAATTCCACCTCCAGCTCTAATAAGCATCTTGTGTGCACAGACTCAATGTTCATACAGAGATCAAACATTTCTGTAACATTCTTGGATATATATAGTATGTGTGTGCCAACACAAAATTACAACCTGGCAAAAAACAAAAGAAGAGAAAAATCAACACCCTGCTGCTTATGATGTACATTTTGCACAATAAGGACTTTTTGCTTTGACATGTAGGGCAAAAGCATTTAAGATGATTCACCCAGATAGCTATAATTCCTTTTTAGAGCACCAAGGAGAGATAATTTGGATAGTTTGAAGCCTTTGTCTTGGTCTACGGGCCTATCTCATCTCAGAGAAAACGACCCTTTAAGCCATATTGTGTGTGTGGACTCATGCAGGGATAACAGCATGTCAGTGAAGGGCCATGTAACAATAGGTCAAGATGAGAGAGGTGTAAAGGTGCGACAGAGGACTAACAACACAAGGTTTTGCTTTGGCTATGCCGTGTCTATCTAACAAAGCATCAACACTTCATTGGCCTCTCTGTGTGGCCTCAGTTTGTTCAAACATCTTTGAAAGGTACTCTGCCTTTGCAGTGGCCTCATAGTGGAAAATTGCCTTGAAAAGTACTTTATCACCAAAATAGATAAGAGCTTTGGACAAAATGCGTGTTTGCAGGTTATTTATTGCTGCCATGGAGACAAACTGGTTGAGTGAATTGCTCAGAAAAAAAGTAAGCACTCAAATTAAAGTTGGCCAACAATAGACATTTACTACAGTACCTCTAAATAGGAAGTAAAACATTTTATTGCTGTTGCATGAGACATATGCCATTGTTAGTCTTTTTTATTCAGTCTTAAAAGCAGCATTAATATAAATAACAGTAATAAATCAGTACTAATAGGTACAAAGCCATTTACAACAAGCAAGGGCATTTTTAGCTGTCTATGAAGTCAGGAGTGGTAACAGAGACTAAAGAAATAGAGAATAGAAAATAATATAATTGAGTATTGATAGACTGCAAAACTTTATGTACTACTATTTAGTACTATTATGTACTATATCACAATTTATGATTATCAGAAAGAAACAGTAAAAATCTGAGCTACAAATCAGTATGCAAAGCTGATACTGATGCATGTCTGTCTAATTAGAATACATCTAATAATGTGTCTAACAAGTTGTCTAGGCCAATTAATCTGAGTCAAATCTTGTCCTTATGGCAAATGACAGACAGTCTGGTTAAAGTGGCCACTGATGCTGCACTCTCTGCCAGTAAATGTGTCGTAAGCAGCTGGGTAGTGTACGTTATTGGGCTGTGGTACCATATGGAGTGCTAAAGCCGAATCAGAAATCCTACTGCCAGCGTGGCATGTGAAAAAGCTCATGAATTTTTCTTACAGGACACATTATATTTCATTCAACACTGGGCACTCCATGTGAAAAATAGGAACAATGGGTTGAAGACATAAGGCTTGAATTTGAGGTTCTTTTGAAAACAATTGCAGGGATGCTTCAGTACAGAAAGGAGCTACATGCCAGCGGAAAGATTGATCAGCAGTCTTTTCACATAAAAGTCAAGAATCCATGCTGGTTACTTTGGACATATCAGAGCAGCCACCAGTTTGATTTATTCCTTACTCACAGAGCATGCAGTTTCTCAGGGAAAACTAATTCTTCTTTTCCTTAAAAGAAATATTCCATATCTCTCACAGTTAGCAGAGAACATAAGCTTTTTAAGGAATCAATGGTACATCATCTCAAAATGCAATCCTTAGATTCAAGAGGAGCCAGATGCTACGTACAACAATTGATTCTGGGCCTGGATCCATGTTCTACATTTCACTTTATTTAATCTATCACAAACCTCTACACATGTGCAGTTCAAACACACATCCAGACATGAATTTAATCAGTTGTAAAACACATCCCTAGTAGAAATTATGGGTTTGGAGGCCTTTTTTTTTTTTTCATGAGCGCTCAGACTTGTCATAGTCTAAACAGGAAAAACTTGGGTCAGTTGAAGTGCTGCTTTTCTCCACTTCTCAAACTGATTCAAATACAGAAATCAGTTATATCTATTTATCCCTTGCAGTGTCATGGAGGGGAGGGAACCTATCCTGCACATTGGTTGATTACATGGAAAACACATATTGCACACAGGCAGGTAACCATTTGCACTCACCCCTATGGCGGTCTCAGAATCAACTAACCAGCATGTCTCTGGGCTGTGTGAGGAAATCCACACAGTCAGTGAGCACATGCAAACTATATGTAAAATAAAGGTGTAAAATCCCTCCAATTATACACTTGACTTCAAAAGTCAATTTAATCCCTCGGCTTTTGGTCCTGGGCAATCTGAATCTCTACTCCCCCACTATCCCTCAAATGCATAGATCTCATCATGTTCCCCCAAATCCTCTTCTCAAAACTCAGTATTAGAGGCACTGAGTAGTTGGATATACTCAGAAATTAATATAAGTACATGTAAGTAAATGTAAGTGTATTCTAAAATATGAAGATGGTTCTTAGAGGCTGGAGAGCTCTGTTAGAGACTATGGAGTGAAAAAAGCATGTCATTGGCTATTGTAGTGCCCTGTTGAAGTGGCTTTGTCTGTGTTTGAGTAGCACTACCGCTAGACAGACTGGAATGAGTGGCCCTCTCGCCATGCTAGTGGTGTGTGTGTGTGTGTGTGTGTGTGTGTGTGTGTAGAAACGGAGAGAGTTGTGAGCAGAGTTGACTGTGTGAAGCACACACACAATCAAACTAATAGACTCATACAAAGACATGCCCAGACACACACACACACATTGTCCAGACAGGAAGACATGCTCAACACAACACAGTGGCACTTAGACTGGCTCTTAATTAGAGCAGGTAGACAGAGGGGTGGAGATGTTTTTTTTTTTTTTTTTTGGTTGGGGGGGCTTTTGAAGGATGAATAGCTGGATGATATGGGGCTTTCTTGTGGGTTAAACATGATCACACCATCATACAACGAAACAATGATTGATAATAATGACAGAAGTTATTTTCATTGAGTTCTGGTCCTGTGCAACCAAACAGGAATTTCCCATTTTTCTCTTGTCCAGAGATCATATCTTCCCTTGACAGAGGAGGGTTAGTCTAGATGTCTCTCGGGTACAAGAAACCAGAACCTATTATTTAGTCAAGCACAGAAAAAAAGTGGCTTATGAGAGCAGAGGACCTTCAGAGAAGTGATTGATGTGAGTTAACCCTGTCAAATGTGGGGTTATGGATCAGTGCAAAATGGGACATAAATCACTTCCAAATGGTTTTACCTACTACTGTTCAGATCAGACTGATACACTCTTTGCTCTCTCTGCCATCTCTGTGAATTATCGCTTTATTGAACCATTTCAGATATTTTTATACGTGCAGTAAAATTGCAGGAGTTAGTTTGGTGCACAAGTATTGAGGGCAACAGTGCCCTCATTAGCTCAATATAAGCAAAGGCACTGTGTCCAATTTTTCTCCTTCAATCACATAATGTTAATCCAAATTGGACTTGCATGTTTTATGAAGGTGACAAGATATAGAAATTACCATAAACCATTACACTAAATAAGGAAACATTTCAGATTTTAGTTTGCTAAAAAGTCACAGACAAATAAATCTACAGTATGTTGTCCTAGAAAATGATGTTAGTTCTGTTTGGTATCAACTAGACCCCAGAGAGGTTTAACTGCCTGTTAAATATCTTATAAATAAACTGTTAATACACAGCAATAAGAAATAAACCATATGAAAATCCAATGCACTTAATAGTGTTTTCTCAGCTGGAGCCTTTGATACCAGAAGTGGTGTGACACTTTCTGTAGACTACTGAAACACGTTCGAGTTTAAAGGTGATAAAACAATGTTTAATTTTATTTTTGAGCTGTTAACCACAGTCTTGCCCCCCCCCCCCAAAAAAAGACACATTATCATAAAGGTTCTTCAAGAGGTGACTTCTCTGTCTCTGAGGAAGAGCTCTTTGGCTGTGTATGCATGCCCTCTTGTTTGAAAAAAAAAAAAAAAAAATCTGGTCCTCTTCAGCAGGAAAACAATTGAGTATGGAAAAACGGACATAATCTATTCTGAGCTACCTTGACAAAAATTCCCTCATGACCGCTAACGTCTTTTTCATAAGCGAATTTTTCCACTGATTGTCGCTTCTTTTTCGCGCACAGTATGAAACCCCCAAAATGCTGAAGCCACATGAACGAAAATGTGGGACTGTTATTTTGGAGGATTTGTATGGTCTGTTGTCTATGTCATTACATGACAGGGTGTGTGTGACTCTACTGTATATACCTCACAGGCCTCTTGTTAGTGTGAAATGCAGGAGAACAAAGGCAACATTCTGTTAAGAGGTTTAATATACCCAGGTGACGTGAGCCACAACAGTGTGTAAAAATCTCCAGAAAGCTCATTTGATTGGAGTGTTAAGCTGTTAAATATAATAAGCTCACCCCCCTTCTCCTGTTATCAAGAGTCCTGCCTGCTAGTTTCACACACAAAATACCGGCCGCAGCTTGCAGCTATAGCCACGTCTGGCCTTTGCCTCATTCATTCTAACTATGCTGACATGGGGCAACATTTTCCAGGCTGCTTAACAGCCTTTAGTTTTACAATGGGAAAGTATTTTCTGCAATGAAAACACTGCCACTGGTCATAATGTGTGCATTTCCTAAGTGACTGTCAGCAGGCTTTTATGACTATTTTGCTTTGTTCACTGTGAGAACCAAAGCTGTAGCTTTGGTTGTGTAACAAATAGAGCACTTTGAGCTCAACAATGGCAACAAAATGTGACTCATCAAACAATACCTTGCTGTATTGCATGAAGTCTTAACAAAGATCCCTGAGCAGATATGAAAATCCTCTAGTGAATGTGTTCTGTTCTCTGCTCCCCTGAATGTGTGATTCACACCAGAGTCTCACGTTCACAGATCAAACAATGCAAGTCCATTTTTCACCACACAACATGTGTGTATGGGCTATTGGCACATACTTGTGGACCCCAGGGGTCCGACACCAACCCCCCCCCCCCCCACCCCCTTCATACCTCCTCCAGTTGGACCATGCCCATCTCTGACAACATACCACCCAGCCATGTGCAAGTGAATAGGTGGTCAGCTCTGGACCGAGGCTGCAGTCCCCCACACATCGCATGCAGCTGTTACAAAATGGACACTCTAGATGTGTAACACAATACCTAAAAATGACCTCATTCAGTCTCAGCCAGTTAAAGTCAAAGCTGACACTATTTCCTTCAAAAGGGTTGGCAGTCAGACTGACAGTACAGTCTATAATGCCTATGAGGCAAAGTGCCAGCAACTTCTACCCCCCAAAGTACTGATAGCCCAGTTGGCAGTGGAGATAACTGTGTAATTGTGTGTGGTTTTCATGGATTTTGAAGCAGACATGGTGCATCAAAAGATGAAACTGATACTGTTCAAGCCCAACTGTTCCACTATAGGATATGTGTGTATGAGTGAGAGGTGGGAGGGAGTTATGTGAGTATGTGTGAGGTATACAAGGATTTGAGCTTACTTAAACAACCTCCTCCTACTGCAACAACTTTCACTGTGAAAATCATTTCAAGGTCCGCTGAACTAGGAAACTGCTGAACACTGTTTGTGTTCACTGCTGTTTATACAGTAGTGCATTCCCTACACTGTAGTGAGAATACAGAAACGGCTGGAGTTCATAAAATACCTAAAAGTGGAGAGAGTGGATTAAATCCACAATATGTATTAACCAGCAAATTATCAGTCAGTCAGTCAGGTACCTGTCACACACGCACGCACACACACACACGCGCGCAACAAGGCAAAGGCAGCACATATATGACACATGATGCACAGTGTAGAATATATTTGTAGGAATTAAAAAGTGTATGTATTTGCTCCTTATCTCACAGTTAACCTTATATGAGTCTCCAGAAACAATCTTTGAAGTAAGTTGTGGTTTTTTAATGTTTTACCACCATCTGCTGGTCAGAAATGACGATGCCTCATAAGTCTTGCACCGGACTTAATCATATTTCCACATTAATTCATTTCCACTGAAAGTTAGTGTAAATGCTACAGTGTTAAATTCTAAAGAATGATTTTACAAAAATCAACAAAATTGTAAGGGTATTCATCTCTAGGCATTTCAATGAGAAATATTTGAGATTTTTATTCAAAAATTGTTGGTCTTCTTCATTCAAACCCATTTTATTATTGTTAAAACTCACCCTGTAGGCCTTTTTCTCTGAAGACTTTTGATGCGTCTCAACAGGAATAGCACAGGTGTAAATAATAACATGAGTGATGGATGAATTCCATTAGCTGTGTTGGTTTCAGGGTCCCGGTATAGTGCCTGCTGGTTCACTGTCAAACTGTCATGACTTTACTGCACATGACTAAAATAGAGCCATCGTTAGTGTTATGAGTAACACCTGTGTTTTTTCCTACACTGACAATTCTTGTCTGTCTGCTGTGAAAAAAACCCTACTCTAAGGCAGTGTAAAAACATAAACACATAGCACACTATATAAATACCCTGCAGCAAATCACAATGCAGTAAACACACAAAAAGCAAAAAGATACTATTCTCAATACAACCAATAAGGACTGCAGCAAATACAGTGGTTTAGAGAGGAAATAAATGGTAATATTTTTACTGTCTCTTTCAGGTGTTGCTGCTCAGTGTGTTCATCAGTCAGAAGTATTCTTTGCAGTAATTTACACAGAGAAAAAGATTTTAGAGGCACGTAGGAAGAATGATATGGTGAATAAGCCTGCCCCTGTTATTGTGCTGATTCTAGACATTTTCAGTGGTAAGCTGAGGTCACTATGTCTTATCACCTCCTTTAGAAGCAATTTTGTTCTGGCAGTCTTTGTGATAACACCCTAACCCTAAACCTACATAACATAACATAACATAACATAACATAACATCAATATCCAAGGCCACATTTCACTAACGTCACATATTCCTGGTGATTATGGACATATTTATTCATCAAGACTCATGTGTACTTGCTCCAGAGCCTCAGTATCTGTCAACAGCACATTAGATGTAAGGTCTTATTTGATACACTAGGGGTCACTGTTTTCTCAGTTTAAGGAAATAATGTTTCTTTGGGCCACTAGGTTGATGTTGTTTGTCATTTAGTGTAGAAATACAATTGTAATATAAGTTTGTGAGTATGTCATGAAATATTCTGTTAGTTAGTTAGTTAGCTTTTAGAAATGTATTTTAGAGACAGTTATAGCTATAGTCTTATTGCAATAGTAAATTAAATACATAGGGATAATATTGTATTGAAACCTGGCTGTCAAAAACAGTGTAAACCTCATGTGATGTGATTTAGCTCAATTCAGTTAAAAAAAAAAACTATTTCATAACATGTAAACTTGAACTTGCATCAAAGATTTCAAATGTACCATTATTTAAGTGTGTTGTTTCAATCAGTGAGAACCACAGTGGTCTCTGGATACGTGCTCTTTAGAGCAGGTTGCAGCTGCAGATTGCACAGGAATGTCTGTGCTGTTACCTCAAAGCAGACTCTGCTTCATGGTAAACATCAATCATTAGTGTCTTTTATGAGGATTCTCAGTGCATGTTTGTGTTTTTCAGCTCAGTCATTAAAGATGTCTGGTTTATGCTCACAGCAAGAAGCCAGGGAAGTTTTTTCTCCTAACTTGTCCAAAGCCTGGAGAGGCTGGAAGCACCTCAGCACAGCTTGATTTCACTGGAAAACTGCTTTTGAGGGGAGTTGTTGTCGTGCTTCAGGATCCTTCCAAATCCCGAGATTAGATTTTAGGAACCAAGGCAGGCTTCTGGCAAGGAATCAAAGCAGTTCTTGAGGGTCCACAGTATCTGTTTTCATTTAATGTACAAAGCTATCTCTGTGCAATGAGCCCTGGAAAAGTGGCTTGTATATAAACAGTTTGCCTTTTGCTGAAGTACCTGCACCTTTATTACAGTCATTTTGGTGACATAATTCCTCAAAAATGGTACTTTCCACCTAGTTTCTAAAGCTCACTTAGTGCTTACCTCATTCTTTGATTCAACATAACAACTTGATGAGTCACCGGGCACTTGACAGCTTCAGCTGTTTCCAGATCTCAAGAATACGCGTACTTCAGTGAGAAATCGACTTAAAGGTATTTGCTCTGTTTATGTGTCTCTTAAGTGGAAAGTGAACTCAAGAAAGTCATGTTATGGAAATGCAACCTGCACCACTAAGTGAATCCACATGGAGCCACAATCTGGCAAGCACAAGCACCCAGCCAGCGCTGACCTTCTGCCTTCCTTTATTAACCAATTGGCCTCTCTGTGGCAGAGAGAAACTTTGCAGTGGTGATGAGAAAGACTTAAGCTTTTTTTCTGTGTAATATTTTAAGTCCCCATCCATTCAAAAATGTGTTTGGAAGTGTGATGTGGAAACTTTAAAACTCCAGTGCACATTCACAGAGAACGGACTGTACAGTGAGGTAGTTAAACTAGTCTAGTAGTTAAACTTTTAAAATGAACAATATTTACATTTTCATATATTGTTGCTCTTTCAGTGAGAGAGAAAGATACAATCTTACAGTTTTTGGACTAGGTAATTGAACTTTTTTGTGGAGAAATCATAGCAGACAATGAGAAATTTCTGTGCAAACAAAAGAAACATCAATCAAACTGTGAGTCAGCTGAAAAGCATGTTTAATTAATACTTATTTTTTGACAGCGTTAGTATAGTAGCACGACATACAGTATTGGTACGATTAGTAACCATAGCACCAGAATCAATCATTCATTTCTTTTATACAGGCTACATACATACTGAAGGTACATATGATTCTTAAAAACATCTTTGGATAAAGCATGGCAAACAAGCACACTGTTTCTCTATTCAGTACCAATGCCCATTCAATATTTAGCACACTGTTTACAATTCAAGTATGAATATTAAAAATACACATATATCATAAGTTACACATCTTAATGGTTATTACAAAAAACAAACAGGATTACATTTCTACAAAATTTATGGCACATAGTGCATCAAGTATTCTTTAAATTTCTGATACAGACCTCATAGCACAATTGACCATCATAAAAATGAATGATAGCCAAAGGTTTTCTAGCTGCTCATTGACTGCTCATTTTCATTTATTTTCAGCCATTCTTTAAATCAAAAGAAGCTGCATTGTCTGAGAAGAAAAGAAAAATCTGCATCTATCTTCTAACTTTGGTTAAAGCTTAACATCAGAGTACCAGCATGTTAGGTTGCTTATAGTAGTGGTACTGGTCAAAGTCATTTATGATGTGTTAAGTACAACTCAAGGTCAGATTTTCTTGTGCAGCGGTTTATCTGATATATCTGGCAACCTTGCAGCTATTTTTTCAGCCACATTAATAAGAGGACCATGGTATGCATTTATGGGCAGATGTTACATCTGCTGAAGAGACTTCTAGGCCAAACCCTGTCAGTTAGTGGAGTGGAGTGAACTGAAGCTCTGCCACAGCAAGTATTATTCCCAAAGCCAGTGTTTTCGTTCTCAAGATCAGAGGTAATTCCAGTAGTTCAAAAGCACCATTCAAAAGATCCTCATTTAAGGTTAGTGGTTACACACTACAAACAGCAGGCTAATACCTTTTTTTAAGCAAAGCAGACATAGAGCAAAAACATCAGACAATGGCTTCTCTGTTGGTAGTAGTCATTGTACCTTAAAACACAGAATGTATCTACAAGTCAATACAGAATAAATATGATCAGACATAAATATATTACAACACATATCTCAGTAGAGTATGGATGCTTGTGAGAGGTAGGGGTTGCAGGTACCTACAGTAGGCCCAGTGGAGGGTATGACGTGAGACATCACACCTGATACTGTGTCACGGCGTAACAGATGAGAACTTGTCTGTGTGACGTAATAGAGGAATAACACTAATGAAATTCTAAAAATAAAACTATTCTCATGGTTTAAAAAAAGCCACGGAAAAAATCTATATTGTACATAAACACTAAGAAATATTGAAGTATTTCAGTTATTTCCTTACAGCACTGGTGTTTAGTTTGCCTCTATGACAGTGGCATGTCAGTTAGTGGACTGTCCATCAAGGTTTCAGTAGTTTTGTGAAATGACTGACAACAGATGACAGCAGACAGGCTAAAAATATACAAAAATGAATACTAAAATGATCTGTAGTTGGTCTCAGGGCTCCCAATGTTCTTCCTATATTTTGACCTCTGACCTCTGGCAGGTCTAGAGGATATCAGTAGTTAGTTGCTACATTACTCTTTCTATAAGTCTTAAGCCCTAATAGTTAGACCGTTTAGGAAATAAACTTACGACTGTTGCCAGTCTTTGTGCTAAGCTAAGCTAACTGGCTGCTGGTGGCAGCTTCATATTAGTGTACAGATATGAGAGTGGTATTGAACTTCTTATTTAATTTTTGACCAGAAAGTAAATAAATGTGTATGCCAAAATGTTGAACTACTCCTTTAAACTTGTGTAAGGCCAAGACTTTCTGTGGCATAGCATTTAGTAGTCACACACACACAAAAAAAAACAAACCTATGAGTTTATATTACATATTTTTATATGAACCTAATAGCTGTCATAATGTAAATCAATAACATAGCCATCCCTTACATACTATTCTGGTGTCTGTCTGCAGTGCTTCTTCATCACTAGAGGATTGCAATGATTAAAGTAGACATACAGTATGTTGATTTTTAGACTGTCTCACCAGTTGTAAATCAGTCAGATAAGTGGTGCTTAAACACAGTAGCTGTAAATATAAATATCTATGTCCCATGGAAGGTAACATAAAACAAGATTAGTTCCAGGTACTTCATGATGGAATTCTGGCCATTTTACCAGAAAATGTGTTTTTCACAAAATACACTTCACTTCACAAAATACTGTAAGAGAAAGTTGTTGTTTTTTTAAGATGAAAATGTGCTTCTTGCAGAGAGAGGATAAGTCTGTTAGATTAATCTACTGTTTGTGTGGTTGCTTTCCCAATTTTTGAAGTTCTATATCTGTTTGAAAAAAAATGTATAACAGAATCAGAAAAAAACATTTTAAATTTAAAAGCAGAGATGTGTTTGATAGCCACAATACTAGCTGGCTCCTCTTCAGAGTTAGCAGTTTGGATGAAGGACCTGATGATGGCCCTGTGGTACTGCACAGTACCTAATGTCTTGTATGTTTTAGCTGCCATTTGGGAACTCGGGATGTTACTATAGGATGATTACTGTTAAATGCTCCTACAGGCTCAAACAAATCACTATTATTTCATGTTCCTGGGCTACTGTCTTCAGGATAGATTTAGGGGTTTGGTCTCTGCATGGCCCTCAGTGGACTTCAAGGAGTAGGCCGTTGTGAGCCTGGGGAATGCACTTCCCACAGAAACCACCACAGCGGCCATAGATTCTTGTTCCGTCCTACAGACAGAGACAAATGAGAGAGGAAAGAGTGGGCAAAGGGCAGCTTTTTACGCAGAGAATAAGAGCTTCATAAATGTCAGTGGGGATTCCTCTTCAGTGAATCAGACAGAAACACAACATGGCAATTCAAATGTCATTTCAGAGCTATCCCAAGGCCTAACATGAAGCACAATTATCCCAGTAAATTGACAACTTTACAGTCATAGGAAAATCCATTAAGTAAGAGCCACATGGTGTCAGCCATACAAAAGACAACCAATTTATAAATCTGCTGTTAGCTTCTTACCTCAGATCTGTGGACTTTGACAGAAACATAGTTGCCCTGCGATGTCCACTTGGTGGCCTCAGCCACTTTGAGGCCAGTGCCAATCAGATTGATGCTGAACTGGCCCTGTGAACGTACATCATACTGAGTTATTTCAGAGCAGTTATTTCACCAGGAAGATCAAGTGTTCTCATATTTGCAGAAATGTTCTATGGATATAACTGCAGAGTGATGGGCTTACACACATACTACAGATACAGTGTGCTGATGAGTATATTCAACTACTCCAACAGAGTAATAAAGCAGTTGAAAGTTATTATCCACACTCCTCAAATGGACATTCCAAGGAGGTCCAAAGAATTAAAGTAGCAAATATTAGTAAAAAATCTCTCTTCTTCGACTTTCACTCTACTAACAAACACATGGCACAACAAAGTCACGTGATACATTGCTATGAGGCCATAATGTACAGTATTTCACTAACCTGTGGACACTTGGCTGCACTATAACAATCTCCTGCTGAAGCAAAGGGCACAGGTCGACCAAATAGAGTCTGGGAAAACTGGAGGTCTGTGACTGATAAACAGAAAAGATACAGATCTAGAGTCACATTGTGTAACAGCAGAGGTAAACACAGTGAAGAGTGAAGACAGCTGCTTAGAAGTAAATAACCACATAGATAGCCACAGAAGATCAGCAACTATGGTTTATGCAGTTAAACTTCATTGCAGGGGTTGATGTCACTTAACTGTCACTTTGCCAGACGTTTTTACTCTTTCAAAAAAAAAAAATGTTTCCACTAAAAGATTCTCACAGTCAAGCTGGAGTTTGAATCTGAGAACGAATACACTTATCAAATCTTCTGTCAAGTCTATTCAAGTTTAGTGTTCAACATTCTTTAAGTTCCCTTCAGAGAACTCAAATTAGAAGTTGGTATTCTATGCAATCTTACCCTGCGATTGTCACACATGATAGCCACAAGAAGTACATTATCCTGCCCTCCCTTCACACTGCCTGCATTAAATGATGAGTTCATGAGATGCACAAGGCACATTGAGGCAGTGCTTCTTCATGATCTTCCCTTCATCTTGAACTCATTATCCCCCCCAGGTCTCTTCAAGCCGCCTGAAAGCCAAATGAGTACCATGCAGTGGGAGGGTAGGAACATGTGCTGTCAGGACCCAGACTAGACGAAGAGGATGGGAGGATGACTGTGTAAGTTCCAATCCAACTTCCTCTCTAAGCACACACACACAGAGACACACACTGTACACTAATCCGCATACTCTAATCAAAGGCATACTTGGACCCAACAGGGAAGGTGGAGCTGACTGTTATAATGAGCAGAGGAGAATGGCCCGAAGATGTGTGTGCTTAAGTCTGAGAAAGTGTGATTGCTTGCATGCAAGTATAAGTAAGGGTTTCATACTGATGGTGCGGCATGCATGGGTGTGCATGCCTCTTGTGTCTTGTCTTGCGTACACTCGCCCAAGAAAAGGTGTCTGTGACTATGTGTCTGTGCTTGAGAGCAGACACGTACGTCTGTATGTACACGCACGCATTCCTTTATTCTCATGCTCACGTGTTTGTGCTGAGAGGCCCGGGTTTCAAGTCCTCGCCTAGTGATGGGAACACGGAACACTGAAAGGTCATTATTTTGATTTCAGAGGAGAGAGTGTGGGGAAAAGCAGCACACACTGCATTTGGACAGCCCAGACTTTTGAAGGAGAGCTTATTAGCACTATGGGACGAGGCGTATGGGGGTTAAAACAACACTGATGTGTGGTCTCTCATTACAGTAGACGGTGTAAGGCAATCACACTGTAATTACGCACTCATTATCCTCAGGGAGCTGAGGTCCAGGCGAACTTTGTGGAAGAGTGTGTATCCCGCTGCTGAGTAGTCATTCCTGCAGTTGCAATCTTGTCTTCGGCTGCCATTGTACGGGCATTCGAAAGGATTCAGCAGCCTTTGGATTCAGGAAAATGAGTGTTAGGATTTCTTTAAGACAAACACAGCAATCTGAACACTCCTACAAATGCTATATTTTATACACCTGGTGTTACAAGCAGCATAATAATTCTGATTCATACATTACATAATCCCATTCAAAGCCACACTGAGTCGCTTCAATCATCACTGCATTATACACACCTGTGTCCATACACCTCTGAGTAGTTGTCTGTTTGACCGCTGCGCAAGGTCACATACTCCTTGGGGAAATCAGTCTGCATCTCAGCACAGTAAATCTAAGGCCAAACACATTGAGATGATATATGAGCACCTGTGGGGAGGTTGCCGGTTGAGTCATGATGTGCACAGGAGCAATTCTGACAGAGCAGACGCACCTGTAGGATCCGGGACTTGACTTTGAGATAGTATTCCCCATCTATCCTCACACCCTGTCTCATCTGGACCTCTCGGCAGGAAGCGAACAACTGGCCTGAGAGAAGAAATATGAGGGAGAGAGGGATAGTGAGGAAACAGGAAACTTTGACATTGAAGACTGCCACAGCTATTGAAAACCCTGATACTTAGCCATTTCACTACTGCAAGCTAGTTCATAAATCTTTTGTCACGAAATGCCATAACAAATGCAAAAGCTAATAAACTAAACACTACTATGAGAAAGGATTGTAACATTATCTTCTTAGATGAGAGCTTGTGTAAATGTCTCATTATCTGTGTGGCCTCCTCTGTTGTCCCAGAGTGCTCTAGAGCTCATATCACGCTGATTAGCTGATTAGCATTAATACTTGACCGCAGAACTGGCTGTCACCCGAGCATATCATTTTAATTTCGCTAGTGCCTGACTTGGCAGAAGCCAAGTAGTGAATGAACAGTCCAGTGCGCCAGTACTGAAACATCTGAAATGTGGGGGAGCGAACCTGCAAACTTTGGCCCGCTGCCGGGGTTTAGAGTGCTTTCAAGTCCAATGAAGGCTGCCTTGGCCCCAGTACACAGCCCTGAGGCATTCTGACAGACTGTCCATATCACAAATTGTAGAAAACTGCTGACTGTCTATTTATTGTTCCACTAAGTAATCACTCCAAGAGGCTTTAAGTTGGGGGTCGCTGTTCTGCCTAATGTGTTAAAACAAAGCAAAAAGTTGAGTTTCTATAAACACAATCAGATACGGGGTTGGTTGCCATATACAGCACAGTCAATTTAATACCATTACTCTACACATTCCATGCTGGCACCAAGCACTACATAGAGTTATGTACTTAACAGCTATAGAAGACCTCTGGGTATTTGAAATCAGAGAAGAGAAGAGAAGAGAAGAGAAGAGAAGAGAAGAGAAGAGAAGAGAAGAGAAAACTCACATTCTCTGTCTTGACATGCAGCTTGAGACTCAGGTCTTTCTGATGGACGGCAGTGTTTGGATGGTTGTCCTTTGGAGGTCACACACTCCACTCTGCGCTCTATCACTCCTGCGCCACAGGTCTGTGAGCACTGATATACACACACACAAAAATAATTTCCACAAACAAAACAATTAACAAATAAGCTGCAACCAAATCCAAATCCACAAATGAGATTTGTCAGCAGAACTGCAAAATGCACAGGTCATCAAAATGTTTTGTGTGAACGGCGATTAGCTGGAGAGGATTTCTCACTGCCTAACAAGCGTTTTCTGTTTCACCTTGCTCCACGGGCCAACTTTCCAGTAGGTTGTGTGCGGGCAGTCCCTGAGGAGGCACGGCCGGGTGCCAGGAGGGTGAGGCTCGGGGCAATGGGTGCTGGCAGAGGAGGACTGGGCAGCAGCAGCAGCAGCAGCAGCAGCAGCGTACGGGTGCGCAGCCTGGGAGGAGGGAATCACGGAGCAGGAGACAATACGCTGCTGGTAGCCAACACCACAGCTGGCAGAGCACTGAGCCACACACAGATACACACACACACACACAAAGACAGTTACTAATACTGGCATGGGTAAATGTTTGCACAGAGCAGTAACATCAAACAGACATGGATTTCTTCATCTGGGCCTGTGTGGCACTAATGTACTATTAATGAGAATCTACCATCTGACTCACTGTGCATGCCTTCCTCCCTTTATTAAGCCCACTTATAATGAAAAACAGACTGAAACAATTAGTAGTGTAAAGTAATGTATTAGGTAAAAATGACACTGTAGTTGCAGTGAGGACAAATCTCAGTCTTTTAATCTCTATTTTGTCTTTAATTCCTACCTGTGACCACTCCCCTGTGATCCACATGTAGTGGCAGGGAGCTCTCTTGCAGGGTTGGTGTGACTGAGGCTGGGACGATGGCTTGCAGTAATCGTCCTGGACGGGTGTCATCCCTGGGCCCATACACCCCACCTTCCTGCTTCTCATGCCTTCTCCACAGGTTGCATTACACTGCAAGAAAAAAATCAAATGAGGGAGGAAGTCAGTAAGAGTGGGGAAGAGCTGGCAGAGGGGGGGCAGTGTTGTACTTCCAGCAACAGCATCACTGACTTCTCAGTCTCCGGCTTGCCTGTTTAGTTCTCCAGATGGCCACAAATGGACACTCCTTTATTATGCAAAGGGTTGCACAAATAGATAAAAGTGACTGTTGTGTGACAGTGGTAACACTAGCTCTAAAGGAGCACAATTCCAAACATGTGCTCTGGTTGACAATGTTACTATAAAAGATAAAAGTTAAGCTGATTTCCCTCAGGCCCAGTGATAGTTTATAGGAGCATTTAAAAGTAATGGACCAGGAACTTAAAATTTATCCATGTAAAAAGTCTGCTGTGTGTGGATTTATTTGTATCTCATGAGAACAGGAAAGATTTCATGGCCAAACTGTGAAAGAAAGGAGTCTGTGAGTTCTCGAGGCAACACAGACAGGAATCTGAACACTGCAAACATTCCTGCAGCAGGAGGATACAGTGCTATGTCCCTACATGGTGCCCCTCTTTTATGCCTCACTTTTGAGGACAAAGCAGGGGACATTAAAGAAAGATGAGCCAAGAGAAAAAAAAAAAAAAACAGCGTGACTAGCGTGACACAGAACAGTGATACTCAGCACCAAAGGACCAAAGGGATGATGGCCATCGCTACTTTGAGGTTTGATACTGTATGATATACGGACTGATTGTTATCACCAAAGCCCTCACGACTGAGAGAGCAGGGGTATGTGCAGGTCGTCCATTTAATGGTGCAGAGAGAGAGAGAGAGAGAGAGAAAGCGGAGATCTCAGCCAATAAAAACCTTAATAAGACGGTTAAACATCTGTACATCTGTCTCACACTGGGACAGAGGAGGAAGGGGAGTTATGCACAGGAAGAGGAAGAAAGAATGAGAGTCTCTACTTACTTCTTCCCATTCACCAGCAACCCAAGAGTAATGTGTGCACTCTGCAATTTGGCATGGTCGGGCTACATCAGGGCGCTGGTGAGCATCACAGAGATCCTCTCTGACCCACCCAGTGCCTTTTAGCCTGCAGTAAACATCTCGGCTCTGAACTCCGACTCCACAGGTGACAGAACACTAAAAAACACAGACACGGGACACACATGATTCATCAGTTTCTGACGTGTTCTTATGTTTCTCATTCAAAAACAGCTGCAGGATTTGATACAGTATGAGTAAAATGATTATTTTTGGGCATTCCAACCTCATGTCTTTCTCAGAGTTGACCTGAGGGCACTCCATGGATTTTACACATGAAGTTCTTTAGTTGTTGGGAGGAGTACCTCTCACCTTGTAAAAAAAGTGTGCATAATGTCCTCTGTGACTCTGCAGGATGCTTTCCAAAGTTAAGATAAGATAAAACAACCCTAATGATGTCACTGGGGTAATACTGGCTTACGCTTGGAGACTTGCAGAATTTTTATTATTTTTCATTTTTAATAGGCAGTCTGCAGTACAAACTGAAGGGTGGGGTTCAAAAGAAGTGAGCATTTAGGGGACTCCACTGAGAATGAGCGGAATTCATGGATATTACTTTGAACCTGTCCTCGTGGTGAACCATGGTACTGTAACTAAAAAATCTTGTGCACCCTAATACACATTTTTCTTAGAGGCCACCATTTTAGAAGACATTTCATATCTGTAAACGGTTGACAGGACACTTCAAAACTACAAGCAACTTTAATTATATCAAATATTTGAAAATGTTTGTTTGGTTTGCAGTGTGAGAGTTGCTGCTTTGATGCTCCTGTACAATGTACTTAATTAATCCTGTTTGCTGCATCTTTGTGAGCCATATATCTTGGGTTACACAAAGGTCTATCTCAAACATCTCTTTGATGTGCTTTGAGAAGCATACCTGCATACTGAGGAAGCACTCTGTAAGGCTTGAGCTGATCAGGCTGATTTCTCTGTAACCCCCCACCCTTAGGACCTCAAAAGAACTGTGCCAGGCTTCAGCAATTTCACACACTCAGAAAATCTGCGCATTATACAGCAAGCATCAAATTTCCCAAAAACTTCCAGATGCATTTGTGTCTTTCGTTTCCCAGTGCAACTGTGTGTTATCACAGCACAACATGTGTTTAAATGTGAGAGGTCAAGTCCTTGAGTTTGGAAAGAGAACAAACAGCACCATGGGAAATTTGACCTTTGAATCAAAAAATGGATTTTTAAAAAACTAACAAAGCATTAAAATAGAACCTGCTGTTAAAGTGATTCTAGCCATGTTACGATACGGTTAAAGAAACCTGATTCTGTTTTCCTGAAAAAGACCTGCAGTTCTTTATCAGAGATGGTGAGGATGTCATGAAACTATAGATGAAAAATGAGGAGACTGTTTCATGATTTCATGATAGTGTTGAGTGAGCAGCTCCAGGTTTAAAAGGGCAATTTCACCCAAATTTCAAAACATATTTTCTCACTTATCTCGGGTGGTATCTAGCCATGCAGATAAGTTTGGTTTTTGACCATGCTGTGAGATATCCACCTTTGAGGTTTCTCTGCCACCCTAATACAATGGAAGTTAATGGAATTTCTTTTATCTGCATGGCTAAATAGCTACAGACAAAGATGAGAAAATATTTTTTATTGTAATTCAGGGTAACCAACCCTCTAACTTCAATTTAGTATTTTAGACTTGAAATATGTGTGCACAGCATTACAAATAGCAAGTAAAAAGAGGAGGAAAAATTCTTATGTCCTTGGAAATCAGTAAAAGGCTCAAAGGGCAGCCCACACCCCCTCAGCTTCACTAACATGGTGCCCATTCCACCCCCAGTCAGAGGTGACTGAGAGGGCTGGGTAGCTGTGGAATAACTCAAACAGAGGGTGCTGAGGTTTCAAAGTTGTCACATGCACGGATATTAAGATATAAAACATGTCTTTATGCTCTGGTTGAGGATTTCATGGTTGCTGGTGGTATGTGGAGGAAGATGATTGCTTCCAGACACCAGCGAGACAGAGAGTGAGAGGGGAGGAGGACACCCTCAAAGAGTGGGGAGTGGCAGGAGTCTTGTGGAGAGAGGTGGACGTAGGTCTTCGCGGACCTTTAGGGATTTTACACTTACTCGGAAAGAGAGAGGAAGAGGTTAGATTGCCATAAAGGAGATGGAAAGATTTGTAAAAATATTTTAGGATATTAGACAAATGTCCTTTAGCAATAGATTCATCCAAGGGGAAGATGTAGTACAAGCATATAAACAGTTGACAAATGCCTGAAGAAACAAATGTGATATTTCTGTACTTACTGTGTGCTTCTGAACATACAGTATGCTCATTCCTCAGGGTAATCTGACAAAATATGACAAAGGGGCATGACAGAGCTTTCCTTCTCTCTGTCTGGCTCATGACTTGTGATAAATTTGGTTTTTGAACATTTTCCTCCCTCCAAGAGCTCAGCATGACTGAGCCAAAACTGTTGTGGCTACATGTACAGCCCCTCACTAGCAGATACCATGGCTGTGTGATCGGCTCCATGATGACTGTGACCTTAACCCCCCCGGAGACTCCTCTATGCCCAGTTTTTACCCCATCAGAGTCTGGTTGCACTAGTGTACAATGGTACAGAAACCTGCAGTGCTTCAGGATCATTCCCAACTCTGTGCTTTCATCTGTATGGGAGGCCTAGCTTGGCTGCATCAGCGGTACCTCTAGGTATCCCTGTTTGCCATGTTTCATTAAGATAGATTATTATGTATTTGGGCTACAAACAAATCCTTAATAAGATTTAGTGTATGAAATGTGATTTGAATTGTGTGTCATACAACATTGCTGCTGAAATTGTTTCTGATCAGTAGGTGGTCTGATGAAAAGCTTCCAAAGAAGAACTCACTCTGCATAAACCTATACTACACAACTAATTCAATGTTTTGCTTGAATATTTTAAGATGACATATAAATGTCAACTGCACTACATGAACAGTTTTGCAAATCCAGCCTGTGGTGTTTAGTTCACACTTAGGGGAAATGACACATTATGTTTGAAGAATAAACTGAGTAGTGATTGGACAGGTGCTGTGTGTATACATGTCCTACATTTGCAACCTCTGGGAAGCCTTTGGCTGTGTTTGTGCTTGTGTCTCAGCTGCTTAGCGGCAGTGACTGTTATCGTGGTCCCTGAGAGGCTATTTTGTGAGCCAGAGGAGACGGCGAGAAGAGCAAACATACCTCACTCCACCTGTTGGCTTTCCACGTGGGGCATCCCCGCGCCCGACAGGCCTTCTGTGTTCGCGGCCGTGGCAGATGACTGCAGTGCTCCTCCTCTATTTTGGTTTGGTTCTGAAGAACACAGGCTATCTCCCGCTTCTTGGTCCCCCGACCACAAGTCACTGAACACTGGAAAGGGAGACGAGGGGGATGGGTGGTGGGTGGAGAACAAGGGAAACAAAGAGCATATTAGCAAAGTCTTGTTGAAAATCATAGGTTTATATCTCATGGTTATGTAACTATAACCACTGTAAAATCAGACACTCATTTTTCATGATCTAATATGTTATTTAATTTTCATTGTGATTTATTGGATGTAGAATTCCTTAATAACATGAAGTGAACTGAAGAAAAATGTATTCATTACAGTATAAAGTAGTTCAACTAATAAGTGTTGATAGCTAATTCTGTTAAGCCAAGACACTGTTTCTGAAAAGACACTCAAACCTTTAACCATTAACTTCCATTCCACTGGTATGGAAGGAGAAATCTCAGAAATCTACATCTAAGAAACACAACACTGACACAGACCAATGGACATAAACATCGGTATGCAACAAAATCTTTCCCTCAGTACTACATATACAGGATTTAGACCTCAACACAAGTGCCCAACAGCTTCTTGTAGTATTTCATGGCCAAGTGAACACACTGCAAACAAGTTTCAGCTCAACAACCCAAATGGATTTCACCGAAACCTTTTGTCAAACACTCACACGCTGATGGAATGCAGCCAACTATTTAACCTGTAAACAGAGGAATTACTTTTAGAGCCGCTGTGAACGGCAGAGGCCTGGGTGCAAGAGGAAGAAAAAGATGCAGAGCGAAACATGGATGCATGCGCACGGCGAGACAATCATCTGGTACCAATAAGGAACATTGAAAATTCTTCAGGAAAGCTAGAGAAACGACAACGAAGAAGAAGGAGAAAAAAAACACATAATGAATAAAAGCCAGACACCCTGATGAAAGCCCTGAAAAAAGAGATGGTGGATGAAACTATTCTAGGTTCTTCAGTCCCCATGAGGCCAGACAGCAATTAGGGTGCCCGCTATTTCTGCTTGACGAGTGAGCGCCCCTATACAAAGCCACTCTAAAAATGGGGTGCTGGAATCAAATACACAAGACGCGGAGAGTTACATTTTGTCTTAGCATATTTTCCAGTCCAGATAATAAACATAATATTGCATTGTCCTCTAATTATGATCTCAGAATGTTGCATAACACCAAACACATGATTTTTTTTCTTGTGTACCCATGGTACTCACACATCATACTACAGATGATGGACCATGAAGAATCTAAATTCACTGACATGTCCTGAGGATTTTGTCTTTTCTGTCTCCAGTTTCTAGAAGCTAAAATACTTTTTTTCCCTTGTGAAAAAAATTCAAACAAAGCCACCTCCTGCCTTTTCTTCTTAAGTGTGGTGCGGGCAGTGGTTGACACCACACACACATGCATCATACACATTGTAATTACCAAGGCATTTTAAACACAGGGCTGGCTCAGCTGACAGAGAACATCAAAGCAGAGGCCAGGGCTGAGTGACTAGTCCTGAGCATGGCAGATTCACATACCCGCTGCACACTCTCTCAAAAATGATAACAGAACTCCCTCTACCTCAGACAAGAGCAGAGACAGGCAAACATGTTGGAGGGGGGAGGGGGTGGGGGGGGCTAGCCCCTCCTTACTGCTGTAAAAGCAGGAGGAAAAAAAAGGAGAAAGAAAAAAAAGAGAGGAAGAAAGGAAATCGCAGCCATACGGGCTGTGCTCCCCCAGCTGAACTGTAACTACATTTTAACGGTGAGAGAAAAGGGGCTATATGGTGATGTGCTCCTCCCTCTACCCTGCCAACCTCATCTGTCAGCCATTAGTTAATCAGGGCTGGTAACACAGAGCACAGAGAGCTGGCACAACGCGTGGGACCAGGGGACAGCTTCACCTCTGAGAGCAAGAAGAGGGCAAGGACTCAGGGACCTCTGCTTCACCGATCTACAGCTGGGCTGCTTCACTCACTAGCACCCACTCAGGTAAGACTATTCCACTTATCCCTTATGTTCAGCTGCTACAAGTGTGACAACTTACTATCTAGCTGCTATGCTCTTTTACTTAAAAAAAAAAAAAAAAAAAAAAAAAAGTGGTGATTTGGAGTATATCAAATGGGAAGTCTGGTTTTCTTTTGGAAATTGGTGCATTTGGTACTTTAAATTTAAATTATATGTACTTTTTGCTTTTATGTACATTGTATTATGCTGGATTTAAACAGGTTGGTGCACTGGTGTTATCCTAAGGTCCATTCTGAGGCGTAAGAGTGATCTGAATGTTAAGTTAAAATCCCTTTAACATATAGAAGAAAAAAAAATACCTTTAGAAAAACAGCACATAAATCAAGGGGTCACATGGTAAGTGAAACTCTCCTGTGACAGATTTGCCCTCCCACATTGTCCCAGCAATTAATTTCACATGATTAGGTGGGTTAAATCCAGTATAATCCGCTGAGGTTCATCTGGGTGTAATGTGGATTACTATAAAATAGAATGACTCAATCGCTTTAAATTTGGCACAAAATTGAAAATGGGCCAAGTAAAACAGCTTTTGAGGAAAAGTTTTTTTTTTTCTGAGTAGAAGCACTTCTGCAAAGAAAGCCATAATTGATACTTAAAACAATATGAAACAAACAAGCAGTTCTTAATTATTCTACTTAGTGACTACAAAGCAGTATTGATTTGATTAGAGTTTCACACTTCTGGAACAAATCAAATAATTGAGTGCTAATCCAGACACAAATTCATGCCTTTTTGCCGTGCTATAAACCTATAAAACAGTCAGGGGGGAGTTTTGAAAGTTTTGAACATAGATGTCTGATTTTGATTAGAATTACAAAACATGATGTCTTACAGATATATTTCTTACAGATTACTTCCAACAGGATAATCAGACTGATATTCGATACTCTTTGTGAGCACCTATGTCTTTGTCTAGGACTGGCAGGCAGCAACCTCAAGATGACCCCACCCACTGCTTTACTGTGAACAGGTAAGCCAATAGGACACATGGAAACTGTTAGGCATCCAAGAGAATCTTGACTAGAGTTTAAGTATCTGTCACTCAGCCAATATGGCAATCAAAGTAGCTAATACTGTATAGTACCTCACAGAGAGAGAGGGTAAATTCCACGAAGCCAACTTCGGCTCAGATTAATATAGCTTTATGTGTAAATGTGTTCAGTGATCAAATACACTGATCACTAAGGCCTCAAACAACACATGAAAATATGTATTACCGTAAGAGCTAGAATTACACTATAAAAGTCTTTTTGTTGGATAATAAAGGCTGAATTTAGGGTTTTGAAAACAATCATTTAAGAAATAACGCATTTATAAGAATGCTGAAAGGGTTTTTTGTTATATGTTTCCTATACTTAATGGTTCTAAATAAGACCATATCTTAAAATGTGAGAGCCAAGGTTGAATTCCAATCACATTGCAGCACACTCACAATGCAAGAGGATTGGTAATACCAAGCATATGGTAACTGTAGTTATATAGACTCTTCAAAGGAGCTCAGTGCTGACCTGGAGCAAGAACAAACTTGCAAGTATAGGCTGCGTGAAGGGAGTGTAGAATTATACCCTAGGCTACATATTGTCAAGGTTGTGAGATACAGTATCTCCAAACAAGGGAGTCTGCTCTGTAGGCTCAACCATGCCTACGCAAAATTATTAGGCAAAATACTATCTATACAGCAAATCAAGCAAAGAGCAAGTGATAATCGGGAACTGAATGCACTTAAAGATAATGTCATGTCTTTTGTTACAGCTTTATCAGTATCACTATGTTCTCTGGTGCACAGATCAAACTGCAGATCAGAGAGTGGGGGAGACAAGAGAGTCATGGAACATTCAGGCTGCTTTTCTGTTCATGGTCTTGTTTTGCAGGGTGGTTTCAAAGACAGAAGTCAAAACAACACATGTTGTCAACATGGGAACAGCTGGTAAGAGCGGCGTCATGGGGCAGAGGAATGTCAAAAGTCATAGATCTTTTATCCATCAAGCCAAAATAGCCACCCAGACTTATTTGAAACCAGGCACAGGCATAGTGTGAAATCCTAACATTTATGTATGCAACTCATCTCACACAACTTTTGCCCATTATCAAACTTAGAGGATTTTTTGAACTACAGAAATCATAGGATGAATTCAACAATAACAAGGATATGCAAATAAACCAAAATGCAAAATACAGGCGTATGTTGTTTTAGAGCAAAGTTACAACATCTAGTGATAAATTTCAGATGGGACAAGTTGATTTTGCCATATTATTCATCCCAAGATGCAGTTGATTATATGATGTGGAAATAATTTCCTTCTTGTCTCTGTCAATGCAGATCTTGACAGACTGTCAGCTGCAGGGACTGAACTGAACGTACTTCTGATTGGCTAAAACTAAACAGCATATCCCGCACTCCATGCCAAAGTATGACTTTGCCATCTCCGAAGAGTTAAATAAACACTGGGTTGAATAAGCATATACAATTTCTTTGACACAGTTTCCTTTTTAAGTCAACACCACTAAGAAAGGATACACCAAGCAACCATAAGTCAAAGTGAAATGACAAAACAACTGAGTTTTTCCGTTTGTCTAAACATTCCTTTGAGAGCTTTTTCCATTACCATGTTGAAACATTCGATTGTACTCAGATGAATACTACACTGCAGATGGACAAAAAAATGAGGAGTGACCATATAAAAGATGAGAATCAAATCAAAATCATGAAAGTTCAAAGTCTTGATGACAAATGATGAAAAATACAAACAGCAGACCGGGTGTAAAGTTATAAAATAGTGACCTTTGACACAGTACATCCAAGTCTAACTCCCTCTTCCTGCTAAATGTTATGCAGCTGCTTTTCTAATCTGTCCTAGCAACCAGTTTGCCACAGCTTGCAAACAGGGTATGGAAAAACTCAGAGAAATGGAAGAAAAAAAGGGGGGTTTAAAGAGTTTTGGTATATAAATTGTAGTGTTTGCTAAAATTGCAATTACTTTTTATACCTTACAAGCTCAACGCCTTCTTCTACTGGATTTCTTTTTGAAGCTCTGCTGACCCTGTGCCTGCTCTCTGCCAATTCCATGGGTGGTAGCAAGTTTTAGCTAAGGAAATATGCCTCTATCAGAGGAAAAATCTATCCATAAGAAATCAATAATTGTAATATTACCTGCTATGAGACTGCATCAGTAGACCCAATGCAGAAGGCACTTATGGGAAACACAGTGCCTCCTTGTGTGCATAACTACTCAAGGGGGGATTTTTCCTTTGAATGTTGTTGTCTTTTAGTAGCAAGTGGAGAAAGGACTGAAGTAACAATTTTGATGAATAGTGCATCAGGCTCTGACTTACACACTGGAATTTCCTCACATCTGTGGACCAGTGGCTCTGCTAGCACAGACAATGAACAAGTAGAAACAGACCTGACAGGTAGCCATGTGAAGAGTGATGCACACTCAGTTGAATAATACAAGTACAGTAAAATCTCTTATCATCTACAGTGTAGCTGTAGCCAATCTATCACTGTCTCTCTCATAAGAAGAAAAAGCTCTTTGAAAGAGATGTCGCGTCCCACAAACACCATTTCACTCCATCAACTTGAAAAGCCCGAATAGGACCAGGCCCTTTCAAGTCTGAAATGGCAGCCTCATGTGAGAAGAATATATGTTTCAGCAGAGTCTTAACAAGTGTCTCCTAGAGGCTTAAAACTACTTCATAATGCTTGACCAACAAGTTGAGGAAAAGCAGACGCTCTCTACCTGTGTCAAAGTGAGGCCATGTTCCCTATCATTCGATGGGCTTGGGGTAGACCAGCCTAAATGCTTCCAGACTTTCACGCCCTGTCTCCTCTCATTTCATCTCACTGCATCTGCTCCCAGCTCAGATCACCCACAAAAATCAATCCTCTCTTAATGTCTTCCAATGCCCTGAACAACCTCATTGTGGTTCAGAGTCAAGTCTTATTTCTTCAGATGGGGCTTTGCTCCTACAGGGACAGCATTAATGTCATCATTTAACTGCTCTATAAGCTATAGAGAACTGTGAGGAAATTTATGCAAGTGCTGGCAAATAAAATCTATATTACAGTGTGCAGCACGTTCAACTTTTCTTCTTGTCATCAAACTGCTTGACCTTTAAGAGACTTCCATCCCTGATGTGAAAGCCATGCTGTGATCCAAAATCCAAATATTTTGAATATTCAGATAACATCTCACAGCATCTGGTTTTCTGCCTCCAAAGTCTTAATGGTTTGCCAAAATCTGTAGGCCATAGTGCTTGACTTTTAACTAGCAAATCATCAACTGAACTATTTTGCTCTCTCTCAAAGGCTGAAATGAAACATTATCTCCCTGACTCAGATTTAAATTACAGCCATGACAAGAACCATACTAGGGAGGACCAGAGAGGCAACAGGGGGGGAAACAGCCCTTCCAGCCACCGCTTCAATTGCTCACACTCGACTGGCATATGGGCAGCATCAGGAAACACAAGCTCAATGATGTCATGACCAAGTGACCCCAGGGGTGACAGGTTTGGAGAATGTTCTTGCACAGTGCCCTCAGGCTAAAGTCAAGTATGTCAATGTAGTGCATGTGGATTTCATCTGAAGCAGCATGATTAGTTCACAGACGCACAACTACGATCCCCCTCCATGGGAAACCCGCTCTTGACAGGAAACAGTATGTTTTTGTTAGCAACAAACAGGCATAAATTACTAAAATGGTGCCTTGGTTGCCAATTCATCACACACAGCCTTATTGTTGTTCTTTGCACACATTTGACATCAACATTGCTTTTACGGTAATTACCATTAGTTAATGATATTTACATTCTTGATAGTTTATGTTAAACTGTGTCTGTTATTCTAATTTTGTGCAATAAATGTGATAATTGTTTTGTGTCTTTTCTTTTTTATAAGGTGAATGTTTTTTGATGACCTGTATATTGCAGCTCTAACAATCAGACAATCAATTATTTAGAGTTTCTAAAGCTAGATTCAAAATGATCAAGAGTCCAGGAAGAAAAACAGGCAGGTTATTTTTACCTCTTTTTTATATTTTACCTCTTAGGATAATGTCAACAAACTCAGACAATGATTGAATGGGTAAATTTGTAAAACTGTCAAAATGTAAGTGAATGCCAAAATAAAAGATTACGCTCCTTGATCACATTTATCAGACATAATATTTGTGAATATTGTCACGATGGTTGTATACCATCATTAGTAAAACCATTTCCCTATTAACATGTATTTAGGTTTGAGAAATGTATTGTTTTTAATGAAAAATGAAATATTAAAGAATTGGCTTGACTAAAGCGCCTTCACAGTAATAGTAACTATGGGATGGTATGTCTAACATATATTCGATATATATTTGATTGGTTTTTTTTGTTTTTTTTAATTTTTCAAATACATGTATGAACTACTTCTGGAAACTAATGTGACTGATGTTACTGCTGCAAAAATGACACAGAAATATTTTAGGGATACTACCAACAGAAGAGGCCATTACATAAGGTAAGACACCCTCTGAAGCTATGCAAAATATTTTGAAAATGTTACGTAATTCAAGAACGTCCCACATATTATCCCCCTCTGGTCTCTAAAAGAGCATCAGCTCCTACAGATGTCTGCCATTTTTGGCTTTCTGAAATTATTGAAAATTCAAAAACGGCATTTACATGGCTTTGCATGCAACAGACGCCACATGCATAGAGGTATAGTTTTATAATAAATGTTAGCCTTCCATTTAAGTTCAACACTTGCTGCTGCATGTAGGCTACAGTTTTGCATAGACCTATTTTAAGTGAATGCTTCACTGCAGTTGGTAAATGGGAGGTTTCCTTTTGTCAGATTTAGTAATATGGCCTATTTTGAGTCGCTTGAACTCATTAAGTATTCATTTCTAATGACTACTTTATTTGAATTTACTTGCTGATATTACCTTTCATAAGGCTGCTTTTAAAAAGCAATTTCAAAGTGTGTGTTTTCCATCAAAGAATAACCTCCTCTGAAGAAAGCAGGAACATATTATAATACATAATTCAATCAGCAGTATTCTGTAAATACTGGCTTTTTTTGGGGGGGGGGGGGCTTGCTTTTGGATCTCCTCAACTAAACAACCCTTGCCAGCATGAATTAATACCAATTATTGTTGTAGTAAAAGTAATACTCTGTCGGTCTCCTGCCAAATGCATTACAGAGAGCTCCATTAATACAATAGTAAACAGATGTGCCACCCAGTTCCAAAGTTTGATTTGGCCTGTGTATGTTTTCTCCAGGGAGATTACAAAATAAAATGTTAAGAACACATAAAAGGAAAAGGCCTGCAGTGTTTTACACTACATTATGCCAAGGTATGTGAAGCACTACAGACAGAATAGAAAAAGGTTTTAACTATGCCCCAAAAGGCTGCATTATTATAAGGATTACTGAAAAAGACTGCTTAACGGAATGAAGTCAACTGAGGGTCAAATACCAAAATACCACAAAATGACCCACAAGTCAAGTCTTTTCGATGAGCTGTTTACACTAACTTGTCTACACACTATATACTGCAGTACTGCATACAAATGGTTTACCAGGACATATTACCGGTACTAGAAAGCTAAGAGAGACTGCTGTATCTCAACAAAAGCTGTTTCCCTATTAAAGCAATAAAGTATATTTTTAAATGGTACTATGTCTGTGTATTTTGTCCTCCCATCCCCATGCTGTTCCCAGGATTTACTGTATGTGCTCATGACCTTGAGCATAAATTGTGCTCTTCCTTAGTATATAGCAATTATTATCAAAGTTGCTTAGTCCTGTGTTTTTTTGTTTTTTTTTTAGTAAAATATTGCATTGAGAAACAACACAAATTTCACAGTTACGTTTCTTTAATATTCTTTACAGTGGAAAAAAGCTAATTCAACATATTAATGTATTTTTGCATGAGAATGAAATAAATAGCAAGAAGAACAATAACAAACCAAAATACGCTAAATAAAGCAGAGTTTCCCCTTGAGTTTGGCAACATTGCACCATAGGGTAATGGAGAGGGAGTGAAATTGCCATGGCTGAGGAGTCTTGGTTGTGGAAGTCTTGGTTGTGAATGACAGAGCGAGAGAAGCAAAGAAACAAAGAAAGAGAGTGCAGACATCCTCACTGAAGAGGATACCAACATAAATACAGACCCATGTGCAATACTTCACCTGAAATACGTGTCATGATCATTTTATGCTGCCTTAACCAAAATGTAACTCAGAGTGCTTCCATGTCACATATTAAGACTGGTCATACATTTTTTGCAGGAGCCTGAATCTGCAAAGCTGCACAACCATAAGACAGTGTCTAAATGCCTGACACAAAATACAACACATACTCAGACTGTAAATGGCACAAGTACTGTGGATGCTGCATTGAGTGAGGACTGCTAGTTTGCTAAGCCAAGTTACTAAATTGTCACACAGCTCTAAAACTCTGAGAGTAACTTCATTACCAGGCTGAATGGCAGTATTTCACTCTAGTCTTTGCCTAACAGTAATCTTCCAGTCTACTGACACACCCTGGAATACAACATCACTACTACAAGGTGAACGGTTTAAACCACAGAAGGTCAGTAAATCAGCTAGTTGCTTTCTGAGGCTACAACAAGGCAAAAAGAGCAACTTATTTTAAACTTATTAAGCTAAAATCTAGTCTTCATGCCTGTAAACTATAATACAAAATGCGTTTTTACATGATGCAGTGATGCTGTACTCTAGCAAGAAATAACAGTTTTTACCTGACAGCGTCCCCCAGTAGCATAATGTTTTAAGTATGTTTTAAGGATGATAAAACAGTGCCAAAGCTGCTCATTCAATTTTGTAGTACCTAAGTTGCCCTTAGATCAGCAGTGGGAATCCCACATCACTGGTCAAAGGTCACATGACTGCCAAGACCAAAGGCTCAGACCAGAGTTGTTCAGGTGACATGTGTGTATCATGACAAATAATTCAAGTAAAGTGTTACATCACTCTAAACTGGAACAAGACATTAAAGCTACAATAGCTAATAATCTATTGTAAACAAATAAATAAGTTTCATTAGAGAAAAAAATCCTTCAGAAATACAAAAACTGGCCAAAGGAATAAAGAGACACAGCAACAAATGACTATAACTTTATAAAGAGGAGGTATCTGTGTGCTTAAGGTTTGTTTTATGGACACTGATGAAAGCTGAAAAACAGCGGTTCGACGATAACCTTGATTCACTGCACTGAAATCTTTATGTTCAGTAAGCAGCACTGATGCTGCCTACTGTGCCATTCATAAATTCATTCTCAGCCTGAAGATAATGATAAAACTCTATCCTCATGATACCAACAGAGCACCACTATATAATGTAAAATTGAATTGTGCCTCATCGTAATGACTGACCTGTCACAGAGAAGACGAAGATAAAGTCCCAAGTGCCCACCATTTCAATCAACACATAAGATGATTTATTTGCCTAAATGCTTCATTGTATATAAAGTAAAAAACAGGTGAAGAAAGATGTTTGGATGGGAATTACAGTGTAGTTTATCAGCTTTTACACTATATTGTATACCAGACAATATACTATATATATTCAAACTTAAAATAAAAATTAATATTAAATGTTTTTTATTTTTTTTATTTTTATTTATGTATGTATTTTTCAGTCACTCTGCATTTCAAGGCACTTACTTTTGATTTAGAGTCTGGATATTGTTTTTAAGATTAATTTATATTTTTTGTTTCATAGTTTTTTTGCCTACTGTGACAGTGTAGATGATTTCAAATATTTTAACCTAACAGAGATGAAGCCATTCTAATTTCCATTCCAACAGTTCAACAAAAAACAAAAACAAAAAACAAAAAACAAAAACAACACAATATCAAAAATATGAATGAAACATGATTTGAAAATATTTTCCTCTGTACAACCTGTATTTACTCATAGAGAGATACGAGAGGTCTGACCAAGAGCACCAGCAAAAAATATTAAATATAATATTCAGTAACGAAAACTAGCTACTTGAAAAACAAAATCATACTGTACAAAGATACATATACAAAATACACTGACAGTCATCTGTTGCTGTTCAATAAAGGTCATAATATTAACTCTTATACACAAATATACACTTGTGTACTTCAGATACAGGGTGAAGACAGCAATAACAAGAACATCTACTTCACGCCTCATATATGAAATAAATATTTTCTAGAGTTAAGCCTCTACAAATATATGGCAATGTTGGACGACACTGTCCTGATTTATAGGTTTTAATTTGGAGCCTTGGCTCAAAATGGGGTCCATGTGTTTTTCATGATCCCCTAAGTGGAGCAGCATTGTGTTTTTGTGTATTTTTCTTTTTTTTTTCTTGATTCTAATCAGCACCATGCCACTGCAGGGCCCATCTGGGTGGGCTGGAGCAGGCTAACCGACAGTAGCACTAGATACCCAGCACTCACGTCAGAATCTCCTACAGTTTTAGGCAAAAAAATGCACTTAGTACAGGTCTGAAGTCATTTTAGCACACACAATGTCTACTCACAGTGATGTACCCACAGTGAGGAAGATGAGTGTTTGAGGAAAACGAGTTAGTGCTATCATACCGGCTTCCATGGTCGGCGGTGCCAGGAGGCAGAGCCTGGGCAGGGCTGCTGGTTGCATTGCTCCATCTCTGGCGGCTTGTCCAGGACATCACAGTTGTAGTCGTTGAGCCTCTGACCACTGGGCCTCTGACACACCACCAGACGAGTCCTCCTTCCTCCACCGCAGGTCTGGGTACACTGAGGTTAGCAAACAAAATATGATTTGTTATGTCTCATACTAATAACTTGCTTCAGCTGGATATTTCTGGACTTTTTCATCACAGGCTTTTTATGCCAATATCCTTTGACCTAACTAACCTAACAGTTCTTTCAGATTGAGATTAGACAAAGGCTGCTTGTTTGTGTATAATAAGTGATAAGAGAGACACAGCAGAGACAGAGAAGACACAACAGATGATAAGGATGTAACAAAAAAGGTGTATGGGAAATGTAATAATGTGCACAATCAGTAAGCGGAAGCTTATGCCAAAAACTGCTGTTAAATATATAATATAATATAACCTCACCTCTCCCCAGACACCATAGTTCCACAGAGGACAGGGTCCAGAGTCACAGCTCTTGGACTCGGCGGGTTTGACTCTCTCGTCGCAGTAGCTGTTGCTGCGTCCATCAGCGTCTTGACAGACCACCACTCGCCTCTGGAAGCCTCCTGCACAGGTACTGGAACACTGCAGAGCACACACAGTGTGTCACTGTGGGCAATGACACATACACACACAAATATGGAAACACTCTACTTCTAATACGTGACCACTTGCTATCACAGGACCAGAGTGCCTTACAGGACTACGGGATACAAATGAAAGATTCAGAAAGGACTAGCAGATAAGTTCTTAAGAAGTTACATAGTCTAACCAAGACAAACCCCAGCTGCACTATTCAAAATTGTCTTCCTAAGGTGGAAAACATCAGTGCATGAAGGACAGTCTCAAACACTGAATAACAGCCTTGAACGGAGCAGTGGGTACACTCTGCATCCAATTAAAATGACACATCTCCACTGTCAATAGGAGTGAGTACATTCAGAACTCTCTATGTGTGTGAGGGAGGACAGCACAGAGTGAGCCTGAACAGCAGTGCTTCCAGTCAAGTTCATTACATGAGAATGAACAGTGTACTGGGATGAAGGCCTCTGCTGGGGGGCTTTCAAAAAACAGAAAAAAATAGACTCTTGTGGCTTTCAGAAAAAGAAGAAGAAAAAAAAAACACATAAAACATCCATCTCTCCCTGAAAGGCACGAGTGATTTCTAAAATAGTCTCACGGTAAAATAACCAAATATTTTGATCTTATCTTGTTAATTAAAAATGACAACATTTGATGCCAAATGTTGGTATTTTATCCAACACTGACAACTTTAGTCAATTACTCTTGCACAGGGAGCAGAGTCTCTCTTTAAAACAACATGTTGGGCTCTGTTTTCATGCAATTGGGCATGCACTTAAGTGAAAGCACAGATGCAAACATAAGCACAAACTCTAGGTGAAAGACCACATACCATATAAAGGCTAGAGAGATTTAATCAACTAAAAATGAAGGTCCTTCATGCAGCTGACAAGCAGTTGTGTATGAAATTACACATAGGAATCATCTACCATTACTCAAAGTCATGTGCTATCTATGCATTGCTGTTGTTGTTGTGCACATCCACCATGTATGGCCAAAAATAGCCCTTGCTTTTGTGATAAGGTTGGCCTGGGTATACGAGGGCAATTTCACAGCAAAACAGATTCCAAAATAGAACTGTGCAAACAAAACTACTACATACAGGAGACACAACCCCAGTTGCACCACTCTTGGCATAAACAGATTCTTTGCAGATGTGAAACTACTACACATAATATATATATAAAATGAACTTGTGTCTGAACTATCTTGATTACATGGCTACAGTATACTGAGGTCTGTATGTACTCTGATACAGCATTTATATACGGTACATTTTGCAGTCCATAGTCCATCTGTCCGTTAGCACTGTTTGGTAAAGTTCTTTACCATGTATGGCCCTCTGCCCTGAGAAATGAAAACATCTGCTGCTTCACCCTCCAAGTTACTGTGTTTACAGACAGACACAACACAGGACCTCATGGCAATATGTTATACATACTATGCATGATACTGGCCATACATAAAATCATTTGCTCCTTCATTGACTTTCCTGAAGTTTTGTGTGACAGTAAGGAGTATTAATCAGGCTCCAAGAGACAATCTTGATTGGCTCGTACCACAAGACAAAATACTTCTACACACTGCAATTTCTCCAAAGATCACATGCTGAACAAACATACTGCGCCCCAGGGTCCAGTCCTCCACTGGTTGTCTGCTGATGGCACATTCCAGCTGCTGTGCCCAGGATGGTGTCCTGGGTCCTGGGGATATCCATAGGGCTGATCGTTGATACGCTGGCGATGGTAGATAGAGGGACAGGGTGCAGCGGTACACTCCTGTTCTGTTGCAGGCTTTTCTTCCAGGTCACAGAAAGACTGGTCCACTGGCTGGTGGTAGTTAGAGCAGACCACCTGTCTGGTGGTTCTTCCCATGCCACATGTTACTGAACACTGCAGCAGGGGAGAGAGAACCAAAGTGTTAAACACGAACATGAAGGAGTAGAACTGCAAATTTCACAAGCAACTGGTAATTTAAATAATTAAATAGTTTAATCTTTTAAAATAATTTATATATTCCTCTAATTCTGACAGTTCACTTTGAGTGCTGAAACACTCCCAAAGGTTGAAATCTCTTTACAAAAATGTAGCAGACTGGATCCCTTGAGGCACAAAATGTGTTGATTCTATACTTTCTAATTGTCATAATATCTTGATATTTTATGCTTGTTTATCAGCTTTCAGGTTGTATCCCTGACTGAACTTGCCTGACCTATTCCACTGAGACTAATGTCCAAAGATTTCCTCCATTTGTTTCTCTTATGAGATTTTTGTAGGAGATTTTCCAGGTTCTAAATCAGCCGTTGGTTTGGGGAGTGTTGTTTTCATTGATTGATTGTTCCCATGTATTGCTTCACGATGTGAAGCCTTGTGATGTGAAGCCCCACAAGTCTGTAACTGTGTATACAACGGGAGTAGAACTCAACTTAATATGACATGAATTTAATGAACTTAAGACTTTGTCCTCAGAGACTTTGCATTTGGGCTTTTTAATTCGAAAGGATTTTAATTTCACATGAACATGTGATTAAAAGATCAGAACAGAATCACTATAAATCATCCCTGGCTCCTTAACTGCCAGTTAAACTATCCCACCACTGATCTTTTAGTGACATCATCAAGACGTTTGGCTCTCCTGCCATGCTGACATTTACAAATCAAGACTTAACTGTCCAAGATCACAGCAGTACCAAATGCCCATTATTGCCCAGGGTGATTTTAACTTTGTTGGGAAAATGAACTGAGTGATTACTGCAACTCACTGTAGTGGGAAACAGCTGTATAGATTGGACACAGTGTTGGATTTTTATTTATTTATTTATTTTCACTCACAGGCGACCACTCCCCGGCACGCCATTGGCCACATGGGCTGAAGCAGGCAGAGGACTCCGGGGGCCGTGGCAGGTGGGCGCAGTATGACTCGTCAGCCACTCCTCCCTGGGCATCTCTGCAGCTGACATAACGCGCCCGCTTCCCCTTGCCACAAGACACGGAGCACTAGAGGACATGCAGACACAGGCAGAGATGAGATAAATATTTGTCTCGTGTGGAATTTCAAAAATGCTCAAAAAATGTATTGTGTCGTTTAAAGTGATGCCATTAAGTGCAAAATTATCATGAGGTACGATGCTGTATAGATAACACGCAATGAAATTGACTGGTTTTAAGTGATATGCAAGCTGTGCTATACAATTTTTACAAACTGGCAGCCACAAATGGTAATAAAGGAATATACTATATATACTTAATTTCACTAATCTATAGGTCTACAGTAACTGAAGCAGATGTATAATTACCTAGATATCATATAGTATAAAGTGACATTGGGAGGCTGCAATAATGTTCAATTTGAATATGAAGTTTCTAAATAACCTCCTTATTTCGAAAGAAAGAATACAAAATAGGTGTAAAAAAGCGTAAAAAAAAAAAAAAAAGCATTCCCAGTGCTTTGATTAATCAGTCCCTGTGCAGTCCAAAGATTTTCAATCACTTCCTGTGGGAAGATTTCTCACTACAATGCAATCTTGTTTTAGAATGACTACTTTTCATTTCTTGTCTATTTTCATTACATTGTAAAGGTGAATTGTCTTGTACGTTCTTGTAGTTGTTTTTTTTTTTTTTTCAGCCAGAGCTGAGAAGAAACAAGTCTGAAAAGTGGATATACATAAGACCTGGGTTCAAGTTTGTTTCTTTGATGGTACCAAATTACACTATGTTTTGCATGATTGTGTTTTTTTACGGTGCTGTATCATGTGTTCATGTGCTTGCACAAAACTCATCTTAAGACATTTTTGTCACTTACATTTCTTACACTGTAATAGATATTGCAATATTTTTTTCCTGAAAATTATATATATTGAATTCTTCACCTGCTGTCAGAAATCAAATAGTATTGTCTCTACTATCATTGTTGTCCTGAAATGACTCCCTGATCAGCTTTCAACTGCTTCTAGTCTATAGCTACACCCAGGGCAACTCAACAGGGCATCATAGTAAACATTTCTGAGGGGATGAATACCTAATGCAATCAAATGGCTCCAGCTCAAATAGGCATGTTAATATCCCCCTCATATCAATGACTCTAAAGAGGATGGCAGTTCCGCCACTCGGGGGAATTTATGCATGCATGTGTATATGTGCACGTGGTGTGTGTATCATGGGTGTGTGTCTGTGAGACCACACTGGTGCTGGCCTCTTTGACATGTGAGCTCACAACGACTCTGAGATTGACAGACGGGGTTCAATCTTCGAAACCGTAGACTTGTGTTTAGATGAAATCTGGTTTTCATTTGCAACGAGTAACAATGCAAAGTATCAGAGAGACAGAGGGGCCTCTCAGCCCAGACAGTGGAGCCTGTGTATGTGTCTGTATATGTATATGTGTATATACAGAGTGTACATGAGTGTGTGTGTGTGTGTGTGTGTGGGTATGTGTGTGTGTGTTGATGCAGCAGGGGGTAAAAGACAATACCAAGGAGGATCATGGTCCTGTACAGTATGTACTATCTGAAGGAATGTTGGGAAATACAATAAAATTTAATATGTCAACCTAACATCTGTAAACACACATGCAAGAGACCCATCATTACTGGAGTGTGGTTTCCTGCTATTAAGCACACACAAACACACACACACAAACACACACATATACAAACTGCTCCATCAATATTCTCATATTTCAGAGGTAAGTCTGATTCTAGGAGCCTAGCAGATCATTTCCCCTCAAGCTAAAAAGAGAAGAGCGAAACAGCACAAGAATTTGTTTACCATCTAACAAAAACCGCACTGCTTTTGTATATTCTTTGGACTGTAGAAGGTAAACCTCCAGAATGCAATATGCTCTGATAGACCCAGTAAATCCTATTTGTTTCCCTTACCGCAGTCCAGGAGCCATATCTCCACTGAGTCAGGAGCTGAGCTGAGTTGTCAGGACGAGGTGTGCTTTGTGCCGGAGAGGCCCATGGACATCCTGGCATCTCACAGTCCTACAAATACAAACATGCATACAATGAGGTATTATTCATACATGAGTCATGCGGCAATCGATTGAAGCGGTGGGAGTAATTATGTCACAAAAATATCAGGAAAAAGCAAAATACAAGGGTGCTTGAAACGCTATATAAAAAAACTTAGAAATCCAGTTTTATTGTTTATTTCTATTTCCAAAGCTTAGATCAAGGTGACCTCAATTCCAACAGACAAAACAGATCACTTATCTGGAGACTAAAAGGTCATCAGTTCAACAACTTTGCCTTCAGTGCCTGTCAGTGTCTTAAGAACCCTTAAGCAATACACTTAAACCACTCAGGCAAAGTGCCTTGCACCCTCATGGTCTGTGTCCAGCTTGACATCGACTTGGACTTTGGGTCAAAGCAAAGCAGAGCAGGTAAACATTTAAAAGAGGCTGCTGATGTTAACTAGGTCACAACTTCTGCTTCACTGAAGTTTGTCATCTAAACTTACTTTCTAAAGTTCTAAACTACCTGCCCAGTACCTAATGGCAGACACACAATTAGTGAGTGGCTGGTGACATAGTGCACATAAGTGTTAATATGTTTCCCTTAGTTGGTGGAGAGCAAAAATAGAGCTAAAAGGAGAGTAAATATTGGACTTACAGCCAATATATTAATGTTTATTTATAGTTATAGCCAGAGACACAACCATAAATGACTGCTAACGTCGCCCTGTGTCTGCTGAATTTGTTAACAGGCAATTGTAGGGACTGATTCAAAGATTAAAGTAATCCAGGTAGCCTGATCTGTAGAGCTGGGATGCCTGGTTGCAGGAGTCACAATAATAATCAGCAGTTCTTTAATGTTTGCATGTTTTGAACTTTCCAAGGGCACCCTTGTTATTATGAACTTCAATTTTCAACCTTATTAGAAACATAAAGTCAGGATAAATCTCACTTTAAACCACTGTTCTCCTTATAAAATATCTGGGCATTTTTCAGTGAAATTCCCCTAAAACCACTTATAATGAGCCTTAGATAAGGCACTTTATCAATTTACTTATTTCCTGACCTTGGTTGACATATAAAACATCTGCATTCAATACTGTATCCAGCATTTAATTCTGTTTTTATGAGTTGCATTTTATTTCTTTACCCGAAGAGTAAAACCACCAGCTCTGGGACAAATAAGGGTCAAGCTTGCAACCATTAAACTTCTGGTTATCTGAGCAGCTTGGACTGTGTGTGAGCAGTCATTTTACCTGACTGTCTCTGGGTCTCGCTGCAGCATTGCACTCTCTGTCATCCACTGTGTCACCGTAGTCCCCTGACACACACCTCACAGCTCTCATCTGGTAGCCGTGGCCACAGGTCACCGCACACTGAAAGACAAAATCACATACATACATTCACACACACAAACACAAAGAGAGAAGCCAAGTCAACCGGAAACTATCTCAAACTCTATCTAAGTATGTCAAGGTTGATATCTTAGACGGGGCCTCAGTCAAGGTCCAGCTCAGCAGAGCCTGGGTAAGACATGCGTACACACACATATGGACACATGCTTTCACGTTCACACCCAGTCTCAACTCGACCCCTTACCCAATTCTTAACTCACATACGAGGTGATCCAAGCACGTTTAGGTACAGCAGGAGAGCAGAGGAAGTGCCACAGGATAGGTTTATTTGACCAGCAAATTATAATTACACAGGCATTAAAGAGCCGATTTATTCCAGCTCTGCAAATATCACTATCTGACTTCATACAAACACATGTGGGAGGGCATTAGGTTTACGTGTATAAACCAAACTATGAATGGCCAATGACGGCTATTCATGTGTTTCATTCAGTTTGTGCTTCATGCTAACACTGTCAGAGCTATGCAGAAACAGTTGGATATTTTAAATTTAAATGTATAGGAACACGTGTTGTGTGTGTGCATGTGTGTGTATGTGTGTGCACACTGTGGGTCAGGTTTAGTCTGACAGGATATGAGGGCAAAGTGAAAGCACCATGGAGGAAATGGCAGCTGGAGTCAGGGCACACTCCTCCGTAACTCGCTGCTGTATCAGGTTACACGTGCACACACAAACTTGAAATATACACTGCTGCACTCCTACACACCACATTCCCTCTCTGTGACCACACACACAGACATATGCGTGCACACACACAGTGTAAAAGACATGAGTCAAACTCCTAGACAGCAAGCCACACATGAAACCCATTTCCTCAGTCAAACACTGCACCAAGTCACCTCACCCCAGTCCGTCTGTGTCTTATCTGTGTGTTTGTGTTTGTGTGTGTGTGTGTCTGCAGGACTCACCGCTCCCCAGACGCCAACCTGCCAGGACGCACACTCAGGCAGCTCGCAGCTCCCCACGGCTTGGGGTTTGCTGGACGGGTCACAGAAGTGCTCACTCAGCTTTTCTTCCCCAGCTCCCATGGTGCAGGACACTTGCCTGTGTCTCATCCCTTTCCCACAAGTCACTAAGCACTAGGAGAGGGAAGAGGGTGGGGAAGTAGTTGGTAGGGTGTGGGATGATGGTGAAGGAGGGAGAGAAAAAGTCATTGTTGCATGCTCATATCCAAGTCTGACATTCCACTCTTAAAAAACAGTTGATGGGACACCCCCATTTCTACCCTTACTGTTACCAATACCTGTGTCATGGGGTGGACAAAATATTAGATATACCTTTCAATGTTACACACACAAAAACATCAACACCTCCCTGTTGCTGCATTTGTAATTGTGTCTGTGTGTGGTCGGTGCATGACAAGACCCACCTCGCTCCACTCGCTGACGGTCCACTTCGGACACGGCTGGTCGTTGCAGGTTTCGGTAACCACCCTCTGGTATTCATTGCACTCTCTGTCTACCAGCCGTCTGCCCAGGTTGTTCATGCAGTAAGACTCTCTGCTACGGCTCCCACGTCCGCATGTTTTAGAGCACTGTTAACAAGAATATATCAAACATTTTTAGCTCACTAAGTCATGTGTTTTCATCTATTTCTTATCCCTTTAAACATTAAATAATAATGGGAATTAAATTATTGTGCCAATCAGAAGCAGTGGTGGTGTAATATGGCGGAGAGGACCATTTCTCTTCCCGCATTAAGTGTGAAAGTAGCATAGATTTAAGACAAAAGATATGAATAGACCAGGGTTTTACTCTTGTTTCCTTTCAAACCACTTTTTTCATGTAAATCTTCCAATGATTGTACCTGTGACCAGGCACTGTACTGCCAGTTCTTCAGCAGACAGTCCCCATGGCAGGGCTCTCTGGTCTGAGGTTTTGCAACGTCCCCACACATGCTGGCCTCCATCCTCTCACTCTGTCTCTTCATCAGGCTGTACTTCATACACTGAACATCCAGGCTGCGGTAGCCTGGGCCACATTTAGCAGAACATTCGCTTTTTCCAGCAACATGCCACCTGTGTGACAGGAGATGTAGAAAAATGTTTTGGCTGTTAGTGCTCTGCAGGAATTGATACTGTGTCTGATACTGGTGTCTTTGTGCAGTTATGCGCACCTGACTTCACAGTCAGTGTTGCAGGGCTCAGTAACAGCAACAGGACGAGGTAAATGTTCACAGCGTTGGTCCGATACCTCGAGGTGATCACTCTTGCGCACACACACCGCCTTTCGCCTCCGCTCGCCTACAGAAACACATGCATGAAGAAAAGTGAGGTTCCGATCAGACAACATCTGGCAGACAGTCCGCTTGCCAAAATATCACGTTTCTTCGCCTTTAACTAGACTGACCAGCTTTCTGACATCAAGTCCTTCATCATACAGCCTTAAGGGTCCATGTTAGTCTCAGACCCCACAAACACATCTCTTTACTGAATCGCATAGTGCACTCTGACCCAGCGGGAGCCTAACTAGCTTGCCTCAAAAAGGGAAACTTGAGGGGGTTAAGGGCCAGGCCAAGGGGAAGGTGTGGGGCAACATGATTGGCCAGGGTCACGCTGGGGTTGCCAGGAGGGGTATTTATGAAAGGGGGGTGGGGTGGGGAGTGGTGGGGGATGAGTGAGTAAGGTTTCAAATCCAGAGGTGTGTGTAAGTGATGCAAGAGGAATGCTGATCCTAATGCACACTGACACTTAAATCTGCACCCATGTAATAAGATTCCACATAACAAGAGCTGTAAGATGCATCACGGTTCTTAGAAATTTCACACTTTTTACGGAACGGAAATTTTTATTCTTAATATCAAGAGTAGCTGTGAAATTTGACTCTCAGGTAGGCCACATGACTCTACAGCAGTAAATTTTTTTTTACAATGTCAAATATTGCAATTTGTGAGGTAACAATGAACCTAAAAGCACATAAAATAAGTACTTGTGCATGTATCACAACCACACGAAATCTCTATGATATTGTGTGTAATTGCAAAGCATTTTAAGATTCACTGAAGCCAAAGAGAAATTATGATATTCTTCATGTGTGGAGATTTGGAAGCCAAACTGAGGTCTGAGTACCCTGACAGATGCGGTTGCACTCGAGCCAGGAGCCTGAGGGATCCCACACAAACTGCTCCCTGTGTTCCTCGATGGGTATGTTGAAGGAGTAACGGACATCTGGGTTATAGAGGTTTCCCACACACAAGACCTGTGGAAAAAAATGGTGGCGGTGGGAAAGACAAAAGCTAAGGACTTAATAGTGTTTTGTCCACTGAGAGATATTGATATCTAGCTTAGTATGTTGGTAGGTAAGAAGGAAAGTAAACCTTTACAGAAAGAGATGCAGAAATCAACACTAAAGCAATGTGACAAAAAGCAAAGCAGAATAATATGCAGTATAATTGAAGCAGGAATTACGCTAATAAAGTAAACTTAATATAAAAGCAATTAAAGATAAAGAGAAACTTCCTCTTAATACCTGTAGAATAAGTTCCTCCTCGATGCGTTCAGTGCAGTTGATGCGCTCTACTTTTGTGTCCGAGCCGCTGTAGTCAATGACAGTTCCTTTGAAGGTGATTTCCCTTTTGAACATGGCCACCACAAAGTTCCCATTCAAGAGGAAGTTGGACTGGCTATCAGATAATGCTGGAGTAAGAAATGGACAGATAAGAATGACACATTTTACCACAAAACTCTAAACAACACACAACTCCAAATGTGAAAGAATTCAGTGCAAGTGAAGGAATGGTTGGTTTTGGCAAGTTTGTCTCTTGTGGAATTGAGGTTTTGAGAATGTTTATGAGATATGGTATTTATCATTGAGGTTACATGTTAAGTAAACAGTCTTTGACTGGCCATCCTATTGTTCTGCATAGCTATTGTTGAGAGGCAAGTATGCTGAAATACTGGTGGCACTAAATTGCAGTTATTTGGAGTTAGACTACATGACTCTTCTTAATGACTGACATTGCAATGCAAACAAAGGATCTGCACTGACTGCTAATACAAACAAGTACATAAATACACACATATACACAAAAAACATACCCAGGAACTTATGGATAGACACTCACAAAATGAACACCCACCACCTTTTTTTCTACCTAAAACACTGTGGTTCCAAGAAACATGCAGTTAATTACAATCTGGGAGTGCATACCGAAACAATGTATGTGATTAAGACTCTAGAAGCAACTTTGTTTACACTTAAGTCTGTGCATTGTTGGTTGCCAGATGTCGTCTTTAGCCTAAAGATCTGTCAGCTAAAGATCTGTCATGAACTACAGACTCTGGTTGTCATCATTGATGCTTTGCACCAGTGGAAAAAAACACCATGCCTTAGCAAAATGTGCAAACACACAGCCACACATATAGAGTGAACTTGAACATATAGCATGACTCCTATATCCTTGTATGCCTAGAGCTGATTCTGCTGAAGTCTTTTTTTCCCAGAAAAATGTACACTTTCATGTTTTAACAATGAACAAGTTAAAAGTTTGTTTTCCAGTACACACACACACTTCTAAATACCTGTATGTTTTGAAACAGATGTATGTTTAGAACAGAAAATAAAAATGAGAAACCAACATCAAGCTCCTCAAAAAAAGCTCCTTCAGTTCTCCCTAGACTTAGCATAGATTCTCAAAGACACTCTAACTCAACTGGAAGAATGTACACCTTGTTGCACTGTATTGAATGTGGTATTTGTAGAGTTCCCTTGGGAACTATAATTGTGGATTGCATTTCTTGTGTGACAAAGCACAGGTGTGCTCTATTTAAGGTCAGTGTAAGCTCAAGGATTCCCCTTTGTGAAATATTTTCCCTTGAGGGTAGAGACCAAAAACTTGGCTTTGTCATCAAATACTTGAATAAGTGTAAAGAGTGTTTTTTTCCTCCATATTTTACTTTTTGGCCTTTTTGCACCAAAGTATTATAAGTAGCTAAGTCAAATTTATCTATGTAGTGGTTTTAAACATCACCCTTCACAAAATTCTTCACAATAAAAGACTGAAAAAGGACTTATAGTAGAAATTTACTGTGAAAGTGATGAAAAAAGAGATAAAATAAATCAATAATACTAAGCAAAGGCAAGTTTAAACAGGTGAGCACTGAGCTGCTTTCTGAAGGTGTGTACAGTGGCCAGAGATCCAGTGGGGAAGAACTCCAAAATTTAGGACACATGACTTCAAAAGACCAGTCTCCTTTTCATGTTGCAAGTGGGGTGATCGTCTCTAAAGAATTTTGACATATTGTACTGGTTTGAGTGACAATATTGGCAGAGCGTTGCAAATATCAACCATGTTTAATACAGACGGCACTCACTCATAGCAGGGTTGTGGCACTCAGCAACAGCAGGGGTTGACCTTCTAGCAGCAGTGTTGTGATGAGGCTCTGCCAGATGTGTTTTCAGACTATTTGGCTTAAAACATCTTGAACCTGACTTGAACCATGCGAAAATGGGCACCCACCCTTACAACATAGGCAAAGCTCCTTTTCCCTGTTTTTTTTCCTCTCTCTCTGTCTGTCTGTCTCTCACATGCAAGCACACACACAGACAAAAACACACACACACTCTGAGCCTGGTGGGTCCATCTAACCCTATACCCCTATATCTACTTTCATGCGGCCTGGGCTCCACATGCCTCTAATTAGCACCTATTGCTGCCTCATTTATCTTTCTCGGCGGTGACACTCCATTTGCTTTCCCAACCAACCGTCTTTGCCATGACCAGATGGACCAACGCCCCAACACATTTCCTCCATAATACACTCAATACAAATGACAGTTTCCTTTCCTTTATGAAAACGGTTTGACAACAGTTTGGCCCAAGTCTCCTTACCCGCTTTCACTAAAAGCCTGCCTCTACAGCTGTGGGTCACAAAGTCTAGGTGGTTTATGGTCGTGTTAGGGGATAATGGCATTGACCTACCAGATGAGAACTGAAGGGGTGTAATATATACATCTTATTAGGTTGGACTGCTTTCATTTTGGATTGATTGTCCCAAGTAAAACTGCAATTTGATACAGTGTCGCTTGAAACCACATCCTTATGCTGACACGCACATACAGCACACTCACCGAGGTAGTTGTCGTCTTCTGGCTTTCCAGAGTAGCTGACCTGTTTGATATCAATGTTGGTGGCTCCAGCTGGGATCCGCACCACTGTGTTGTAACCTGAAGAAGAGGTAAGAAAAGATGGAGGGACAGAAAAAAACAAGAGAATGAGACAGAACGCATAGAAAGTTACACAAGTCGCAAAAGGGAACAAAGTAGCCATGATAACAGCAGTGAGAAGGCCCACCTATTTTCATAAGAGCTTCACTATGCTACACACCAAACACCAGTCAGGGAAGTCCAGTTCCAACTACTGGGAATTTAAATGTCACACTTGGAAAAATACAAAAAAAGGACTAGTCCTCTCAAATAACCTGCAGTAGGCCTTGTTTTAGTCTCAGAGGCCCAACTGTGAAATAATATATAATTATTCCCTGGACCTTCCTTTGGCCTGTAATTACTACACCGAGCCTGCCGTCCCATGATAAACTAACATAGAAAACGAGTGAGCCTATGAGACAGAGAGAGAGAGACAGAGACAGAGAGAGCACGTGAGAGTCAAGAGACGACAACAAAAATGTAGGAATGGACACTGAAATAGGCAAGATATAAATAAAAATGGACCAATTAGATGAGAAAAGACAAAAAAAATATCTGTATGTTTTGTGAGAATTACTAGATTTGATTGACTGAAATATATCCATATTGGATTTGAACCACCAACCATATGGTCAGGAGTCATTTGGCCTTCCAACTACTTGCTACTGCCTTCAAAATAAAACAAAAAACTGAATGGAATGAGAGGAAAGGTGTGGGCTGGTTAGGCTGACACCTTGAGCCACTCGGGGGCAGCACTTGGTTTATATATATTCCTCTCATCAGCCTCACACACACACACACACACACACACACACACACACACACAAACACAAACACAAACACACCTGTGCGTATCCAGTGGGATGTCATCATGTCAACCATGACTGAGAAATGTTTCCATTTTCAGGCCACACTGCACAGGAGGCTACTTTTCATTCATAAAACACCACTATGAAACAAATTTACTTTGCATATTCCCAAACTTTTATACAGTTCCCCTTGGAGTTCACCGTCACTGTTTTTGAGTGTCATGTCCAATTCCTTCCCTAACCACTGGGGATGGGATAAGCTCATAAAAATACAGGGGCGTTAGAACTTTAAAACCGCCAACACAGTCCCCCTCTGAGGGAACATGGTATCCACAAGCCACCAGAGGCCTCTGAGATCCCCCAGCTTAGCTACTGACCACACACACAATCCTCCACCACCACAGAGTGACCCAGAAATGAACAGTAAACACACCACCGTGGGGGGAAAAAAAAACACAACCATGCTACACTTAGGGAATGCTGGGGTTAACCTCAAACTGCCACTAGATGATGATGCAGTATTAATAGCCTGCAGAAGAAAATTAGAAGGCGTCACAAGCTCACCCTGCTGCAAGTTGTCAGAGGATACGGACTGAGATGACAGCAAACATTTGCTTGTTTTCTAGTTACAGTGATGCTTATTTTTCCATTCTGAGACAGGATGCATTGAGCCTGCAAGTTAGTTTTAATTGTTACTATTTTATTCATTCATTGCTTTAGTTTCAAGTGAATAAACAACAAAATATAGGTAACGTAAGCCTGTATCAAGTCCAGGTGCAGTGTTAAGGCATTCATTTGGTCTTGTGCAGCAGTTTATGAGACGTTAACTGGCTGGCTTCACCCAGAGTTGCAGATGTGAGTCTGCAGACTTAGACTAGAGTGTCATGTCAGACTTAAGCTAAAAAAAATGAGACTTGATTTATGCGTTTAACTTTCTTTAGACTTGATCATCTAAAGACTTGGATAGATACACAGCAATAACATCCAATTCTACAGTTTTTAGCTGTTATAATCCTGAAAAAAAAAAAACTGCTGCTGCACAACTTGAATATTTATTCATATGGTTATGCACTGAAAGGACGTGGCCTTGGTTATGTAAAAAAAAAAAAACATTAACATGTATAAAACACCCTTGAAGGAACATGTTCAAATTTCAATAGTCAACATTTGTAAACTTGACTTGACTTGCAATTTGCTTTGCTTCCCCACAAGATGAAAAGAAAGGTCAAGATAAAGACAAAGATTGACACAAAGAATAAAAAAGGAATGAAACAAGGGTAGAGACTAAGAAACAGAGAAACAACAAACAGAAAAGGACAAAAGGGTGAATGACAGAAAAGACAGGCCCAGACCCAGGAGCAGAGGGATATCCTGCTTGGGCTGCACTCCCACTTGTGTTCTCTTTCTTATGGTTGAGCCAGATTTCCAGGGCTGAGGTCAGAGTCTGGTTTGGTTCAATACAATCCTCAAACCCTGTACCCCCAACAGCCAACAGAGCGGAGAAAGAAAGCAGATGGATAGAGACGCTAAAGCTCAGCGCCAAACTAATGCGGAGTAAACATGACGGAGGCCACACCCAGGGCTTTTATGCTAATGTTTCTGCTGTTTTTGCTGCCCAGACTTAAAAAGGGTTGGATGCAATCAGCAGTTGGCCCACACTGAAACACTGCATTAAGCAGGACAGTTCAAAGGGGTGATGTCAGGTTTGTATCGAAAGACCTGACAGAGTGAGATTGCTGTGTTAATCAGTTTCTAAAGCTTTGGAGAAGATTGGTGTTCTGCATTTTTCCAAAATTTGGCTGAGGCACGTATTGTTGCTGAAAATCAGGCTTAATATGTTTAAACATAACCAGACATGACATCAGTGCCTAATATGTACATACAGCATGTCAACGCCGGAGCCATGTGGAACTGAAGTCTTTCTTAGCTCTTCTATGTTTACTGCACATCAGATACATCATACCTCATCTGCAGAAGCTGCTGACATGCAGCATGTTTAATAGCAACACCTTTTTTATGAACAGTCAGCTATTAGTGTACTGTACATGTAATCTGAGCGGCAGGACTTACCATACTGTGCATCGTTAAAGGTCCCTGCCAGAGTTTTACACGATGAGTTGTCCCCTCCACACACTCCGCACTTGTCATTCCTGGCCTTCGAGTTGAGGACGTGGTCGCAGCCTGCTTGCTGAAGAGGCATGGAGAAGGAGAAGACGGAAATTTATGATTTAGAATGATTTGGTTGAATGTTTTAAAGTGGAGTTTCACCTGGACACCAAGGACTTGGCAAATGCAGGTGTTTCTGAATGTGACCTACAAACATTTCACAGAAAACTCAAGCTTCAGCCTTTCCAATAATTATTAAATGTGAATCATGTAAAAATATGAGTAGGCTAAAACTGAAGGCTGATATTAATGTTGACGCTTGTGTGTGCACGTGCTGACGTGTGTGTGAGTTCATTCACTACAAATAAAGAAACAGACAGATATACCCTGCAGAGGCCTTGAACACAGATGTCATAAGTGTCTGTCCCACACGGCGTGCCATCGATTACGCGGTCCTTCAGCTGATAATACGCCGTAGTCCCAGCAACCCGGCAGAAGAGCTTACAGCGATCCTTCATTAGTACTGGATGTAGAAGGAAAGATTATGGAAAAAGTTGAACTCCAGCTCATTAATTTAATGAGATCAATAAAACAAAAACAATAACAAGATGGAAAGCCTTGAGATGACTTGCCTGTGCTGATGAAATAAAACAAAACACAACCTCATATTTTTGATCTGTTTTGTATCTGACACTGTACTGGCTCCAGGGTTTGGCCTGTTTGCTTGTATAGCATCGATTAAATGAATGAATCACTTGTAGTAACTTAGACATGGTGGTCTTTGCCAGATGGTAATCTCATGTAGCTGGGCAAGCCATCTCTGCAAGGAATGAGATACGGCTGCACGAGGGAAAGCTGCCAGGAAGTTCATATGGAAGGTCTGCATGCTGCTTTAATGTTGTTGTTGTTTAGTGTCAACTAAAGGTTTACCTCAGGGCAGCTCCTATCATGGATATGTAAATTATGACAAAGACACACACACAGATGTGTGCTCTACCTTACACATCCACCCATTCATCAACAAGCATTTTCTGTCTTTTCATCTCATGTATCAAAACTGCAATTCATTGCAATGTAAATGCAGTAGAAACACACACAGCACAATGCCATACGTCTTGGCCTCCATATACCTCCTACACACAATGTAGACTAATTGCTTGAGAAGTTTACACAAGCCCAAGGACCAGTAATTATACATAAAGTGAATAACTGGGTGCAGACAAAGTTTGATTTGAACATGGAGACATGCAGCATTTAAATTTAATGCACCAAACATACCGTATCATTCGCTTCCAACTACACTGTATAGTTGGATTTAAATAGTATCCATCTTTGATGTTGCAGCTCAAGTTACCACAGGACATTCAAATTACACGCTTTAGGATAACATTGGTGTACTCACTGCCACTGTACTTGGGGACCCAGCGGACGCTGGGAGGTAGACCGTTGATGTTGAAATGCTTGCCATCAAACTGAGAGCACTGCTCTTCGCGGAAATCTTTCCGCCCTCGCGGACATGGCTCAGTGTTGCAAGAGCGGAACTTCATCCTGCGACCCACACAGAACTTGCCGCCATTTCTGGGCCTAGTGTAAGAGAAGACAGATCACAGAGGCACTACACTTGATTTCAATGTAAAGATCATGTTTACTCTTGTTTGACTGCCTTGGTGACTTCAGACCAACAGTGTTTACATTGAAATTCACACTAAGGAAACAAGCTTTCTTTGACTGTTGCTTAAAATCAAGTCGAGACTCAATGAATCTGACACACAGGCTCGTTACTAACTTAAGCTTGTTTACAACTCTTAATCATGCCTGACTGCTCTCTGATTTTGCTACAGGTCTTACTACACATATTTACAATGTGTGATGGCTTTGAATGTCTTAACTGTCCAATTCTTCCTTACTCGGGCTTGTTGCAGTCTCTGGTGGTGCTCCGGGTTCCTCCACCACAGGACCTGGAGCAAACACTGTAGGGCCCCCAGGGACCCCACTCGCCATGAACTGGCTGCAGGTCCAACTCCTTGTTTACGCACATCCCGTGTCTGCAATACTGCAAGTGAAAACACACACAGATCCTGTTAAAACGTGACTGCAACTCCTGCAGTCTTGAAGACAAACATGGACGTTGTGGAGCTCTACTGCAGATTTACTGCATGCACAGCTGGGAGTGGTGTTGCTTGGCTTCTTAATCCCCCATTTAGATCTCAAGCTATATTTTAAAAGAAATCCTAATTCAGCTATTGTTTACCCTCAGGGAATGTGTCCAAATCCTCCAGCTGGCAAAAGAGGAATGGGAGCATGAGCGAGAGACATGGATACAGACAGAAACAGAGAATGAGGAAGACAAGAATAGATACGTGTCAATGAGAGAAACCTGAAACTGATATATACAGTATGTGCTACCATAGATTTTGTTCAAATTAGCCACATTTTCAAATGCATTTCGGTGCATGGGTGTTAGAAGGGAGCTATGTCAACAGTTCCGTTTCTGCTCGGTTCATCTCAAACTGATTCCAAAACTATCTTGTGATGAAGAGAAAAATGCATTTCATCAATACAAGATGGAAATCTACAGTGAGTTGCAGAAACAATTTAATGAAAACAATGATAGTTTGAGACTCACAGAAGTAGTCAAGTGTATCACTACTTGGCAAAACATTACCGTTTCATAAACACTCTTTGTTTCCACAGAGGCTTACCAATTTTCATATGGGCTCTGTTTTCACATAAATCACATCAGTCACATCTACAGAAAAGCTGTCAGACATTCAACACAAAATTAGTTCAGCAACAAATAGAAAGCAAATGAAAATTAAATCCATTTCCTATGCCAAAGACAATGGAGGAAATCCAGACAATTTCTTTCTCATATCATCTTTGGCTTAAGTTGTAGATACAAAATTACATAATGCACATCTTTCATACAGTAGACCCAATATGACTTAGAAAATAAGGCGCCTGATATCAAACAGTGTGTAGCCACTAACCAACCTTTGCCAAGAAGTGCTAACACTGCTTTCATAAGCAAAGCACGGCAGGCCCATTTCCCTTTGTGTGTAACCAAATCCCCTTCCCAGTGACTAAGATATCGGAGGGTCCTGTTCACTGAAAGAATGCAGGACAAGACGGCGTCTGTCTGGGTACAGTAACCCATCGTCCGGGCACACAGGCACGGGGAGCAGTGGCACCATGATAAGGAAACTCTAGAGTTGTGATAACAAGAGGAACAAAGTTCATTACTGGCTTGACATCATGAACTCCCTTCTCCTGTTCAACTGTGTATCTACTGGGGTACACGTCTTTGAAGCTGTAACCAGAAAACGGAGGATGCTCTTTGTGGACAACTCAGTTTCACTGTGTCTCAGAGTTTGGTTTGTGCAGTTGATGTGCAAGTTGTCACTTCCACTACCAGCTCTATTCAGATGGGAAATATAACTGCTATCATTTCAACTGGCTACAAGCCCATTGCACTGCAAGACATTTAATCCTCTGCTTCAAATGGGAAAAAAAGGACTGCCTGCTCTGAAGACTCTTGAGAACTGAGAACAGAAGTGTGTGAGATTCGCTTCAGTGGATTTTCATAATTACGCTAATAAACCAGAGAGGATATCAATCAAAGTTATTTCCTGGACAACAGCTAATCTGGCCAGTTTCAGCTTTAACATACTGTAACTTTACGACTTGCAGCCATTACCTCAGGTGAACACCTGCAGGAGTGCAAAGTCATTCACACAAACACATGTAAACATACACAGAATTTGGCACCGCTGCCTCTACTATCCTGGCCCAGTTTGTATGTGTATTTTACGCAGTTGTGGGTCTAATGACGGAGTGTAAAGTCTGTGCACAATGACAGACAGGTGTTAACAGCTGCAGGGTATGGTCTAAACAAGCCACAAACATTTCCATAATCCAGACCTGGTTTGAGTAATGGCCTGGGCCTTTCTTCCTGTCTCACTCCACTGTAAATGCAAACTGAAGGCACTGATAATTTTGTTGGAGCACTAACAATGGACTCAGAGAACAATTCAAATAAAAGGCACTAAAAAGAATGTGATAAAACATCCATGAGTGGAAATGGCTTCCACACTACTAAAAGGCAAACAGGTGTTGGTCCTTGTTGATTAAGCAACTTCCTCAAGAAAAAAAGAGATAAACAATTGGAGTTCATAGAATTGTCAAAGAAACACAATCTAAGAAGTAAATCCAGAGTTTTCCTTTGCCACAACAAAGAGCTTCCCTCCTCTTATAGCTCTCACATCCCCTTCCCCCACCTCAGCTTAGGAACTGACAACCCGGACCTGTGCATCCCCTCTATACATCCTCTCCATTGCCACCCATCCCCCTTATCCCCTTATGGGAAACTGCAAGGGCCACGCAGGGACCACCACAGTGCAACCAGGAGGCGGGACCCGAGGAGCTGTCAAACACAAGGCAACTGTCTGTCAGAGAGGACCAAAGCCTGTGTAAGCCTCTGAGGCATTCCACTCCCCCCGCTGGCACCCTGTGTTTACAACCGTTTTGTTTGGTTTGAAAAGGTGATGTGGGTGAAAAGAAGAAAGGAGGAACAGAGGGGTTGGGGGTGGGTGTAAAAAAACATCTGTGTGAGATGATGTATATGTGTGTGTGTGGTGTGTGTGTGTGTGTGTGTGTGTGTGTGTGTATGTGTGTGTGTATGACTGTGAGCATGCTCATGACTGTGTGTGTGTTTTTGTGTGTGCACATGCACGCCCGCACATGTGCGAATGTGTGTTAAGTGAGAGAGTGATTGCTTGGAGTCCAGAGACATCTGGGGGCCACGCTCATTTCCAATTAGCCTCTCTTTCCGAAGTACACAAACACACTCTCAGAAAACGCTGAGGTGAAAGGTAGTCTTCGCGAGCTCAAACAAGCATTAAGGACATCAGCGGACCCATTCCTAAAAAGATGGTCAAAATTTGCCCTCAATTGGGAATGTGGTGAGACATTTGAAGCTCTAGTGAGAGAAACCTGTCCAGCTGTGACTAGCATGTGTTTCAAATTAGGAATTTCACAAAGACACACGCTGACTCACCAACACCAAGACATGTGCATGCACACATTTATCACATGCCTGCATTTTCACATACTGTACATAGATACACATATAATGCATACATACACACACAAACCATATTTGGCCGCTTTGCTCTCAAATCACACACCAACAAATTAAATAAAGTTCAGCCATATAGCCACAGACAGCAGTCACCAGCAAGTTAACCCTGATAGTGGTTAGCCAAGGACAGCAGCATCTGCTTTGAGCTCTTCAGCTGGCTGGTTTGGAAGTTAGCACCCTGTAATTGCCAGGAAACTGTTGCAGAGAGCACCTCATTTCTGAACCCAAGCCATACATCACTGCAGGAATGAGAAGGCAGAGGACTGATTTAAAAAGCCCTCCACTCTTTCATTTTAACACGGCCATTTCCAAAAGGCATCACCTTTCATGTTGCGGTGTCTTTCTCATGGCTCCGGGTTCGGAGTTCACTTTGGCCTTGGCCTGTCGGGGGTTATGTGTGTGTGTGGGTCTTTCATGCTTTGCAGCAAGCCCTGTCTTCTCTACAATACACAAATGAGTCCCAAAAACGTCACCTGTTAAAATGGCATCATAAAGACCACCACTGTTGATTTTCAATAAGCTGTAATTTCTTATTAAGTGTCTAATAAGATGACCTGGAGGTAAGAGGCGACAGAGAGCACATGAAGCTATACAGTATTAGTTAGGGATTGTGTGAATGTTTCTTTGGGCTGGCAGGGGAAATGAGTCAAATGACAAATGTCAAATGTTATTATAGACTGCATATACACTGACTCATTTCCGCCTAGGCATGCCTTTTTCCCTTTTTCCCTCATTTCCTCTTTCCCTCGTGCTGAAAGGGTGTGAAGACAGGAGGCAGAGAAATAATGAGAGGGAGTAAAAGGTGAGAAGGGGAGACAACATGATGCAACCATGACCCCAGCCAACCTCTCTTTTTACTATCTCCTTACTTTGTTTCCTAACCTCTTTGTCCACTCTGCGATCCCTCCTTTCCTTGCATGTTTCCGAGAAGTGCAAAGGTTGTCATTAAAGCAAATGAGTAGTTTGGCCCCATCAGCTGTTCCATTCACCTGCACCCTGACACTTTTACTATTGGTCTTTCTCACTTACATCTCTGCACAGCTACTGAGACACGCTCTTGTAATTTTAAGATAAAATCATTATGTCAAATGTCTTTTAGCTCATTGTTTTTTCTTTTCATTTTTATTTTTTGGCCACCTGGTGGCAGCCCAACAAGCTGTAAAAACATATTCACATATGGTCACCACATAAGATTGATATTCAGATATTAAGTAAACAGAGTGTGACATTCACACTCACATTTAAAGTCTTATTTATGTCCACCTGATAAAAGTTCAATGTACACTCTCCTTTAAGCTCTGTTAAATGCTCCACTGTGTTCACCAGCTAATCATTAACCTTTGCAGTCTGCCATTTGGTGCTGGGGCAGGTGATGTACAGTAGGTTTTGGGAACGATAAGCTTACATTTGTCTCGATACAGAAACACTACTCCAAATGAATGCAAATGGTGCTAAACGTGTTAAACTTAAAAAAGTACTGCATATGTCTGTTGTGGTGTGTTCTGCTTCCTGTGGAATTCCTGTCATTTTCTAATTGGTAAATATATTACCTTTCACACAATAATTTAATTTTAATAACTGAGTATTAAGATATTAATGTTTACCACATTCTGAAACCACATTATAATCATGCAAATACATCTCCCTCCTTCTACACAGCCAGCAATGAAAGCTTCACTCACTGACTACCGGACACAGTAATTCCATCAGCAAACTACATGAATGCTGAAACAACAATCCTCTTGTTAGCCCAAATCCACAGATATGTCTGTGACGATGGCAAATCAAAGTGGCAACATCCTGCAAATATCTAGAGATTAGCTGAGAGTGACACTGATACCAGTCTCACGATCCCAAGCTCCAGTACTGACAGACTAACACACATATACACGCAAACACACACTCCATCCCAGCATCGTACGACAAGTCTGTCAGGCTGCCAGGGAGCTCCAGCCAACACTCACCGCCTCAGCCAGCAGACTCCATTCTGCCCTGGCTTCACTTTTCAAGACCTCACTATCTTGCTCTAATTGGCTGAAACCAGAGCAGGTCGTCATTCTTTTCTGAGGAATGTTCTGGAAATCGAAAACTACTTCCCATTTATTCACTTACACTAACCACTCAATTAAGTCCCTATTAGGAGTATCTGGGAAAGCTTTTGGGGTTTTACACGTATTAAAAGAAGCGAAGCAAGCAGTCATTGTACTGAAATCATGTCATTTTGCAACAAATTTCCAAGAAAAATGGCTTTCTAGGGAGCTTTCAGTCAAGACCACACTCAAGCTGACAATAAAATGAACAAAGCTGAGAACAATAAAAACTTTGATAACAAGACATCACAGTTTATTCAAGCTAAGACACCACTTTTTTTCGCTGTGCCACCCACCGAGCGATGACATGGTAAGAAGCAGCACAGGGACCTTCAAAGGGTGGGGATGTGGGTACAGGGCCAAGTCTCTGGTTTTGGCTTGACAGGCACTTATTGATCATGCTAGCTAGAGATACATGTCTACATGTGTGTGTGTGCGTGTGTGCTTACACTTAAAGTTAAGAAATTCTGCAAGCACATAAATACAACACACACAAGGTGATCCGCAGGCATGTACTTGCGCACACAATCAAAACACACAGATGCACACAAGCAGGTTCCTTTTGAAGAGTGTGAGGGATGACAAGGGGGAGTGGGGGGGGGGGGGGGGTGTAAGGAAGAAAGAGCAGGAGAACAGAGGATGTAGGGGAGGGAGGGTGGTGGCAGTATTTATAGACAACAAGTGATGGGATGCCCTCATTAGCACACGGCCCACTGAGCTAGATGACATACGCCGCCAAGAGGTCATGTGACCGCATTACTCACTCTGGCGCCCTGTGAGAGGAGCCTGTTGAGCAACAGAGAGGGAGGGAGGGACAGAGGGAGAGAAAGAGGCAGACGTGGAGAAACAGAGAGAGTTGGAGGAGAAGGGAACACGGGGAGAAAACTAACCATGAACCCTGCAGTGCTCACTGCCCTGTTTCAACTGAGCTGTATACAAACAAACTTTTTTTCCCACTCTTCATTTAGGGGACGTGACTCTCTCCCACTTTTTGAGCACTGACCTCAATTACCCGATGCGGTCACAACTCTGTTTCATAACGTAACAGAACAAAAAAAACTTCCCAGACAATGCAGACACAAGAGGTAACAACCGTTTAGAAAATGTACTTTTTACAAGAGATGATGTTTCCAGTGTAATCGCTTAGAATGACATGGCGGGTTTTGGGGTTTTGGGCTAATGACAGGCCAAGAAAGGAACCTTTAAAGGGGAGCTTTGCTAAGGTTGCTAAGATAATACCTGCTGCTAGTTTTTCCCCATAGCTGTAATCCCCCCCCGGACACACAGACACTCCCCACACACTCTCTGCAGACACCTCAGAGCCAGGAGCTCGACCCAAGACCCTGTACAGCCTCAGACCTGAACCTCATGACTTCTTTGTGGAAAGAATGAGAGAGGGGTCAGAAGAAGTGGTGAGAAGGCGTGATAGATGCAGTAAGAATGTCCAGGAAAGACAGATAGAGCGGAGGAATGCAAGAAAGGCACAAAGAGGTGCACAGAACAATACAACACTGACAAGAGAATCAAGAGGAATCATCTGGGTTTACAGATGCCACACTTTTGAAGCTGGCATGATGATGAACACAAACTTACTCACATACACACACACATACACACAAACACACCACACAAGAGGACCACATAAAAGTTCCCTTGTATAGGCAGGTGAGTGTTAGCACAGGGTCCCCCTCTCTTTCAACTCACGCTACTTCAAACGGCCCCCTGCATGAAGATGAAACTGGGTCCTCGTCACTACAAACAAAGGTGGTGCCACTACTCACACACACAAAGAAATGAAAGAAAACTGTTTGTGTATTTGTTCAGACAGAAAACAACCACCGCTAAAAGATCAGATATGATTTCTAGCCATGCTAGCAGGGACACTTTAGGGATGTCAGTCTGTCGGTTGGTTCACCACTTTGGTCCAGACTGAGATGAATAATGACTTTGGAGATCCCCTGACTTTTCGTCTAGCATTTATGTTACCACTGGCCATTGAGAGACATGTACCAGCTGACAAAGCGGACTAATCACAGTTGTTGCGGTCTGCGCCGCCACAAAGCGTAGTTACATTTCTGGGAAGGTGAACATCAGGTTATGGCCTAGGCTATGACATGGAATATGCAGACACTCTGATTCAATGCAGAAGTATAAATTGTCACACAGAGCGATTAGCAGACTTAGCTTTGTTTTTTCTGACCAAACAGAGTGACATAATAAATGTCATTTGGGGATCAAGAGACAGTGTGGGCTAAATATGGTTGAAAAGCAACAATTGTTATAGTATTCACATAATTTCAATGTGAAACAAATTAACCCTGGTTTTAATCTGGATGTCTGGGCCTCTCCGGACCTCCAAATTACCAAATCAGTGTTTGCATGTTTCCAATGAAGACCAGACATCCATGGTGACCTCGCTCAGTCAGCTCAGGTTGAGTTAAAGGTTTGTAGCTTATTAAAACAAACCACTTGCTGTGATTAACCAACACCATGTCTCCTCAACCGTTTCTCCCACGTACAGGCTGAGAGCACAATGGGAGCTACAATCCCAGGACCATCCTGTTTAGTCCAGTTGTTGTAGTTGGATTAAGATGTTAGCTATCCCCTGTTAACCTTTCCTTGCTAGACAGGCTGATCCAGGACCTAACATGGTGAGGAGGGAGATGGAGCCAGATGAAAGGATATAAGGGATATAAGACTTACACGGGCCCACACTGCAAAAGACTCCTGGAGGGCAGGAGGTTAAGGAGAGAAGAGAACCCTCCTTCCCTCTCTCCCTCTCTTTCGCTCTCTCATGCATGTTCCGAATGTTAAACACCAGCCCACCACATCCTGGTCCCCCCTGTACCTCCTCCTCGCTCTCCTCCTCCCTCCTCTCCTCCCACCTCCTCCTCTTCAGAATCACTGATGTGAGGTCTTTTGTGAGAGCGCTGGCTGGCCTCAGCCTGGGCTCTGTTACGGCCTGACCACTGACCCACTCACCCGCCTTTTAAAGAGGTTTTAGGGTCATGGGTTCACAACAAGGTGACTCAACTGTGAACGGCGGGCGGCATCCTCTTTCAAAGGGCCCACGTCTTCACCTTTCCCTCTCAAGACTCTCTCTCCCTCTTTTTTTGCCCCCTCTGTCTCTCTTTTCTTTCCTTTTTCTCTCTTTCTCTCTCAGCCCCCCTCTCCTGCAGCCCTTCTTTCCATGTATCCTCAGAGACTGACCCGCCGTCTCAGCCCTAATTAGCATAGCATCCCAGAGCGAGGAGAACATGAAGGCTAATGGGGGTTGGGGCCCCGTAACAACGCTGAGGGTAAAGCTTCAAGTTTCTAACTAGGGCCATCACCTGACCACATTTACATGGGTTTCTGCGACCAGAATGCAGGCAGGAGAGTAATACATGATAAATTATTCTGTTTTCTTGGTAGAGGAAGTGAACTTGAAGGGAAAGGCATCAGGATTCAAAGCTACATGGGAGGTATTTTGCCTAAAATGCAAAGAGGCCAGCTTTAACAACATCAACATCAACTGGAGTGCAATAAATGTCATTCTACTTACTAAAACATCTGAGAGTCAATAAAACTGTGTTTACTGTTTTAGTATAGGGAATCAAATTCCAATCCAATCTGTTCATTAAGCAGCACACATGTTCCACATGTGGACCAACTTACCATTCCGTGTCCACAGTCAGTCCCATCAGCCAGTGGCATGTGCTGTGTGCGACATCCTTTATGGTCCCCCTCTGCACTTGTACACCACAGCCTCTTGCACTGTTTCTGCGTGTGGGGGGGAAAGTATGTACTAGCAATTAATCATTTTTGGTTGAATAGGAAAAAGGGGTTGTCTATAATGTGAGAACATTCTACAGACACACAGTGATTAGGCCACAGCAGAATGTAACTGCTATTTCCTCATATATTGCCTTCTTTCTTGTGGGAGGAAGAGCGCGTGATTGCAGCCCTGAAATATGTTTGTTGGTTTCTTCAAATAATATTTCAGTCTAAGTAGCAGGGAACTGACATTTCCTTTTGTGCTTCATTGCCTCTCAGACATGTGCAAGATGAATTTTAAATGGTTCAGCATCAGGTTTTAATTAGTGGCTGTGCCTTCAACAATAAGCCGAATTAATTTGCCCCTTTGTACCTTGTTAAAATGCATGTTTTACTTTAGGCATGGGAATTTGCAGATTAAATTACTCCATTTTGTATTACAATAAGGAGTCTTAAAAACTACACACAATTAACTGACTTCAGTTTCATATTTGCTGACCTCCATGAATAAATGCTCTGCTTACTGCTGGTTCATAAAGACAACTCCTGTACATCTGAGTAGAAGACATCTATCGCACATATACTTCCACCTTAAGTCTTAATTCTTCACTTAGTCAGTGTGGTTTTGCTTGCTTTGATAGCAAGCCAACTTACCATATAGGGGCAAATTTGGGAACCGGGTCCAAACATTAGTTCACACTGTCTGTTGGCATTGTAGATTTGACCAGGGAGGAGGGTGGGCAGCTCGTACGTCCTGCCTACAGGCTCATCAAGGAGGCACTCTCCATAGCCAGTGCTAAAAAAAAGAAAACAGTAAGAAATTGTGTACTGTAAATGCCTAATGCACACACCTTTCTTCATGGACTGAAAATTTTAAGGATAATCCAGTATTTTCTGACCCCAGAACATATCAACATGCATCATCTCCTTCATAAAAGCAAAGTCAACATCTCTATGTTATTGTCTGTGATCATCCTCAGATGTGGGTGGTCTGTAAAGTTACCTAACAGAGAGACTGATACCACTTCCCCTCAGTGGCCCTGTTAGTAAATGCTGTACTGTTTCACGCTATGAAACTGGAGTCAGGCGCCACAGACTGAATAAAACAGCATTTTGATACTGACTGAGAAGGATCTGCAAGCTGACCACATTTTGATCCGAGATGTATTTCTCTGCGCTGAAGGCAAACAAGAGAATTTGGAATCATAAAGCACCTTGATTAAGTTACACAACAGCAGCGCCAGCACTGCGGCATAATGACAGATTGTGCTGTGTTTCAGCCACACCCTTACTCACGACACAGTAACAGAGAACACAAAAGCACAGCTGGATTGAATATATGTGCCAACACTCTGCATATAAAATCATCAGCCATTACAGTCCTGAAAAGGCACTAGACAAACATGTTAGCAGAGTCTGCTGAGTCTCAAAGGATCGCTTCTCTCTTTTGTTTACTTTTGAAAACGGAAACTGGTAGATGAGACGTGTACAGATGTGTCATTACACAACATGTCTGCACCGCACTGACAAATTTCATCCTGGATTGAGCCGCTAAAGCACCTGCTCCATACAGCACCAGCTGATGTGACAGGCCAATAATTACACAGGATTATCTTGAGTTACCGTCACTTTGTTTCTTTCCCCTTTCATTTCCAACCATAATGAAAGAAACTGCAGCAAACAGTGCTGGGTGGCAGGGGAATGACTGCATAACAAGAATAAATCAGTGGTGGGAAAATACTGTGAATGAAAACTATGGAGCAGCCTGTCAACGAATCATACAGACTGTCCTATATTACAGTGTCTTTCAGCAGTTGGTCATCTGTCTAATCAGTGTCCTGGAAACCTAATGGAATGATTATTAAGACCAAGACAGACAGAAGAGGGAGAAGGGGTCACTGTGGTCACTTTTTAAATGAAATGTCTACTTAAAAAAGGGGTGGGGGGGTGGGGGGGTTAGTATTGGCTACATGGATTTGAGACAGCAAAGCAGTTCCTCTCTGGCACCACATGAGATTCCACACCTGGCAGCCATTGGAAGACTTGAAAGTGACTTTATCTATAAGACGACTAAGAGTTGGCTGTTGTGTGCTTGTCATAAGAGACTAAACAATAATAGCTTCCATGTACACCACACTGGGCTTCCCTCAGCAGATGCAGCACAAAAAGTCTACTCATGTGTCAAACTTATGGTTTGTGCAGAGGGTTGAATGACACAGAGCATCACTGTACAGTATTTGATCAAACAACACCAAATAAACTGCAGCACCGCCGTCATGTCAGAGTTTGTCTCTGACAGCATGTACCGATTACCGTACATGGAGATGTAGAACAAGATAATGACAGAGGTTTATCTGAATTTGGAGTAACATACAGTACATAAAGAGCCATCTTGATTTTATTAAGAAAAAGCAGATTTTAAAAAGTACTCAAAAATGACATCACATGGGGGGTTTTCAAGAATGGTTGCTGTTGAAGTGGTCAGGCTAATTTTTGAGGTGTGTAATGGAAAATGATAGGGCTTGCCCACTACTAATGATAATGTGGTTTCAACCCCCAGTGAACACAACAATTAGTGGGTGGCAACTGTCAAAAATTTGCATTTTACTTTTATATTTGGATTTTGAGGCTTACATCAAACGGCACAGAGCCAGGGAAGGAATGAATGGTTGCTTTATGTGGCGGTTGACACATAATAACACTGCACAACAGCAGGACGCTTTTCATCAGCCTTCAGGTGCGGGAGTTCAGTGCACATTATTACAGCAACAGTGAGATAAGGGGGAGAAGGAGGGGAATCCTTCGCCTTTTGAAAAGGGATGTTTGAGAGGTGGCACAGCCTTTCGTTTTTTAAACTGGTAGGAGAGCGGTGCAGATTGAATTTGCTCTTCAGGGAAAATGGGCAGTCAAAACACTGACGTACTTGACCAGGTCAGCCCACTGAGCAGGAGTGGTACTGTAGAAGTGCTAGTTTGAATCAATGCTCCTCATTGTTGGCTGGAGACGGACTTCAAAAGCACTTGGACTATGGTCTCAAGGGCCTTTCCCACCGATGCAGCTCCCACACTTGAACCAAGTGCTGCTTTACTCTCTCTCCATACCTGCATTGTTTGTTACACATCCTATATGTTTAACAATTGCTAAAGTTTATCACAAATGCAATTGACAATTGCATCATTGCATCATACTACCTCTGGTTTTCGTGCAGTAATCAGCCACATACATATTAACCCAGCACAGCTGACATGGACCAGTCCAAATAATAAAGAGATTCATGAACATTCTCCTCATCTTTAGCTGAATGTTCCATAGTTTCCAGCTTGTGATGCTGAGGTCATCACAAGCTGGAAACTATGTGAAGCACAACCTTAAAACTCCATCCATACGAGGCATCGCCTAACACTGGGCTCTCAAGATGCATCTGTTCAACAAGGCCTGTCCTTTGTTGAGGCCTCCACAATTAACAGAGGAAAGGAGGCAAAGATTAAAGGGTCATGTCCAGGGAAGATCTAATTATAAATGACATTTCCCATCTTAAAGGAAAGCCCTTCACCAGGATCTGTGACCATGGTGCGGGTTAGGAGTTGGTAAATGAACTGTTGCCCCGTGTTACAAGTTCTGGTGTGGAAAGCAGGCTAGTGACTAGATTACTATTTGCCCAGAATCTTGAGAGCAGGTCTCTGTCTGAGCGGAGAGACAGCTGAGGGGCTGCAGAAGATCCATTGCTCAGGTCAGCTGAGGAAGACCCCCAGGATTCAAACAGGAAATACTCTTTCAACACCAGGCAATAACAACTCCACATAGTTTATATTGCGCTGACCTGTCTACGGAGCACTGTGAGAGACGTAGAGGCAGTTTGTTTAGCTGACCATGTCACAACAAGTAAAAGTTAATGGTACACTTGAAATGTGGATGTGATAATATGAGATTGGAAAAGAAATGGGGAGGCATCACTCTCCCTTACATGAGAAGAGCCTGTATCATTTGTTTTGATTATAAATCAGTTTAGAACTGGAGAGGAGAGCTGGAGATACTCACTCTAAAAACTCTGTGATGTACTTGCGACTGCACTTAGACCACGTCCAGGGATTGGTGTCATAGTTGAGCGTGGGAGCCATGACATGATACTGGTGCTTCATGCCCACCTCACGACACTTAGGGTTGTCATCATGAGGCATGTTGAACCTGGTGCAGAGAAGGAGAAGAAAAGGGAGGTTAGAGATGCAGAGAGGGATATAAGGAACACACACAAAGTGATTATCAGCTGTTTAATGGCTCAGTCACAGCAAAAAGGATAAATGTCACAAGATTTACATTCAGCCATTTTTAACAGGGGATCACCGTACATTGTCCCTGTTGGCCGCCACACATGCAGCCACAGACACTTTATGTGGATTAAGACACACACTCTGCAACTCTCTATCCATTTGTCTGTTTCTGTTGTGTCTCTTTTTACATACACCTCCCTCTTTGCGCTATCTCCCTAAATATTTATACGATAAAATCATCAAAAGGCTTCAATAAACTTCCTACTGGCCAGTAGGTGGTGAGACATTTTATGCAAAGTGTCACTCTCTATCTATCAGCACCTATCCAGCAACCCCAATATCATGGTCAACAAGCAAGTGAGAATCACCTCCAGCTCACCCCTTAGATGCCAAAGGTCACCATCTCACATTCTCAAAGGGCTTATTGCAGAGGGGAAGGTAAGGGCAGTAACACCAAACACATCAGTACACACATGTGTATGCTGCCCCAGTGTTAACACATATGCACACAGATGTCTTTAGAGTTGCAACTAATGATTATTTTAATTATCATCGATCAAGGTGACATCTTCAAATTCTTTGTATTGTCTGAACAAAACCCAAACACAGAATTTGCACTGATGTAAAACAGAGAAAAGCAGGAAATCACATTTGAAAAACCTGGGAACAGCAAATGTTTTGGCATTTTTGCTTAATGAGCTAAAAACGATTATCAAAATAGTTAATTAATTTTCTGTTACTCCATCAACCAATGAATCAACTAATTGTTTTGGTATTAGTCAAAACAGCTGTATAAAGCATAAATGCATAAATTCATCCAGGCTGTCTGCAGTTGGCAGTCTCATAAAGAAGGTTTCTTGATTATGTCCAGAATAGTGTAGTCCAATGCAGATGTCCTGTTTTGTGCTGCGATTTGGCATATATTCATAAATACATGTAGCGCATGCATGCACACGAGCACGTGTATTTATACACACAGGAACCGATGCAGCTGTATGATGTCTGAGATGTTTACAACAGGATGTGGGCCGGTGCTGGGCTCTGGGCTGTGGCTGAGGGTCAGTCCATACCACCAGACAAACAAGACCTAGCATGGCTGGCATGAGGCCCACCCAACGGGGGCCGAGGGCCTGAAGGCAAACACCCAGGGAATAATTAAGCCTCTGGCACAGTAATGAGCTCCACACACACAGACGAAGCTGTTGGCTAATGCTGACAACATCTAATCTGGCTCAAAGGCTATTTGCAAACTGTTCTCTGTCACTTGTAATGGTGCATGTCTGCATCGGGGTGATCCAGACGGTTTAAAATAAAAATTTTAACCTCAATACTTTGCTGCGTAGACTTACTTCATGTCATGACGGGGATTTGTGACAGCCTCTAAAAAACCTGTACTCTTAACACATCATGTTGATTAGTTGAAGAGCACTAATGAGGGTACTGGCTTGAAATCCTGAGATGAGAGCCTTTTAGTATAATTAGGTCATAATTCAGGCAGTTTTGTGGCTCTCTTAGGGGACAGATCAATAGACGAGTCAATGCCAGTGGGAGTGTACCACCTCCAGTGCTTAATTATTAGCATCAAGAATGTCATGATTTTAAAGGTCACTCAGTTTTAGTCAAAGTTCTTCACAAAACAAACTGCTTTACTCTTTGCACATCACACCCTTAATGCCATGCTGTCATCCCAGTGAAATGATTTTCAGCAGACAGACACAAACAGATTTCTGTGCTAAAATGCCCATAAATAACTGTGAGAGAAAGACATACTGCCAGAGGGATGACAACCTGGATTCCCGCAGATTGGCTGCGCATAAATAAGAATCACAGCAAACAGGAACACCCTTTGTCAGCACTTCAACAGACACAGAGCTCCTTGAACTCAGTGAGCATCAAATACTGGGAGAAAAGGATTCCAGTATTGTCAGTGGATTACATGTCTTAGCTCCTTTACGTGTGTCTCCCCACAAATGAAATCATCTTTGACAATCCCAGCCATCCACTTAACCAGCTTGCTTAGGTTATGTGTGATCAAATTTCATATTCCTTTAGATGTTCAAAAGGAAAGTCTGTTTACAGCTAAAGACTCTGACGACATATCAAAATGTCAGGAAGACTTATTTGTGATCCAAGACATTTGAAGCCTTGACTAATGACAAACTTTATAAATCCTTGTATGTGTCACCTTTGGACAGCTATCAAGTGACAGTGCCTCTCTTGAAAATCCCCATGATGGCTGTTGGTAATCACACGTCCTCACAGTCATCTGAGAAAGGCCTCCCATCCATTAGTCTAAATCTTTCTTTAATCTGCAATGCTCTTGAGTGGCTCCCACTACCTGACACTGGCTTTCCCAGAGCGTTAAACACTCTCGAGAGCTCGTGCCTGTGAAGGCGGCTATTAACCACGCCAAGAGGCAGAGCCAACTGGGCCGCCAGCTGCTTGAACTTTAGCATAAACAGATCCACACGAGATGCGAGGGGAAGAGAGAGGGGGCCCATAGACTCGTCCATCTGGCTGCTGCTCTGGAAGAATGTGTGAGCGGGACAGAGGAGGTAGAAGAATATCTTTCATTCTTACCCAGTGGTTCACAAGCTCACACTGACACTGGTTCTTTTTACTATTCACACAAATGCACAGGCAGACCGGAAAGAAAATCCCTCACTCGCTTTCACAATTGTACAGATGCTTTGTCTTTCTCAAAAAAAAAAAAAAAAAAAAAAAATGCCCAAAAGTGAACTGGCAGGGATTCAGATCTAAGGCTACCAGTGCTTCTAAAATTACACCATATTGAAATTAACTGAGCTGGATTACAAGAAACAGGTGGAAAAGAGTGAGTTACAATAATTATATCTCAGATTCATGTTTAGAATAAACACAGCCTCATATGTGAGATAAAGTCATGTGTTTTGACTTGGTCATTTTGATGCAGATTATACTTACAAGTCTTTTTTTTCACTTGATGTGGCTATATTTGCTTGTTGTGAAAACACTCTCTGGCGGACGAGCATGTTGTGATACCACTGCTCTACTCACTAAGAGACAAGTCAAATGTGACGGCACTGTGACATCTTCTGGTTCTTTTATCAGTCTTTGAGGGCTGATATTTCAAAGCGGGATAGGAACAAGTCTCTCTGAATATTAAACAGAATATCTAGCCTTTTACTCTCCGATAAATCTCTGTGCACCACTTGCAAGGAATCTATAATTGTATTTACTGTGTCTAGAAAAACAGAGAACCACCAAAATTGTTTTACAATATCTACATTTTTCTATCATATCCATGCTTACTTACATCTGAACATGTCTAACATCTCTAGACAAAGCTCTGACATATACAGGGTTAACCTCTTTAGCTGTATAGAGTGGTATTACAAGCTGGCATGTTATTAAAAGTCAAGTTTTCACTTTATTATGTTTTGCACCTGTGTCTCCTGCGCCCTACGTCTCTTGATAAGAGGGCTTTTGTTGGTCAAGGTTGGCTGTGAGCGGTGAGATAGGATTTGTGTGTACAGTATGTGTGTGTATGTGTGTGTCTGCTAGGATAAGGGTGTGGGTGGGGTTGCTACAGGTTCTGTGCCACAACTTACACATGGCCCAGCTCATGAGCGATGGTGAAGGAGGCACTAATTCCATTTTCCTCACTGATGGAGCAGCTCCGGTACGGGTCGCACATGGTCCCCAGCTCCGCTAGCCCTACACGGTCACAGACACACACAGAGTCAGACACACAGATACACATACAGACATAGAGCTATTTGAAAAAAAAAAAATGTTACTTGAGTGTTAAAGACGATTAAACCATCAAAACTTCTGTTCCGTAACAGAGATTAGGACCGCCACCAGCTCCCTCCTCCCCTTTCTACCACTCTGTTCTGTCACTATAATGTTATTCGCTGACAGCTTGCCATAAACTCATTACTACACAGTTTACAAGCTGTGTTAATGTAGTGGAAAGTTAATTGAAAGGGACTTGAGGTGAAGATATTTCTGCAAAACAAAAGTTTACCTAACGTGTCACATTTATCTTTCGCACGGCAGATGTCTTCCCTGGAAAAAAAAACACACAAAATATAAGATGCTGGTATCCCTTTTTGAAGAGCAATTTGCTTTCAAAGTGAGGGTAGAGGTGTGTGTATACCTGGTGATGAGAAGTGCTGTGTCATGGTGAGAAGGATGGCTGTCATCTTGGACATTTTGGCTCTGCTGCCAAACGCAGAAGTTGTGGAGAGTCGTAGCAGCATTGAAGCTCACTGTGGGCCCTTCCTGTTGGGGGTGAAACACCAATGGGGATGAACTGGATGAACTGACTGGATGAAACTGGGCATATATATAGTAATGTTTCAAGTTGTTATTGTAGTTGTAGGTCTTTAAAAAAAGGGATATTGGGAGCCCACTACAGCTTCCCAAAAAAACTTCAGTTTAACAATGTCAATCTGTTGTCTTAAAAGGGCTATTTGCAAGTTTTTACTGCTGCAGAACATGGTTTCTTGTCGAGTGGGAGGTGGTGACGATTGCTTACCAGGAGCTTCCACCATCCTTGCATTTACAGTACAAAAGGTTAGAATACACTCTCTGAGCAGCACTACTTCTTGAGGGCAATCTGGACACTACAGTGAGCTATCAGAAAGTAAAAGGCCAACGCTAGCTTGTTAGCATGCTAACTTCAGTGGAAGAAGTGACAGAACTTGCAACGGTTCTTCTAGACTGTTAAGTAAATGTAATAAGTTAATGCTAACACTGGTTATGTAGTGATTACAAAAATAATACCCAGGTTGGTAAATACCAGAAATTAATCATAACTATTGAAGAATCAATCACACTGACCAAACAAACTACACTGAGTTTCTTCAGTCACATCTCATTTGCAGGTGGCTACCTGCCTCACTATAGTACCGTTTGTTTTCAGAGACCTCTCTTGAGACTTGAGACTGACAAGGAAGGCAGTGTCCTTTCAAACAGGCCCCACAGAGAAAAGGCCAGGCCAGGGACACCTGCACTGACGTCAGCCATATTGGCGACCTGGATACAGATAGCATTCAAGACCCTGCACTCACCTGTTCATTGTGAACGATGACTAGCTTGACAATCATGATGTTGATGAGGTTTCCTACGCTGGGATCCCTATACACTGCTGCTACCTGTAACAAAGACAAAACACACAGACAAAAAATGCAAACCTCCACTAACCTGCACCAGAGCAGAGATAGAGACAGTGAAAAATATAGCCTTCTTTTCTTAACTCAATACTTGGAAAGAGAAAAATTGTTTTTTTTTTTTTTTTTTTGGTTAATCTCCATGTGGTTTAATCAAAATAGCAACAGTTCATTGAAGTCAAAAGGTAAAAAAAAGTCTCCTTCAGGGTAAGTTTAATCAACAGGGTATTAAAACCAATTACAATTCCCCCACAGACCTTAGTAAAGAAAAAATAAACTAAAGCCTGGACCCAGCAACAAATGTGAAACTTCAGCAAAGCTGGAGCTCAGAGCCCCTGTGTGAGGACAGCAAAACATTCCCTCTGTAGTTTTCCCCTCCACTCCTCTTGCTTTTCTCGTGCACCCCTGTCACGGTCAGCCTCCTGAGGTCGTATGCAGCCTCCTGACAGGAACTCATTAGTCCACTATAAACATTTAGCTTGTCTTAGCCTGAGGGGGAGACAAACGTGGCCCAGGCCTGTCCAGCGTGGGCAATGGGAGCCTGTCTTTGCTTGCTGTTAGTCCAACGGTGACGCAGAACATTGTTCTGTATGCTCCTGCTTAATGTATGTTATTGTATGAACCAGACATGAGGGATACTTCAGCCTACACCAGGTCATCACTATAGTATCTCATATAGATAGCCAAACCCTGAAGGTAGAAAGAAATGTCAGCAGGGCTGTAGCTACCATCGAGGACAGTCAGGCTAAATTCTAAGTAACTAGTAGCATGCTGTATTTTAACACTGATATTTTGTGTGAGAGTATCAGAATCACAATATCAAAGAATAGACTGATTTAAGGCAAAAACTTACAGCTACTAGCTACTTTCCATCATCTGACCCTTGGTAAGTAGACACAACATCATGACCTAAGCCTGTCAAAAATCCTCGCAACAGCAGCAACAGTAACACACACTCAAATATCAGTGGTCAGTATACTATATATTATACAATATAATGTGACATAGACACTTCATCAGCATAGCAATACCTAAAAATTTAGATCAAACCCAACGAATCAAACTTGGTAGATTTCTCTGCTCTGCTTGGAATTGTCATATTTTGGCTGGTTTTTAAATTGTGGCTAAGGTTTTTTGATGTTTTTTTAACACTGACTGTACTATATCAACTGATTGTCATCTAAAGGACAACACTCCACTGACAATCATTACTCCTTTATAAGTTAATGAGTATTCTGAAACTTTTAGACTGTGATACTGGTGAGAGACAGCAGAAGGTTCAGACAGTTCAGTACCACTGATAACCTATTTTGCTCTGACATAGAGATCCCCTTTTACTCTAATACGTACAGAAACAGCCAATCACAGTGTTAAAGGCTCAACTGCCAGTCAGCTCTTCAAGTCAGATATGGGACTCATAAAGAGATCTAGGTGCTGAGTCAGGATTTTACCAATTAACTGTGCCACTTTGGTTGATGCAGCAGCATGCTCAGGTCATACCAGGGTTTACAACTAAAATGTCAAACAGTAAAATCTGAGGCTATTAACACAGAGACCTTGGCTGGGTGGAACTCCAGTTCACATTTTAAGGGCTGTGTTCTCCAAATTAAAAACAAAATAATATTAACAACAACTATTCTGGCCATGGAGATAGTTTTGGTTTTATTTGCCCCAGGTTTTGAGGTGTCAGTCTCTGAGATATCTTCCACCACCCCAATAAAATGACACTTAAAATGTGTATTTAAAAAAACAAACAAATAAATAATGGCAATGTCTTTTAGCATTAGCATGTTCCCAGTTCACCAACTAACCCTGCAAGTGGTCACTGTGTCACCAAACTTATACCATCACATATTTTATGAAGACACTCCAATGAACTTGGAATTTCAAATATCTCAAAACCTGGACACATAAGTCAAAACTATTGTGGCTAAGATACTAGTAGAGGTAGACAAAACATGGACATTTTTGTAAGAACATAAAAACAGTATGCATACCCATATATATCTACAATAATAACCCAAAACCTCACATGAGCTAATTGCAAAATACTAAACACAAATTTTAAATCTTCAACATCAACACAAAAAATAATTTTTAGAAACATTATTTTACTTACTACTGACATGATTGTTAGGATGTAGTGCTCTAGGTTGCGTCCATGGTGACGCACCATTTTGGCATCTGCCGTCACCATCAGCTCAACATAGCGAGGGTAGGAGAGGAAACGCTTGCGTCTGTGTGGGGATCTGGGGTTCGTTGTGGTGGAGTTGTTTTCATAAATGTGTTGATCGTCTATTGTGGCTCTGAGAGAGTCCAGCTCCTCTCCCATATTCTCTCTGCTCTCAAAAGACACTGGCCCCTTGGAGTCTTCTGTTTGAAAAAAAATATGTAAAAGATTTTAAGTGTGGAGGTAGACTGATAAAAATATTTCCAACTGATTCATCAGCATTTAAATCTTAGGACCATGCCTGAACTGAACTATAAAACACTCAAATTTTTCTGCACTGGATACCACCTTCTATTATAAAGGCATTTCATGAGAGAGCATGGTACATGTATGGTTAAGAGCCAAGGGTTTCAGCTTAGCTGAATTCCAGTGACATAACAGAAGCACGCTGGATTTCTATGGCAAAAAACACAGCATAAATTATTGTGTCATTCCAGCACTTGGGAAAACAGTTGTACCAAGAGACACAGGGTCACCGGTGAGCTTTAAGACTAAGCATTTTCAGGTCAGGCAATCTACACTCCCTCCTGCCTCAGTGCAAGTCACACAGAGAAAATCCCATAATAGCATTTTACCATCTTGCACAGGGACTAGCCTCAGTGTACACTCCGCAAGGGGATGTACAAATTCTCAAATATCACACTTTTGTGACCCTGGGCAGTATATTATCTGTTTAAAATGTTGAAAATCATGCTGAAAGGCCACAAATCAAATATATTTAACACCACTTTGACTCCATTTACAGACTCACTGTGAATGCCTTCAGCAGAAGCCTCAGATGGGAAAAAAGAAAACAACAGCCATATACTACACTGTGCATACTCATCTGGCATCCTCTCAGCTGAACTGCACGTGTTGAGCTGGCTATGAGTTATAGATTCCTTCACCATGACCGAGTGAAGTTAAAAGAGGGAGACAGGAGCAGAAACACAGACTAGGAAAGCGTGAAGAGTTTGTTTCTTTGGAGGAAAGGAAAAGAGGGATCTGCAAAGGTTAAGGCTGATGCAGACTAAATTACACATACATGCATAAAATTTGTCCATAGAGACAGCATAACATACAGGCCAATTTACTCTTCCATCATTACTAAAATGCCTTGCTCTAATTTTTGCAATCATGAAAAAAAAAAATTTTTTTCTTCACATACAGCCTTCTGCAGTGTTTTCTGTTGCCTTTATGGAAACTTGGATACCTCTAAGAATGAACAAAAAATCTGAACATCTAATGACATTCAGTAAATAAACCATTTTCTGTAATTATATAATTGACAGTATTCACAAGGCAAGCATAGTTTGGAGTCCGTCATCCTAAACAACCTCCTCAACTTTGGATAACCCGATTATGGTGAAGAGTTCCTTTGTCTTCAAAACACTCAATCTTTCCAAAGAGCCAGACAGAGAGAGATTGTGTGTAAGTGTTAGGTCAGAGAAAAGCAAAAAAAAAAAAAAAAAAAAGGAGGAAGGACAACTCGTACAGCGTTCCGAGATTATTTAAGCAATGCCCCCAGCAGGGACACGAGGCGGAGCGTGACTCCCTGGCACAATGGCACACAGCTCTTGACGCCATGAGGCCCAACCCCATGCCAGCGCCAGCATCCAAGTCAGCGCCAAGCCCGTCTGTGCCCGTGCACACAGCCCAGGCAGCTGGGCCAGAACAGAGCTTTGTATTTTCCAGGAAAAATCTCTGGCCAGGCCCACTACACTAAACCCCTTAAACAGACTCATCACTGCAGACAGTCTGACATCAAAGGGATTATCAAAGCACAGAAGAGTATGTACGTACATCCACAGAAATTGGTGTTAAGACTCAGAGCAAGCGAGTGTGAGATGAAAAAAGAGAAGAGGAGGAGGAGGAGGAGGAAATATGGTCTCTGTTATAATAGCCTTTGAATCAGTGCAGATTAGCCACACACAACCTTTCCCAAATCGCCTTAGGTTAAAATCCCCCTCTCACTGGGTAGTGAGCTGCTACTTACACCATGAGAAGACAGGGGTGACTGCCCTGACCTGCCAGACACACAGAGACATGACATCACTTTCTCCGCACTGGGCACCAGATCAGCATCACCTACACATCTACATCTCTGGAATTGATTACCAAACATCAAAACGTGAAAAATTAGATATATTCAATTTCTTTTAATGCTAGCATAAACTTCATGACCATGAGCCTATAAAACTGATCTCCAGTGGTTCCTCATAGCAGGGAAGAATAAAGCGAGTCCTGCATGGCATGAGTAAGCATTTATAAATGTTGTAATTTTGTTGGCTCCAGCATGCACAAAGCTAAAACAGACCCACACCACCTTCACTTTTCTGCTCTAACGCCTACTCGACTTGTAAATTTGCAAAAACCCTTTTAGCTTTGTGCCAAAGTTTAATCAAACACAAAGAATACTATATAACAAAGCTGATATTCATTAAATAACATGTTTACCTCACACAATTAAGACTGAAGAGTCCACACATATTTCAAAATTTCAGTTTGTTTGAATGCATACCCATGTTTATTCACATTCATTTAAAAACATTCAAGTATGGAATAATTTTATGTGCAAGCCCATTCATGTACATGAAGACTGTCTAACCCAGATCAAAGAGCTGCTCTTTAACTCTCCTTCAGTTCTCTGTCAAAAGTATCAATGCCAAGAGCCCAAAATGGGGAACACACATTTCATTGAACTAATTAACATTCTTTTACAATGACCTGCTGAGAGTTATAGCGCCCCATTTCTCTGGGTGCCTGTTAAATAGACAGTATACCTTACACTGAGCATAGGTGATGCCTTGGTTCTATATGAGGTCAGGCACTCTAGTTACTGCAGTTTAACTGACAGTACAACTCAAGTGAGAAAAATGTTGAAACTCCCACAGACAGAGGCACAATTAAATGCAATTCTGTGGCTAGACAGAGAGAAGCAGAGGCAGCTAATTGTTGCTGCTGAAGAAGGCTTTTAAAAGTGAAGTGGCATGGCTTTTGACCTCACTGGAAGACGGTGGGCTTTGTGCACTTACAGTGCTCTCAGAGTTCAGTTGTTATTTTCAGTTCAGAGACATGCTAAAGACAGCATGGTGGTCAGCTGAAGAATGTGTTTGGAGTAGCAGACCTCCTTTGAGGAGACAAAACACTACTAATGGATCTGGACTCCTAATGATGGTCAGGGGCCTGGAGTGTTTTCTTTTGTCAGGATCACACTGCAAGGCCTCTAACATTCAGTTTTAAAGAAATACACCCTCCACTAACCTCCTACAAGACTGCACAAACCCTTTAGTTGGCTGTACAGAACAGAAATTGTTTCAAAATGGGCACCTGGATCTGCATCAAAATACACATTGTTCTCCTTGGCTGACAGCAGCCATGTAGACCAGCTGTTAAAAGATAAAATATCATCAGATGTTACAGGAATATTATATCCAATTTGAAAAGTCACAGTGACCCAGAAATGTGGTTGCATCTGCACAATTCATTGAAAGGCTGTAGTTTATGTTAAAGGTGCCATGTCTACAAGAATGTGGCAACCAGTTTAAGGTATTTGTTGTGGAATATCAAACAGCAAATAGCTAGTTTTTGGTGCCTCAGCAAAGTATGTCATGCAATAAATTTGGTGAAGACTGGATGAAATTTGTAATGCACTAATGACAAAAAATGGCTGAAAATCTCTTTGTCCTGTACTGGTTCAAGACTTAGATCAGATCCCAGATCTCAGCAAGCTCTTTGGTGACTACAAAAAGTCATGAAACTATGAGAAGTCATGAAAATAAACACTGAATAAACCAGAATTATCCTTAATTTAAGAACACACAGCATTTATGATGATACCGTGTGACTATAGTTGAATATAACAAACACTTAAAACTGTGGACGTTGGTAAGTTAATAATAAGTAATGCTCCTTCAGTACAAACATACCAAAGACCTATTTTAAGACCCTGAAACAGTAGTTTCAACAATACTTTTGCCCTGACATTTCCAAAGCAGGTCTGCAGTTTTGACTGATGTCTGGCCTCTCATATGATAAACAGCCAGAGCCGCAGGCGATGACACTGATGTTTCACTGGACACTGCCTCTCCCCAGTATACCTCAGTGGGAAACTGTCACTCACCTGTTACCCCCTCTCACCTCTGACTGTCACCCATGCCACCATGCAGTCAGTCACTGTCACTCAAGTTGCTCTAACCATTCCAATCAGCTGCCATCTGTTAAGAATGCCCAGACAGTAGACAGCGGCAGAAAATAGCCCCAGCTGGAATCTGTCACGGGAACTCCCGAGACAACACAACACATTGGGTTCAATGGGGCTGAGGCCTCAGGGCACGCAGACACATTGCAGCTATTAAAGTTATAGACTGTCTATAGCTGCCCAGCCCTGTTCAGCCCTGTCCAGACTATCTATTATCTTAAAACCAGATGACAGTGAGTGCAATGGACAATATTATTAGCTGCTTGCACTATCTGTCATGCAGTGTTATGAAATATGAGGTAATGATGGAACAGAGCATCATGCCTGAAAGGGAAACTTGCACATTACACAAAGCTAGTACACGTGCTGGCTCAAGACTCATAGTCAGTGTATGGCAAAACACATTTTTCAAATCATTTTACAATTAAGACTTATATTATCATCTTAGTGTTTTAAAGAAAATTATCAGAGTCAGACAATCAAAAGACAGAAAGAATTCTGCTTTTTTTCTATCCAGGCCAAAAACAAAGCAGTGGGTAAGAAAGCTACTTCAGAGAAGCAGGTGTAAAAGCAGAGAGGCGGGCAGTGGGAGCTCGAGAAAAGGCTGGGGCCTCTGCCAAGCTCTGGAGAAAGACCGACAGGCACATGCAGCGCAGGCCAGGGCTGCTCAAACACATGAAGAAAGAAACTCCTTTCTCCATTCCTCTGCACTGCTCAGTCAGCAATTCCCAATACTCAGTGGGACACTTGGTCCATTGACAGGCCAGGGAGGTGACATGCTCTCCTGATGGACACAAACACACACTAAAAGCAAACCACCATGTACACAAAAGCCCAAAACAAACTTTTTTGCCAAGTAACAAAAGGTACTTTCTGGAATGGGGTAGGCTCAGTCTGTCCAGGGGGCACGAGGGCACAGAGAAAGCCTAAGCTTTTTGGAGCCATCTGACATTCATAAGGTCCACACCATCTAAAGCCAGACCCTAAAGGTGAGAGAGGTTGTCTGAGTGATCAGCATCCGTCCATCACACCCTGGCTGGCCACCTTTCTGAACCCTGTCAAGAGCTGGAGTTAAGAGGAAAACAAAGAGCTTAATGCATACATAGTTCCAACTAAGTCCCAGCAAACAAGCCAGCAAGCCCAGTAACCACACACCTCTAGGGAGGGAAAATCTCAAGGTCACATCCACCCATCCAGTGAGTGACTCCAAACAAAGAGGGAAGTGAGGTCACAATCAACAAGTGCTTCCATTCACATACATGAAAGCGCAAAGGGAGAGCGGGCAGCAATTCAAGTCGGCTAGTTCAAACCCCAGGCGGGGGAGGGCATTTTTCCATGTAAATGAACCCATTGACCAAAAACCTGATGCTGGCATTTGAACTACCATGTATACACAGTGGGCACCAAGGGGGGAATCCTATACAATGATTGTGTTGAGGGTCAGGGGGCACTGATGCCGTGTGTGCCAAGTATTGCCGCATCAAAGGAAGTCACTTGGCCGTCCCAGCTGCCCTCAGTCAGCCATCAAGAAATTGGGTGAAACGTTCGGGAGCCAACACTGCAACAATGATGTTTGGATTTTCAGCTGGTAATGTTTGCTGTCAAGCTGTCTGTATTCAATAAACTGTTTCTAATTCAGACAAAATATGACACCCCACAGCTTGAGACTCAGAGCCAACAACTGTGAGAAAGAGATACTGAGCAGCTCCCTTTCCCTCCGTCTCTTGCTTGTCTTCACATGGATTTCAGAGAGCAAAGGGAGGAGAACAGAAGAAGAATCTGCCCCTATCTGTAAGCCGCCCTCATCGTTGTGGCTATCTCTATCGAAGGACGACGCAGGGATTCACATGCAAGCTCGGAGACAGATACCCTGCAGAATGTGTCATTAAAGGTCGGAGCTGTGTTGTGATTTGAGCCCACTAAGCTTCTTCCCCAGAGGCTTTTAAAAGCCAAAACCAGGCACAACAAGCCACTCTGTGACTTTAAAACATTAATCACCCACTCAACAGCTATCTACTCCAGAGGTATTCTAAACAACAGGGGAACCACCCAGGTCGGCTGACAGAGAAAGAAGACTGATGCAGTTGCTAGCAATGTCAGTCATTGAGGCCTAATTTCAAAAGTTGTTCAGATTATTTGATTAACTCTTATATATCTGATTTGCGGTTTTAGTCTGACACTTTGCATTTAAAACATGTCCATCCATTCAACAACAGCACATAGAATGATGCCGAAATGCTTTATCAACAGCGCATGACACACACAGTGAATAAAAGCAGCTCAAGACAGGTATATAGCCACATCTCGAGTGCTGAAATAACAAAGCATCATTTTCCATCAAGGTAACACTTTAAGAGCCCTCATCATTGCACTTCTACCCCTGACACTTCACAGGTAGTGACGGCACATGTGCGAAAAAGTCAAGTATTTGTACATGTCAGGGAAGACAAGCGCAAAATTGAAAACAAACTTTATCTTTGTTAAATTCATCTATGTGAAAACATAGCCTTCCTCTCCTTTCAACACATTTTTGCAAAGGTGTGCAGAGGCTGTACAAACTTTGGAAACTCTTACTGCCTCTAGATACAGAAGTCCCAGTTGTTTCTTGGCACCGCCTGTGGTGCACTAGAGCTGTACTCTGAGACATCATATCTGAGGGAAAAGCTTATCTCACTAGAGGTATCTTTCTGCTACACATTTTGTTTCCTGGAGATCTTCTTGATAAAACACAGCTTGTTTCATCTTAGTCTTTTTCAAAAACGATAGTTTCTTTCAAGACGCTATGAAGAGAAAACCACATAAAAAAGAATAATCACCACAAAGAATGAACAAGTTTTGCAATACAGTCTTTACAGATGGGAGAGGCTGCCTGGCTAGCAGACTGGAGGTATTGTTGGCTATTCTGCATTTTCATGTGTTTCATGTCTCATATGGTTGGACCTATGAGGCCTCTCAACCTGCAAACCTCTTCAAAGTCCCAAAACTGCCAAACCCCTCAGCACTCAAACTCCAGCTCCCAATTTTGATTTAAGACAAGAGTCCTCTTCACAGGAATATAAAGTGGAGAAAGAAAGAGAGAAAGAGAAAAAGAGAGAGGACCATAAGATGACTGACCCTGACAAAGAGTGCTTTTATAGCTCCTCAAAAAGAGTAGATACAGGGAATGGAATCTGCCCCCTGCTAACAATGCAGGTTCTTGGGTCCATCATTTACAATCTAAGATACATCAGAAACTTTTGTTTCTGGAATTGCAATGAATCAGGTTCTGTGGGACTTATAATGAAAACTGAGGTGCACTAAACGGAAATAAAATTTATAAAAAAATATATATTTTTGTTAACCCCTGAGTACCAGTTTATTAGGTACACTAATCTAATCTAAATACAGTCCAATAGCCCCACAGTATATTGTACGCTAAAATATGTTTGGTTTTTATAAAGACTTTTGAGAGATGTTGATTCAACTCTATGGTCCTTTTATAGTTTGGTTTTGCCATGCAATTGCACTGAAGTATAATGATTTTGTTGTCAAAATGTTAGAAATGCCTATGTTGCTAATTTACTGGGAACTCATTATCTACTATCTGCAAAAACAATGCACTTAGTTTGGTTAGGGACACAGATTCACTGCAGTAAAAGAGAAACTTTTTACAGTATTTACACAAAATTCTCTATCACCTTTGCTATAATATACAGAGGGGTACAAGTCTCAGCTTTAAGAGCACAGTCCAAAATAACGGATCCTAAGAGATCCAGCACTTAATTCCTCAGCTAACAAGGATTCTACTTGGTGGTCCTGTATTTCTTGACACTTTTTTTCCTCTCTCAGCAATTAGGCTGTGGTTAGAAGCCCCATATTTAGAGACTGATTTAGTCTGATGAGGAACACAAAGAAGAGAAAGGGCCTGTAGAGACAGATGTACAGTACAGACAAATGGAGTAAAGAGAAAGGTAGACCTACAGGGATAAGGCCACAGTACACAGAGCTAGAGCTACACATTTTCTCAAGGAATTTAACCTATATGACCAAAGCCAAGAGGCAAATGTCCAAATCCAAGACCAGGAGCAGCGACTAAGGGTGTTTTGCAAGCAGAGCGACACGCGCCAAGCCAGTGTTTATATCTAACCTGCTAGTAGCAGCGTGTACTACACTCCTTCCCATAAAAAGACAGGACAGGTCTGTTAGTCTTGGCTCAGAGAGACCTTCAAAGAGCCCATTTATCACTGTATCTGGAGAGGGGCCTATCTGATAAAGCTGAGGAGCCATAGCCTGGGACACCTCATAGTCCTGACCCAACCTTACTGGTTCTTTTAATCCTACCTATTGTTTACCTGCTGCCCTTTGATGAAGCCCTACAGGTGTCACGTTTATATACACGTCATCCTCCCTGCTATCTCCTGCTGTACACTGAATGTTATTTCTAAAAGGAGTATATTGGTTTATGGTTTAGGTTAAGGTTCTGAGATGAAAAATCAGATTGTATCTCATTAAGCAATAATCAAATACTAAATGATAACTGGCAAAGACATGAATGATAACTGAGTGGCAATGGATACTCCTAGGACAGCACAAGTCAGGGGTCATTCACCAACATTTCGCTCACCCAGTTCTTAAGGAAGAGTATATTTAAAAGTGCCTCAGAGTGGGGGATGAGAGACCCTCAAGATTTCTCAGTCTCTGTTTACCACACACAGACTGAGTGAGTGAAAGGGCAAAGCATATTAAGGAGGTATTGGCCTAGCCCATCAGGTCAGTCCAAGTTCTTTAAACTGCCGCCACACACAATGGCCACCACCAAGCGACAATGGCCGGGTTCAGACAACAAGCAAATCAAGCGGTCTGCACATAAAAGATTTATTGCATCCCACAACAAAGGCCGCCCACGGAGCTCCCTGCGAGGACAACTCTAAGGCCTTCCATTGCGGTGCACTCCACTCGGTCAACCCTGCTTTCTCTTGAAGGCCTCTCCACCACCCAAAGGCCTCTACCATAAAAATTCAAATGAAACTGGGGGAACTTTCAAGCAGCCTCCCAAGCGGAAAACCTCTCCAGTTCTTTTCATTGTAACTGCAACCTAAAAAGTAATTATTCCTTCCCTCTGAGCCCATGCCACGGACTTGGGATTGAATGCTCCAGCAGAACACGAGTAAAAACACCAGGCAGTGCTGAAGCTTAATTAAGATGAGGAGTTTTCAGCAACACCCCTTAATCAAGGCTGAAATCTTTTGGGTAACATGCAAGCGAAAGATCGTGATTGAATATAATTTTCATTTTAGGCAGAGTTTATTGCCATGGCTCAGAAAGTGAATGCAGGTCATCAAGAGTTATGTCTTGTGGATGAAAGTCAGACAGACAGTGGTTACAGGCAGTATAGTTAAGCAGTCTGTAGTTTGTTACCTGAGGCAGCACAGGGCTCTGTGTTGTTCTCCACATTCGAGATGTTCCTCTTTCTGTCATGTCTATAGACAAGATGAGGTTTGTTTTGCTCTTCGTCATATTCCTCCCCCACAGCATTTATAAGAGGCTCCAAAAAATATTCACCATGTTGCGTTGTAAAAGTCCCAATCTAGAGCAAAAAGAAAAAAGAGAGAGAGAGATGTCATTGATGGCTTTGGTATGAAGCATGCACTTGCATGTGTGCATACTGTACTGTATGTGTGTAGGTTTGGTTTACAGATACGGGCATAATTTCATTTATAGAGGTTGTGATCTAATTGCAGTCATTGTGTTTTGCCCTTGAGCACTGCTGTGCACATTATTTCCATGCTTTTGAGCAAGTTCTGTTTTCTGGCAGGTGCACATGGAAAGAACATGCTGACTCAGAAAGGTCAGAGAATTTCTCTAACAGTTCACTGTCAGTCAGTTAATTCAATCAAAAACAATTGTGGGGCATTTTACGCATTTTATACATTTACTGATACATGAGTAAGTCATCATAATGCAGTAAAACATTTCATACCTTCATGCATTAGTTCTTAAGTTGGAGTGCTTGTTCTACCAGTGAAAATGCATTTTCCGTCACAACCTGACACTGGGAGGAGTGACATCATCATACATGGACAGAGCTTCTGACAGAGGAATGCTAATATTGATTTGGCAGCTCAGTCCCTCACAAAGCCTCTTAGCTCACTCGGCCATGAGACACAATGGTGTTTGTATGGTAATTTCATGCGCACACTTAAACAGGATATTGGACACTGGAATGTTATCTTTAAGGCAGCATTATTCCATAACCATCCCCACAAGTGATGGATGTTTGACAATGGAAAACACACAAATCGGATATGGAAAACGTGTATAAACTGAAACTGTATGTGTACCTTTCCTCTCCGCCTTTCAAAGAGTGAAGGATTAGTTGGCTCGCACGTATACACCATACTTCCTCTGAAGTGCTACAGGCCTTAAGCGCTGCATGTGTTCATCGCTGCAGTGTAATGAGCTTGTGGAAACACGACACAGAATAGAAACAACTGCACCACAAGAAACAGACCCCAGAGTCTCAAAGTGGCACACTGTTGGCTCTGTCCCTGACGTCCTGAAATTTTACAGTCTCCTCTTTTCTGACAAGCAGGAATGAATCAAAGTGTTGACAGAATCCAGTTACTTTGCTGGAGTGTGAGGCATGACAGCATGTACTGCAAGTGTTTGTACAAATCCATCAACAATGATCTTCTACCAAAGACAAATGGAATAAATCATCCTCACTAGGATATGAAACTGGTCATGGAACTTGTGAATTTCCCATGTGGATTAATAAAGTATCTATCTAATCTGGTCAGTTTAGAGATGAAATGCTGTGACAAATGCTTTCTCTGGAAAAGAGGTTGAGACAAGTAGTTACCAATCTGTCCTTTTAATTTTAGAGTAAGATATGCTGATGCATTGCAAGCCCAATGTAGGTAAATAGTGAATATACAATTAATGATTTCACCCACAACTATATTTCCCTAATATCATCCCAGCAAGTATTGAGCAAATTCGGAGAAACAGACCCCAGATATGACTTTCCCATCACTATCATAAACTGCAACAGAGACTCTCCCCTTAAATTAACGGCATTTCTTTGGAGTGTGTGAGGAAACTGGACATTAACATGAATTAGGTGGATCAAAATATACTGACATTTTGGATTTTTGGATCTCACATGAGATAATACCTGATATTAAAGAGCATTTACGTGTGTGAAATTACTGATCACTGACTATGACAAATCTAATCATATGAGCCATCCTATGTGTAAAAACAGCAATCTGTTTTGAACATCAAAGTTAATTCTTGACCTCAGAAACAACAGCTAAAAGTCTCATCTGACTGTGAGTCTAATTATTCCTGCATGAAGATTATAGGTACTTAGATACTTTTTTAATTAAACATGAGAATGCTGCAGCTTTGCTACAACTACTGTTGTAGTGATCTGAATGTAATGAATGATTTATACAGTGTAACAACTGGTAGATGTTTACCTGTATCTTGTAAATCACTGTCTATGGTGAGTTAACTTCAATTAGATGATTATGGTTGAGCCTTCCTAAAGTTCTCATGTGGTGTTAACAGAGGGCTGAACAGACAAATGCTCTGTTTAGTCAATGGAAGGGGGCAGAGTTTCAGGGTTTCCCAGCATTAGCTCAGCGGCAAATCTGGCAAAAGTTTGGACAGACACAATTGTTGCTGTTCAGTAGCGGGTGCTGAACTGGACCCTTGCAACTGAGGGACTCCTATTTGAAGCAAGGTCACATGCATGACATGGATGGAATGACTGTTGGCACACATCTACTTTATTAAGTCCCACAAAGACGCTCTCAAATCCTGTTGGTGCTGAGTCATCCAAAAGTAACGTACAGTTGCAGTCAATCTCTAAAGTTAAATAGGACATAAAGGTGTCATGAGCCTGATCTTTGCACAGAGGTACATCACTTGGCGCTGGAATGAAGATAGCCTCATTTCTCAGGACAGAGTGACTCACCACGCACTTCTATTATGTGAGTGCGCTGAGAGAGTGAGCTTGTTCAGGAACTAACATTTCCCACAGTGTGAGCAATCCTTAAGTCCCCCTCAGCCTTCATTGGCAGTTGTCTCCTCTTCACAGCATTTCTTCTCTTTTCTGCCCATCACAGCTCACTTTGAAAAGGCCAAAAGCTCCTCAACCCTGCTCTCCCCCCTGAATCCCCCCTGGGGACGGCTTTAAGCAACTCTGGACGAAAGGGGAACCTGCTTTTTCTAGAATGACCCCTTTGTTTTAGGGCTTAATTATTCCTTAATGACCTCATCCCAACAAAATGTGCCTGGCCATTAAGCCCCAGTGATCAGATACGGACACATTTATGACCCAATAGCCTCTGGTGCTGTCTCTATTGTCCTGTCATTCTCAATGAGTGATGATGCGGATAAGCAACAAAGATTGCTTGAAAAAGGATGCAAACATGTTTGGATAAGCGAGTCATACATCAAAGTTGGGCAGAGGGGCAATTAAAAGCTTATTACCCTGATGATTCCAGCATACCTCGTGTCTTAAATTGCTATACAAACACTGCAAAACACTAAATGTGGTAGTCTCTTTTCTCAAAAGCCACAGCAAATGGGACTTAATCCCCACTATGAGATAATACACAATCATTTTTAATCATTATGCAAGGGGAGTACAACAGGAGTACAATCACTTCATGCATTGTGAATGTACTAGTTCAAAAAGTGCATCTGATACCTATTCTGTGACAGGCTATCCTGGTACTGTACACAGTGCACCTATCTAAAATAAGGATTATGTCACTGATAGGGGTTATGACGGGCAGAGAGACTCCAAGGCTATGGTCCTCCTGTCTGTGTTGCAGTATCAGCCAAGCACCCCCCACCACCGCAGAGTCCACACCAAAATCCGGCTGGCGCGACTAAGGTCAACCCCCTGCCCCTGGACCAGTAACCTTATGTGACCCATGAAGTCATCCCCTTCAACACTTATCAGATTCTCTCACACAGGAGTCAGCAAAGGCTTGAGCATCAGGATCCGTAAACTCATTATTACGCAATAACTCCATTACAGCCCCATAAGATCTAACAGATATCATAAAGAGCAATCAAAAAGCAAACAGCCGCTTTAGACTAAAGGATAATGTCAATTTGGGGCTGCAACTAATCATTACTTTCATCAGCAACTGGTCTGATGATTTTTTTTCCATGAATCAAACTTTGGAAAAAACTTCCATCCCAAGTTCTCGTTTTGAAATTGCGAGTCCCAAATACAAAGATATCCAATGTACAATGATATAAAACTGAAAAATCAGCAAGTCGGGCTATTTGAGAAGCTGGAACCAGAAAATGTTTGGCATTTGTGATTGATAAATTACTTAAATGACTATCAAAATCTGACTCTTTGCTTGCCTTCTCCTGAGCAGGGTCAGCCACAGAACAACAACAACTCTAGGTGGAGCTGATCAGGGCTTTTAGTGTCTCTTGCTCAAGAGCACTTGAGCAGAGTGAATGCCCCATTCTCTAACATTTACACCACCCTGATCCCCAGACTACACTGTGGAATAGCAGCATCACCCCCACAGGCAGTAAGATGCATTAGTCCATTAGTCCAGTAACACTTGCACTTGTTACACTCCTGCACACTTCACTCAAGCTGCGGGTTATGTGGGGAACTGAATGGATGGAATTCGTTGAATTGCGAAGAAGCGTGGATGGCCTGTCAGCATCGCCTAAAAAAGGGGGGGTTTAACGGCGGTTAAAAGTCAATACTCACAAGGCCAGTGCACAGGCTGAAGACGGCTGGGTACTCGCTCTTGGCGTTGACGTGTCCGCGGAAAAAGCAGTGGCGCATATCGCTCGGGTCATGAAAGTAGGAGTCCGTGCCGTTGCTCTGTTCCGCTCCCAAGTGTGTCACTGTGTAAGAGGGGGCGATGAAGCCGGAGTCTGCGGTCAGATTGAGATGAAAGCGGTCCCCGAACGCATCAATCCTGTAGTGAACCCGTAAGCCTGACAGGTCATCATTCAAACTTCTCCGTCTCCTTCTGTAGTGCAATGTGTGGGGGAATGATTCTCCGAAGTCATTCACACGGAGCGGGGTGATGATTTCATACGATGACAGCTGCTTGATGAAGCTTTCTGCAACAAAAAGTCAGAGAAAGTTGCGCTTCAGAGACAAAGTAGCGGCTTTAACAGCAAAGTAATAAACGCAGCTGCAGACTGACAACTCCATTGTACACCGGGCATCACTCTCAAACACCACAAATAACTGTTAAAACACCTTCAACCGTATCACTCAACCATAAATCAAAATACTACCTTGTTTTGGATGCAATCGGTATTGCAACGTGTCCCGGACAAATGCTGACAGATGACACATTAGTCCAACCAGCCAGATTGCAAACTGCATGATTTCCTCCGCGAAGAAACCCAGGCTGTCGTCTCCAAGGCAGTACCCTCTGTCTCTCCCCCGAGCGGCTCCCCTACTCCCTCTCCCTTTCCCCCGGCTTGTCAGCAGCAACAGGTCGTGGGATCCGCGGAGGCTCTCTGCAGCAGCGCAAGTCTTGCAAAGTGCACTGGCCTCATTGCATTGCTAAACATGCATCCACTACCCTCTATAAACGCGAACTATTTATGACACATTCATCCCCCTGACACACACATACGCGCTAGGGAAGAAAAAAAATTGCTGCCTAATGTAAACTGCAGTCTATACTGAAAGGAGGGATCGGTGCCAAGTACGCTTTCCCTTAGCCATCCCTAGAACACCCCGTGCACCCTAAGCACTCTCAAACTGCGAAGCAACGCCCCTATAGGCTCCCGAGCCAATGGTGAGGGCGCCTCGACCACCACACACGGGGCAGGCTTGAGTGCTGCAGTGTTGGAAAACCTGGAAATCAACTGCAGTGTCAGTCATTATGTGAAAATGGCAACAATCTCACCTGGAATTCAGGGTTTTAGGTTTGTCCTCAGCAGTCATTACTGCCAATGTAAAATACAAACATATTTTTACTCTTAGTATTGATCTCAAAAATCTAGTATGGTCAGACTATAACTGGCTGTATATAACAACCCCCCCCCCAACACTTTATCACAATCTCCCTTCATTGAAACTGTCAGAGAAATACTGGGTCAAATCATGGTGTCATTGTTGTTTCTGTTTGTATATAGTACAATAAATCAAGAGGGAGCTGTACTATGAGTTGATGTATGAGACTACACTGCATGCAGATACTGTGCATATGTGTACTGAATATACTCAGTATGTCGAAGCCTCTTGCAATCTTGGTATCTATGATAGTCACAGATACCAATATAAGGACTATGATTTGTGTGTGTGTCTGAATTTACTACTGTTTAATAAATTTAACCCTAAAAAGAGCATTCAAGTTTTCTATTTATCTTAATATTTCTGCCTTTGTTAGGCCTGTATTGCACATGCTGTGTATTATTTTGGCTTTTATAAATATATCCACAGCAGCACGTAATTATAACTCGTGGGAAAATATTGGGCACTCAAGGCACAAAATAATTAGCACAGAGGACATCATGAGCCATTCTTCACTGTCATCTATTGGAGGAAGTGGACTTCCTTGGCCATGATGTGGTCAGCTTCTCGTTAATCATTTGGGCACGTAAAGTCTTACACAAAGTTGATGGACGTGTGAAAGGAGTCTTGTTTTTCATGTCCTTTGAAGACTAATGTCACAGCATTGTGAGTAATTAGACTCGGTGGGCTCACCGGAAACACTTTTGGATCCTGTAAGCTCTTTCTTTGACACAAAGCATCTAGTCTCCAAGTCATGGCTATTACTTTTTAAAAGTCGCTCTCTCTGTCTCTTTCTCTCACTCCTCTCTTTGTCTCTCTCTCGTTCTCTCTCTGAACTTAGTGGTTTCATGGACACATTTCAGCTAAAATCACAGTGTGGTCAGTGGTAGACTAACCCAGCATCGAAATTCATTGTGTTTTTGCTGAGTATCAGATATGGTCCTGTCGTCATTGTAAATATATTGGAGTTCACAGCCACAATATATGAGATGAACCTACACATGTTTTGTTTCTTTTAATATTGTATGCATTATTTTAGCTAATGGATTAATTCTTATATTGCAATATCAATGCATCTCAGAATTTCCTCGCCATGATTGATCTAGGTTTCTCTATCAGCAGTAAATATGTAAACATCTGCTATGATGAACCCTACTGAAGTCAACTTGCACTGAGGCAACAAAGAGAAAAATGCAAAGCACATCTGGAAACAGTTCAAACTAATGAAACAACAAGATTCACACGTTCCATTTTCTTACAGTTGACAACATAAATATAAACGGGTGGATAGAACCAATTGAAATGCACCATCAGCTCAGTGTTCGAGTCACGCTGCTTAAGCTGCATCTGAATTTCAGAGCTCCTGAGATGAAGTTATTGTTATTTTGAGCAAAATCTCTCCACTGTAAGTCATCTGATGCCTCCCTGATGTGTTATTCATTCAATCTCCGAGCCTCCTGTGATGCTATTCACTCTACTAAACGACTGTCACTATTCTTTCATCATTAAGACCCAAGAGTCAAAATGTTCAAAAAGAGTTGAATTTGACAAACAGCAAGCCGTTATGACAGAAAGCCATATTTGCATATGCTGTAGCTCATAGAAAGTAGTGTCAGCCATAAGTATTGTGTGTAAAAAAAAAAAAAAAAAAAAAAAAAGAGAGAGAGAGAGATAAAAATACTGTTCTAAAAATGCTTGTGGTATAAAATGAATGTCTAAAAATGGAGTATACAGTTTTCCAATGTTTGATCTGACCAATAAATCTCTAGTCATAGTCACAAATTATAATGATTCATCCTGGAGCTAGAAATGATTTTAAATATATGTTTTTTCTGTTTTAATGACAGTGAGGGTTAGGGCAAAAGAATTCTGAAAAGCTTAAGGTAAACTTTGTTAGGTGAAAATAACAATGAACCCCAGATGTTCAGCTTTGTTAGGATGTAACAACCACTGCAGGGAGATTACCTTCTGGATCATGTGCTGCTTGGCAACCATGTGCCAAGGCCTCTAGCTATCACTTTAACTTCACTTCACCCACCCAGCCACTAACTAGCTTTTATCACCTACAGCACATTTTTACATTAGCAAAATAACAGCACTGGATAGCTTATTTAGGGTAAGTGCAGCTACCCACATACTCATTAATGTTCCACAGATGCCACGGTTAATGGATGAAACATCCCCAATTTCTGCCAGATGTACAGAGTTAGGCCTCTGCACACGAGTCAGTTTCTGCCTCAGGCCTCTATACATTGCGGAAGCCTTAAATTTGGAGCGTGCTCCCGCTGGAAAACAACTGATCTGTCTTGATCATAGGGATTAATGATTGTAAAGAGCACTAATATTCATCAGTCCCCATTAAGCCAGTGACACCTCCATTTCTTATATGTTCCAAAACAAAACTGCAGCAGGAAGTAATGCCCTCAGCAGACCCTAATTGTGCACATATTGAGGTCATTGTTTCACAGATCAAATGACAATGTCTTAATAACAAAGTGCTTGTCAGGGGTTTGTTAGTTTCCATATGTTAACTGTCTCATTGTCTTAAATAAGCAATGATATTTGGGACTGGCCCTTTTCCTTGCTTGCACAGTTGACCCTGTGGGGTCAGGGGAAAGGGGAGGCTGAGATTTGGTGAATGGACAACTAATGACTGAGGACCTGGCTCTTTCCCAGTACTAAGTAGTATAACCTAAGTAATTAACATATAAACACAACAGGATTTTAAGACGCCTTGTGGCATTGATATAAGCACTTTTTTTATCCTGCTTCATCTTAAATTTGTATCCTACTTTTGTATTTTGAATTTTACATTAATTTTGCACCAAAGTGCCAATCATTCTAAATCTAAGCATTGGCTACATGTCTAGATGTAAGCAGATGTCTATTTTACCTGCTTGCACATGTTTTTAGATTAACGACAGGCTAAAGGAAAAGAGTTGTACTTAGAGAACACTCCAAATATGTGTACATGTGAAAAACATGGCTAAGGGTTCGTCCCCTAATGGGAGAAATCAATTGTGGTGAATCAGACATCAGTGGAACTCATGCATCAAGTATGGTAGATTTGATTTTATTATTTTTGACGGTTTGCTGTGCAACACATAAAAGATATAATGACATTTCTAGCCTTATTAATATTTTTTATTACACAAAATGGCTCATTTTTCTCAATTCCTCCCTCCTTTTTTGTTTGTATGCCTTGGTGCAATTAAGTATTTGTTAGATTCTTTATTTCCCTTCAAGTGTTCCCTTTTTCAATTTCCCCATATTCAATCAATCATTTACTCAATGCTTTGTTTTGACACTGATTTATGCCATCAAGCAATATCACCAACTGTTAATTACCCCATTATTTAAAATGATCTTAATTTGCTATTTTAATTCAGTCTGGGAGGTACACGTAAGGAAATATACAGCAAACATAATGACATTATACTAACATATCATGTTACACTGAATCAACATTAGGGAAATCAATACCAGAGATTCTTGCCAGATATGTTTGGAGCTAGCCAGGAATTACTGTACAAAGCACCGCTCAGTTATTCCTACTGTACACTCTTACTGAAGACAGCAGTGGAAGCTCTTCCACTGACATGTCAGGTGATTTATCATCCAGAGTTTAAGAACCCCACCCCCACCCCACCCCCTCTGTTTTACCCTAAACTTGAGCACAGCACGGGCCTGAGAGCTCAAACAGCTCCAGAACCATTCTCCCTCTCACGGTTCAATGGGTTTGAACTCCCCAGTCATAACAGTGATCTATACCTCCTGATATACATCAGGGCCTTGTCTTTACCAGTCACTCCCTGCAGTGTCGCAACCTCTGCTTTCTTTGACGCATATTTGCACATGTAAAAGGTCTCCTGTGCACTGATTGTAACATGACCACAGAGAATGGTTCCTCACAGGAGGCTTTACCTAAAACTGCAACACATCACAGCATACTGTTGTTCTTGTGTTTTGACAACAAGTTCATCATGACATTACACAGAGCGTATGAAAATATGCAATAGCACTTACATAGCAGGTACTGTGTCGCAACAAGACAAATATTTGTATTTAACTCTTAATGTTGCAATACAATCTGCATGGTGCATTGAGTTTAAATCATCTCAGGGTAAATGAAAAAGTCACTGGGGTGTAGTTAGCAGGTTACTGTGTCACTGAAGGAGTTACCATAACATACTGGCCACATCTCTCCATTTCTGTCCTACCTCTGCTCCCACCCTCCCCCTTTCCTGACCGTTCAGGTGGTTGTCATGGTGCAATGATCAAGGAGCTCGGCCACCTGAGACTTGTGTTGGCTTGCACCACAGATTAACACCCCCCACCCCCCCACCAACAAAAATAAAAAAAGAGGCTTCCGCCCCCCCATTGCCACAACGAACCTTCATAAGCCGCTGAATTCCAAGTGCCCTTTAAACACAGTGGTCTGTCAACTTCTTTCCTGCTCCCATTGAGTGAGGCATTGTCTGTCTTAGCCCCACAGACAGCTGTAAAACAATGTCAAAGCAGCACTCTCTCACCACTCTCCTGAGTACTGTCTCATTGGTGAATAATCATATTATGGAAAAAATAACAAATAAAGATTGACAGAAAACAAAAAGATTCCTGTTTGCTGAAAGAAATGAGACAATGAGGTTTTCAATTTTACATTGTGATGACTGTGGTAAAGACAGTTGTGTAAATACATGATGAGATCTTGCTGCTTTCAAAAATATAGCTCCTGTATTTTGACATCCTCTTTTCAAGACAGTGTCACTGTTTATTTTTGTACTGTTGAGGTCATTACATTATAGGAAGAAGCATTAAGGCCTAACGTTGACGGTAACAGCTGTTTACTTACTGATGTAGGAAAGCACACTTTCTATAACAGACGTGTAAAACTACACCACAGCTTTAATTGGAGTGCCAAATGTTCCGCAAAAAACCTGATCTCTGACTTTACAAATTTAAATGTATGATAGTTTTGTGTCTCTCAGCAGCTGTTCCAGAGTCATTTTTAATGACATAGAGTTACTTTGAAACTATTAATCAATTATTAGTCAGTTCTGTTTGTGTACCATGTGATTAAGTGTTCAGACCATGTCAGTGCCAGACATTTTTGTTCACATCAGTTAGTGTTTTCGACCATTTGAAAATATCTCATGACCACAGAGGTGTTAAATGGCCTCATTTTTGTTCTCTGTTAAGTTTCTTTTTGCAGCCCAGATTTTTACCATATGTGAGCTCTAACAGTCAGTAAATAGGTTTAACCTTGGAAGCATCAGCTTGATTCAAAGTATGCAGAACATTACAAACTCCCTCATCTGTAGTTTGTGACCACTAAGCTGATCCCCTCAACACTTGCTTGGCTCTGTTTTCCATACCGGGAACTGTATACACTTTCACAGCTAATAAGAACCGTAGGGATACAGAGACGAGAGGAAAAGCAGGGCTGCGTGCGTGTGTTTTGGGATAGGTGGAGGGTGTGTAAAGGAAAGGACTGGTGTCATAAAGACCAAATTTAATGCATCACATGATGGTATCAATTACTCTAAAATGGGGAGACAAATCATACAGTCAAGCGAAGTGAGATCATGTTTAATGCTGAAAATGAGGGGGGTGGTCATAAACTGTAATAAGACATCACACTCATAAATGTTACACAGAGTGGACGATGATCTAAACAGAAGCTATGCAAGCGTTTCACGCCCGGGAAGCATCTACCGTGACTGCACTCACAACATGACGCCCGCTACACAAGTCACGTGACCGTCTCTCAGTGATTGGGTTTCACCAAGAAGTGTATTCCCTTTCTGCAGTTGTCTGCAGGCAATCGTGCATCCATCCCTGCGACAGAATTAGTGGGTGCTGATTTCTCCTGACGTTTTTCACACATTCCTCACCAGTAAGCATTGATTTTTTTTCTGAAAATCTTCTGAAAAATGCATTTGTCATACACCTCATGAGGGCAGACTTCAGCTTTTCAGTTTGCTCAGTCCTTGGCATCAGGCCAGTTGATAAGAGGAAACATTATGACATCAACTGCCATCACTTATTGCATGACAGACATAGATCTGCCACCTGATATGTCTCCATACTGTGATTGGATGCCATATGACTCCTCAGCACTCATCATGTTTTACTCAAACTATGAGCAGAAGGCAAAATGCTGACCATTTCACTTTGCAGGGCTTTGCATTTTCTTGTGTCACATAGTGGACTGATCCGGCAGTGATAAGTGGCACAGGCTATGCCAGAGACAGCTGCCTAGTATTTGGGATATTAACAGCTGTGAACTTTAAGCGGGCAGTGACTCATGAGATTTGATGACAGTCCAGTATGGGGTCCTTGGATCTTTCTTCTGCTCCACTTATAGTGTACACACAACATCCTGGAGACGTAGCCATGTGTGGATGGCTCCGGTCCGAATTCTTTTTTGTGTTTGTGTTATTACTGACCACTGCTGGGAATTAGCACATGCTTACTTTTGTTTTTAAAAAACGAGTAGTGCAAGGGGTTAGAAATTGAAATTCGGCCACTAATCCCTGTAATACTTTGCAACATTTTGGAGGCTGACATGTTTGCTCAGGAGTTTGATGGAGGGTTAATATCAATTTTGCCCATCTTCATTCAGTGGACAGCCCAGTTGAGACATGTTAGCTTGGTGCAGGGGCTGCAGGTGTGGGCAGGCAATCAGTTTCTACTGAAGGAGAAGAAATGCTGTCTCTGTAACTCTAAAGTTGCTTTTATATGCTGTACCTTCTAACAGGCTTACTAAAATAAGCCAGGGGTAAGCCTCCAAGATGTGTCGAGTTGAGAATTCAGAGTTGTTTACAGACACCCTTGACAGACTGAGTAATATGTAATGAGTAATTAAGTGCTCCAGCTCTGTACTTTATGCACAGTAATGAGAGGTATAGATCTCCTCATCTCTTAGACAGATAGTAAATACAATAAGTATGGTTCCTGACATTTAGGTTACTCTTGCCTTGCCCTTCCACTTTTCTCTCTTTTTGTCTCTCAATCTAAAACGTACTAGTTCCCCCTCTCGCTCCGCCATCATCTCATTTCAGCTTCCATAGGTCAGGGTTAACAGGTGATGTTTGGATATCCTAGAGCTCAGGGGGAAATTACTTTACTCCATTTGCTTCTCACTTGATGGCTTCACGCCTCGAGATGACATCCATTCTGTTTATATACACAAAACACACACATACACACACAGACACACATTCTCACAGATCCTTAAATTTCCTGTTCCCCTGTCCTATTAGCACTCACATGAGGCTTGGCAGCAACTATGGCAAGGGTCAGTTTTCACACCAGCACCAGAAGAAAATTAAGTTTCCATATACAGTATGCAAACACGTTTTAATACAATCAGTCTTTGCATTTGTCCATAAAGTTTATAGAAATGTTAATAGAAATTAATAATTGATGGATTATTTTCATGGTTTTGGAAAGAAGAGGAGAAATTTGAGGATAAAGTAATAAATCCCAGAGGACCACAGGCAGGACAACTGCTGCACTATTTGTGTGTAGCAACCAAAATAACAGTGAGGTCACATGGGATGGTATGATAATATCACCAAATGAGAGCTTGGCCTGAGGGTTTTTTCTGCTTCCATCACAGATGCCCAGAAGATGAGCTTCCCTGGAGAAAATCTGTAACTACTTTAGTAGACTTGAGTAGTCACTTGGAACACTGGGGTTCATATAAACAGCTCAGGCTCATTTTAGTCCTGCATTACACCGAATTTTAAATTGATGATGATGATTGTTCAAAAGGCACTTCACTCTGGGTGTGGTAACCCTGTCTCTGTATAATTGTTAAATTCCAAAACCTAGTGTTCTTCACCTTTTTACAAACCTTTCTACAGTTGGTGTTTACTTTATCTGGCACTGTAAAATCTCATAACAAGTTATAAAAAAGTGTTGTTGGTTCAAGTGATCTGGTACAAACTACATAAGGGTATGCCTGTATATTACTGGGCTAAAGGTGTACTGGGCTATCATGACACCAGGGTGGTTCTGATTTACACATTCAACTTTTAAAAAAAAGGTGGCTTCTAAGAAATGTGAAAATAAGGTGTGAAACTTTCAGGTGACATGCACCAGTGATGTTAACAAAAAGTCTGAGGGGCAGGCGTTCAAATCAAAACAAATAGCTGCATAGTCACTACACTCCCCAAACAGCTGAATTGAATCACATGTTTTACAGTAAATTAAACGCTAGCTAAGCTTTATTAAAAAATAAAATAAAAAAAATAAAAAAATCTCTAAATGATGATCAGGATTGATAGAGGTCACCAGTTGTACATGAGGCATGGCAGATCGTTTGTAGGCTTTAACAGTGTCAGTCTGTCTAAAGCACGGCTCATCCTTTTACACACCCACTGAGCTCACTGCTATTCCACAATCTCACAAAGGAGTACTACTTTTCGCCTCATTTCATTCCCTTACAGCAGGATTAGGGCCTTGTCTCACACTCTCACTCACACACACACACACACACACACACACACACACACACCTTTTTTGTCTTCTGTCTCAGTGAAGACCAGAAGCCTCAAAGCAATAATAATATTGTAGGAAATACACTTTCACAATTTCACTTTGTTGATGATTTACATGTTTGGTTGTTTTAACCTTACAAAAAGTGAAAAAGTTTCAATTATTATTTTTATTTTACTTCTATTCCCATTCTCCTCCTCTTATTTTGGTTGCAAGTATATTTGGTCCCTACAAAGACAGACACACACACAAAACCACACTGTGTTCACTCTCTGCTCAAGCTGACTCTGTCAAAGGAAGGGTTTCAGTGTGCCAAGGCGTCCCTTGATGAAGACCTGGTTCCCCCCAGAGTGAAAGATGGCAGCTGTCACAGGGCTCAGGGAACGTTCAGCCACAGATAACCTGGCTTCAGAGATACTAGGATGTCTAAAATTAGTGTTGTCAGAATGCTCCACGATAAGAAAGCCTGAGGTTTCACACTGCACAATGGTTGTCACTTTGTTCCAAGTGCCACTCCTAGTCTGGTGAGTACAGTATCAGAGAGACAGAAATACAAAGCCAAAATGTGTATGGGTGTGTTTGTAGTGTTTCTAATAGCATGTATAAACCACGGTACAGTAATTGTGCACATGAGTGTGTGAACAAGCAGGGTCATTTATGAGGGTACGAGGGACCGTATAATACATAATTCAAAATTTTGCTCTCATACACAAGTCTTAAATCTTCACTCACACTCATAAACACAAGCAGAAGATTTGCAGTGGAAAAGACTTAACTAGATCACAAAGTATGTCTAGTGAAACTGAAATGGGAAGATTAGTGGGTTTATTAGATGGGGTGCCATTGCAAGATGCTGCACCATTATCAGAGAACATCAAGGGTTTTCTTTTACCACTATCTGTGCCACAACAACAGCAATCAGTTCTCTACAACCTTTTGAATCAGAGGCTCAAAAGGTCTTTTCTGCTTTTTGTTTCCTCATTTTAATACTAAGACTACCTGCAGCCAAGAGGAAGTGGGTCCAACAATAGGTAACTGGCTGTCCACTTTTACCTTATCTTGAGACATATGTAGACAACCAGTCTCCTTAGCTTATTTAATCATGTTATCTGTTTTTTGTGCTTGTGTGTTCTGTCTCTTTGTAGTACAGATGTATGTGATTTATATTTGGTGCAACAAAGTCAAATTTGACGCCAGGTTATTGTTTGAGGCTACTATCTTATATGCAACTTCAAAAGATCCTGTATCCACAAATCTAATCTTGATTAAATACCACCACAACGAAGACCTCCATTCTCTACGTATTCATTTAGAGTTAAAATTGTATCAAGTAGTCCCGTGATTTGATAACAGATATGATTTGGCAAAAACCAAACAGATATGAACCTGAAACTCATGCAAATGTGCAAGAGAAAGTAGATGCACAGTTTGGTAATAAGAACCATTTGTTCCTTTTATTGAACAAACTCTCCAGATTACAAATACCTAATCTAAAACAGATGCAAGGAATTGAAAATTTGATGTAAGATGCCATGCACATCGCTCATAACAGCCCATGATAGGATGCACTGTCCTGCAGTATGCATGAGCCATGACCTTCACCTTCACTCACAAGATAAGGTTCAGGACCTCTTTCCTCCCTACCACCTCCATCCACTCTCTGGCCAAAAGGTAAAAAGGTTTCAAATCCAAGTCTCTGTAAATCCTGTGGCATAAGTCCATGAAGCAGCCCAGGAAGGAGGGAGGATAGTGTTTGGAGGATTAGCCCCAGTCCAGGTGGTCTTCATTTAGACCCCTACCCCCATCAGGGGCCTGTGAGCTGCTGCAAGAGCTCAGCACGTGGTCATCACAGCTTCCACTTGGTTCTGTTATGATTGGCCATCCATCTACCTTGGCTCTGTGTTTTTGTTTTTTTTGTTTTTTTTTACTCTTCAGCAGTATCCACCTCAGCTCTGCAGCCCATAAAACACTGTTGAATCTCTATTAAGCATGATATGGTCTGCACTGGACTGGATCTCTCAACATGTTACCTCTGTTTTGCAGCTTTGGTATCAGGTTATTACTGAAAAATTGGAATGACATAGAAAAGCAAAGCAGCAATGGAGGCATAGATAGTACAGTGACTTTGCATTGAAACTGTCATGCTTGTATCTTTAGCTAGAGGTTAATGTAAACAGACCAAATAAGTAAAAAAGAACTATAAGAGCAATTAGGAAAAGGAAGAACATGACAACAATCATGATGACAGCTATGATAATGACGAGCTGAAAACTGAACAAAAGGATAAACTCAGGCCAAACTTATTCAAATACGCCTTCTACTATACATCTCCCCCAGCTCCTCAAATGGGTGTCTCAGGTATTGTCTAGTTGAGTTGCTAGTTAGAGTTTGAAGTTGTGTAAACAGGTCTAAATAGCAGGGAAGCTGCTGAAGATCTGAGAGAAACTCTGATCAAAGGCACCTTTGCATGCAGTCGGTGTCAGTGGTGTGCATTTGTGTGTGTGTATGTGTATGTGTGTGTGTATGTGTATGTGTATGTGTGTGTGTGTGTGTGTGTGTGTCCCACAATGAGATGACAGACACAGATCTGTCTGGTGTGGTTCCTTCAGAGAGGCCCTGTTGCATTTCGACAGCCTCTGTTTGCACAACACCAGCCATGGAAAGCACGCTCACCTGCACTCAGCCTCACACAACACCTCACGTGGGACTGTCCTGCTCGACTCAAATGTGTTTTAAAAAGCCAATCCACAGTTGACATTTTAAAGAAACACTAGAAACAAATCAATAGGGATGTTGAAGGTACAAATTACTCTGCTTCAGCTAACTGGACAAGTGGCATGTGAGTGATAGGACAAATTCTCAGGTAAAAGCTTTGTGAGTTAAAGACACCTTTATCCTTGACACCTCTTGGGCAAACAAAGAAAAAGAGAGAAAAGAAAGGGGAAGGGTGAAAGAGAGAAAAGCCAAGAGGGTTGAGTTCAAGACAGCTTCCCTGCTCAGCAAGAGCTGCCTTTGAAAATCCCTTTAACAAAAAGAAACGGGGCAAAGTAAATGTCTTTGCAGGAAGTCCAAACTCTGGAGCGTTTTTGCTGATTATTGTTCGAGGTGACATTGCATGAGAGCTCTTTTGGCTGGGCTGCTTCCATGCAGTCCAATCTTGAGGTAAAGGGACCACCCATTAGCCTTGTCTGAAGAAATGCCCATTCAGTCTCTGCGCCTATTCACAGACCTGCCTGTCTCTCTGGGTCTTGCTCCTGCTAGCTGGGGAGTAGTGGTGGTGGAGGGGGTGGGGTGGGGGCAGGAGTGGCAGGGTTCCTAAAAGCAGAGATGTGGGGAATGAAGTCTGGTTGCCGTGGGCTGCTGAAGAGGCAAGAGCAAGCCGGAGTCGAGGGGCTCTCCTGCTGAGGGAGAGCAGGGCTTTGATTCACCACTCAGCTCCACGGCCGTGTCCCAGAACAATCAACAGCTAAAACCCCAGGGGCCAGGCTTGGTGAGAGGAAAGGTTAGCAGTAGGGTGGGCACATGTTGTGCATGGTGGTGACAGTGACATTGACAATGATGGGGGGACAATGTGGCGGCAAGCAGCTGTGTGGGAGGTGACAGCGGGGTGAGGAGAGAGGTTGAGTTTTGAGGGGCTCTGCTAACAGACTTCTTGGACTGGAGTGTTGGAGTGAAAAGGGCAGGCTTCATTTGTGCAGTTAAGAACTGGGTAACCATAGAAAGTGTGTGTTGAAGTTCTGGAACATTTATAGGGTTTAAGTTGTGTTTGTGCGCTTTGGTATAATGACTGATGACAGACTGTTTTTTGAGAAAAGAGGTGTACCACTTGTCAATTAGAAGAGAATGTTTATGTCTGACTTGGTCATTGTCTGTCATATAAGTGGGGTTGAAGGGCAGCCTTGACAGAGCCCTCATGGCTCTACCAGATGGGATCGGGCCCACCTGAGTTCAGCCTCACGTGTCTGCTTCATATTACTGTTCCCAGCATCTGACAATGTGGCTCACATTATGGGAAGCTGCACAGCACTGTGGTGAGATCGGAAATTGATTCAGATAGTGTGCATTGAAGGGAATGACCTAATTACTTGGCAATTCATCAGATGCAGCAACCTCCCCGAGAGCTACTCACAAATAGACCCCCCGACTGTTTTGGTGCATTTTATTGGGTGTCCCCAAAAATTGAATTTCCTTTGACAGATAAGAGAGCTTTGAGAGGTTTCCTTCCCTTCAATGCCTTGCATGAAGCCAAATTACCCTGTAGGTTTGTATTACAGCCCATGCAGCTGAGAGTGCAGGGGGCCAAACCCCTCTGTCAGGTCCCAGGTCCTAGGGTAGGAAAGCAAATGTCAGCTTAAAAAGACATGTAGTGGAGTATGGATTTATACTGACTTCCACCTGCAACAGCAACTGTCCAGCTACAAGAAATCTTGGAAGCAGACAGTACACATAACTTTGGAACACTTCTATATAGACCATAATTGTGTCTGACGGATAATTCAACAGAGATTTTTGTTTTTCCTTTTCTGTAGATTTTCTCTCTGCATTGCTCCAGAGCTTTTTATATTCTGCCATATGTTGCACTACAAATACACAGGTAAAGTTTTCAGTACTTCAGTATTGTAGCTAATATTGATGAGATTTTTAAATATCCTTTGAAAAGGTTTTTCTTCACAGGAAGTGGACAGAATGTGGATAGACAGGATGACTAAGACTGTATGTAGGACTAACCAACAAGAGGGAACAAACCCCCATGGGCAGTGTTATCATTTGCAAGGAGATTAAATCACGTACTGTAACAGATGTACAGCTGGTGCACACTAATACACACACACACAACCTATACAATACATGTGTGGAATACAGTCACAAAGTTCATAAAGAAAACTATATATGGAAGTTTCAGGAGAGAAGATTGTACACAGCAAGTCAGAGATTTGAGAATGACTTCACTGAGCTACAGGGTCAGCAAGTGCGTGTGAAATTAAGTCCTGTGTGGCGTCTTCAACGCCACATGCCAACACAGCAGAAATACTTTGTTTTAAAATAGCCAGTCTCATCCCAAAAGAGACTCCCAGCTCAGAACACCTCCCTTCTCCTTGAGCTTGATGGGGCCCAGAGAAGGAGCCCCCAGAATACTGATAACTCCCCCCCACACACACCATTCACCAGCACTCTGGTTCATATTTTTGTGGAGGTCCATTGACTTTCTCCTTTTCAGTCTCCCTTTAATCCCTGGGTCTGTGTCCTCAGTGGCTCTCTACAGAGGGGCTATTATTCAGAGCCTTATTACTGCGCCCCTCGCGGCTTATCTCCTTCCTGGTGACAGTCTTTTCAAGCCTCTCCCTAATGACCTGGGGAAGCTCACATGCTCAACTTCCCAGGGCTGCAGGGCCCCGCTGATGTCAGAGGGGGTGGCCCCCAAGCAGGGGCTCCTGGTCCTGCCAAAGAAAAAGAGAGAGGCACGGAAAGGTCCCGCCACAACCACAGACGCATCACATTCAAACTTTCCACACATCCAGGACCTCCTTCGTCTCCTGGTGCAGGTGATAAACCCAAGCCCAGCATGCAGGAGGAGTCCTCCACGGGGCCAGGACTCAGAGGAACATGGCCTATTCTGATTAAAATGAGCTCATAAGCTCTGCTCCTCAAATATGGTGTCAGAGTCCAAATAGACTCTGACACCATATTTGTCACCTTTGTGATTTTGCTTTCTGTGATTACAGAATGAAATCAGAGCTTATTGTGCCACATCAGGGTGACAACAGCAAACTTCAAGTGAAATGAAAAAAGTCAAGTGATTCAGTTTCATTAGTTAAAAGATCCAAACCTCATGCTGATATTTGAAAGTGGTCAGCTGGCTGTATTACATTCTGTATTCTTAAGCCTTGATTAAAAGTCTGCTATGGCCAGCCATTCATCTTTGTCAAGACAAGCGAGGGGTTTGAACTGCATTTGTATGAGTGAAAGCTTTTCACTCTGTTAACATGGAATTTCTTGTCCCAGTAAATCAAAAGAATGGATCCCCAGATGGGACCTCTGTTTCCTTTCAATTATTCTAGATTGCCTCCAACTCCCTTCAATGTGTCCAAAACACTGCAATACAATGTACAGCAATATGATGCATAGAAGCTACTGAGGCATAGAAACCTCCAGCTGTTTGCAACTCAGCTTGCTCATTCACATGCAATTTCAAATCACATGGATGCTATAGGAGTCAGTGAGGAGGAATGAATTCTCTTTTAGGTGATTGCGAGTGAACACGATGTCCTACTGGTGCACCTTCTAATTATCTTCTCCATCTCCCTGCTAAACCCTGTGGAGTCTTTGCAGAGGTTTGAAAAGGACATGGCTGTCTATTACGCTTTCATCATCTGAGATTGGACCCCTAGGAAACAATAAGCTGACAACAATTCGGTCATCAGAGCAGGCGTGCCGTTGTCAGCTGTATACGGAGATCATGGGAAATGTGACCCAGGTGTCTTTCTGCTTCCTCACATGGTATGCAGGCCTGTCGCCCTGAGGCCTGGAGGAAACGACAGTCCTTAGTGTTTGTGTCTCTGAATCATAAACTACTTAAGACTTTGGGAAAACATGTTGAACTGGCCCAATTAAGAAAGTAATAGCTTTAGAGAAGCTATTTACAGCACAAAAGGCTAGAGACATGCAGGGTAAGCCCTGGGGGAGATAATGCAATCTTCTGCTTGGTTTTGTCTGTGTCCCTCTCCTTTTTCTCTTCCTTCCTACATCCCCATCTGGTTCTTCTTCAGAGCTTTAGAGAAGAAAATACTGGCTTTATAAACCTGGGTCCTATTTTTGTTGTTTAGGCCATCATTCTAACAAGTCAAACAAGGGAGAAACATGAGCAGTCAGATGATTTTCACACAAATTCCTGGGGTTTATTTGGTGGAGAGAATCATTTCTAACTTTCAGTTTTACCAACAAATAAAGTGGTTGTGATAATCTGACAAACTAAACTAACTGCTGACTAACCTATCTTCTGACAGCTCCTGTTTCTTGCCCCACTGGTCCTCATTTTAGTAATGGTGCCAGATTCCCAGAGTTCAGTGGTTTGACAGCAGCAGAGTGCAACATTATCATAACCGATAAAAATGATGGTAAAAACTATGAAAATACACTGCAGTCAATAATTCATCATTATCTAATTACGGGTTATGTGCTTGATGTACAGTATGTATAGGAGATTTATAAGCATATGCAAGTTGTGTTTGCTCCATCCAAAATCTAAAATGCCCACCTTCCTTCAAATTAAGCTATCCCTTCACCCACTGAAAGGTTCCTGTCAGCAGAACTTATGGAATCTGCAAAGCCTTTTGGAGCGGAGCCACTGATGCCCTTTAACCCTTTGCTTTGAGTATTAGTTGGTGCTTTTAGCCACACCTAAACCCACTTTTAATTACCCAAAAACACTGACCCCACCTGCCTCTGTCAACAAGGTTACTGAAGGGACAGAAGAATGCACAGGCGCAGTGGTGAAGTAATGCAGTGAAAGAGCAACCCACAATCAACAGAAAAAACGTCAACAAAGCATCTCTGCACTGGTGAAAAGAGAAGGATTACGCTCAGAGTGCCAAAAGGGCCATCAAATTTGGTAGAAATCCATTTAGCGGTGAAGTCATTGTAGCAGCTTCCTTTTAGAGTCTAAGTGTCCCATTTGTAAATGATATTACTTCAGCCTTACGCATCATAGATTGCATTTATGAGTCATACAATAAGGTGCAGAGTCAGTGATTTATTTTCCTGTACCATTTTCCAGCATTTACAATGACAGTTAAACAGTGTCATTAATACCCTACATATAATATCCTTTTACAGAGAAAATGTTCAAAGCTCTACCTTAAGTTCTACCTCATTTAAGCAAAAACAAATGTTGGGTGCGTGTTGAAGTGTATTTTTTACATGTATATTTTTCATGCTGTAATATGATTCTTCAACTTTTATTTACTCAAACATCTGCAGCATCTTGTTCTCACTTTATTTATAACTTGTTTTGTTGATACGAAAAACCAGATCTCTTTTCTATAAGCAGGCACAACATCGTAAAACTGACCATAAATGAAAGTTAGACACAGTATTGTGTTGTCCTAATCCTGACAAGTCAGTAGTATATCCTGAGATCAGACACACAGTCGTTCTGTCCCCTGGGACAGACTCAACTCTTGTGGTTATGGATCCTGACAACTAAGTTGAGCTAAAAAAGACCCAGGGACTGTGTTCCTTCACAGTAACAACTGGCATCAAAGGAAAGGGGGGAAAGGGGGCTCTGATAATAATGGAAAGTGTTTTGACATCCAGGTTTAAGTAATTATTGGATTTAGATAAGAGGGGAATTCCATCCAATGTGAGGTAAAACAAACAAAACAGGAGATTGCAAACTATTCCACCAACAGCAGAAGTCCCACTGTAGCCTCGGGCTGGGTGCAGCACACTCACATTACATCATGGATGTAATAACACATGGGACAATGGAAAAATGCAAGTTGGTACAGTGCTGTAGAGCCATGTAGCCTCTCTGCAGGGTCAGCATCAGGGCACCAGGATTTTACAGCACAGAGAGAAAACATTATATATATATATATATATATATATATATAATATATATATATATAATATATATATATAAAAAAAAAAAAAAAAAAAAATATATATATAATATATATATATATATATATATATATGAATGAATATGAATATATATATATATAGTTGCTCTGCTCCTGACACCAATCTGACAATCTGTGACTCAACTTGTTCCACATCCTCTTCGTCTGTGTGTTCTCTAATTAGAAATGTTACAGCAAAATGTAACATGTAATCATGGCTTGGAAGGCACTGGTCTTTTTTCCAGATGCAGGTGGAGACAAATACAAATTCTGTTAAAGCAAACTCTGGGTTTGAACATTGCAGATGCAGAGACTGCATAACGCAACTTAGCAAAAGCAAATATTGCAAATTGTGTGAATTAATCTCCTAACTCCATTTTGTGTTTAGCTTTGCCTTTAACCTTCCCATCATTCTTCTCAAGCCTTCCTTGAGAATTACCTGTATTTTGGATCATTCTGCAGCACACAATCTATGTTGTTACAAGCTGTACACATAACACATTATCACCTTTTTAAGTTGACATAGCAAATGTCTCAGCAAATGGTTAGCTATTTACAAATCAAGCAGACACAGAACAACATTAGAAGTCATTTGGAGTTTTGTTTCTGGCCACATGGCTAATGTAAGTCTGATATTCTCTCTGTTTTTAGTTCTTTTTGTTCTCCACCTCTGCCCTTCAGCAGCTAAATGCTCCACTCAGTTTACTAGCTAATCTGTAACTTTCTTTGTTTGCAGTATAAGAACTCTTTTGGTGAAAGAGCTTGCTACAGCTGGAAATGATGCTGATGAGAGCGGGAAGAGTGAATCATAACAACAAAGTCCTGAGTCATTAAAACCAAAACGCTGAGCTGCTCTATAGAGCTGAGGGGAACTGCAGTGGTTAGCTTTGATAATGTGTTATGTTTACAACTTGCTCCACCCAAGTATCTCAGTCATTTAATCCATTGTTACTCAAAAACATTGACTGATCAACTGTATTAGTTGCCTGTAACCTTCACCATAGGTTTTGCAGAATTGTTGTGTCTGGTGATGGGATCTGTTTTTTGTTTTGTTTTTTGTTAGTTTTTTTTTTTTTGTTTGTTTGTTTGTTTGTTTTGTTTGTTTTTTGGTTGAGGTCAGGATGACCAAATACAGATCAACAAGTACTGTATATGTCAAGCTGATAAGGGAATCTAAGACAACTCAAAGCAAAGAGTCATTCCTTCCACCTTTTTTGTCTAACATTATTTTCTGTCCTTTTCTGCTTACACTGTGCAGACTGCTTTTGTCTTTTACCAGTCACTAAACTATCCTCCAGCAATAGATCAGTATGTACCTCCAGTCTAGCACAGAGGGAGACAAAGTGCACTCCCTGCCCTTTGACCCAGTGCTTACCATCTTAAAAGGACATTAGAGGTAATAACACCTCTTCAGACATCAGAAGAAATCACTGCTCTGTTGCACAGGCATTATTCCTTACATACCAAGCAGCCCTCAAACTCATTCCCCTCCATCCCACCTACTGAAACACGCTGTAAGCAAATGCGCTAACACCCTCCATCACACTTAAAATATATGACCCATAAAAGGCCCAGTGAGTATCTCTCGCTCCATCAGTCAACTTTGGCATCTGTCTGAAACACCTCAATTTGTCTTTCTTATCCCCGAGGACTTGTGTTGTGGTTTTGTGTTTGTGGAGAGAATATAGCTTTACAACTGCCAGTAAGCATTCCCAGGTTTAGTGATGCACATCAATCATTTCAGATTTATGGTGTGAGGCTGTTGATGTATCCTGACATAGCTCCAGATTAGAGATACAATGTACACCCTACAACAGCATTACATTTTTTTCCCATTTGGACATTTGATAATCCGGTCCCCGTCAAACTTTGGATTTCACCACATTCACAAGCGCTGTGCATGGGAGTCTAATAAGAGCAATACCTGAAGAATATGAATTAAACAGGCTGTGGTGCAGTTTATCTGTTCAACTGTAAGGTGCAAAAGTTAGCATGTCTAGCTGACTAGCTCACTACCTACAGTAGTAATGCTAATGTAATGTTGCTTCTAAGGCCAAGGATTTATCATCAGCAACATGACATTATTTGTGTGGTTATAGGTTTGGTTCAAAAACCCATTCAGGTCTGGAGCAGCCACTAGGAGCCAGTTCTGGATGCTACTGATGCTGTATGTGGTAATGTTAGCGCTCTGCCTGCTCTTTTGAACTTCAGCAAAATCAGCCAAACTTATCAGAAGTTACTTTGCAACATTTAATTCAGCTCTCTCTCCTAATGCTTTTCTTTGACAGTGAAACACAGATAATAACATGAATCTAATGTTGTTGGTTATGAACATGTATGTTTTTCTTGTAAGTTAAGCATCTAAACAGGAATACATAAGAACAAAGTCTCACATACGTTTCCTTTTCAAGATCCACTACACTAATGGCAAACTAGCTCTACAGTGCAATGCAACAATCTTCTAGATCAATCATCAAACACTGTGGATGCTGACTTCTCTCCTGAAACCTGCTGTTATGTTAACCTCAGTCCATCAGCATTACATCATGTTTGTAGCCATGAATTGTATATTTAAGACCGTTTTATTCAGATTGGAGCTGGAGACAACATTTTTAGACAACTGAACATTAATTTGCAACCTAGCTACAGCTGATGAAATCTGCTGGTTGCAATTGCCAGCAAAACTGTAGGTCATTAGCTTGAAAGGAGAAGCCTACCTCTGCATGAAATCAGAGACCCCTTATTAAGAAAATTATTTCAACTGATAAATCTGCCACAGTTATCACTGTAAACTGCATACATGCAATGCTACATTGGAAAGCTTGCTGGGTGTAACAACTGTAGTTAAGGGAGGCAAAGCTTAGCGAGCAGTCAATTGTCCTGGTGGTCCAAGAGGTCTACATGAAACACAAACTTATCTGGAGCCCAATCTGACCCTCCCTCTCTCTCCTGCTCCTCGTCTAGTTCTGAGAGATGCAGGGAAAAGTACGTGACCAATGCATTACAGAGAGCAAACAGTGTTATCCAGCCTCCTTCAGACCTGGCGGCATGCGTCCCTGATAGCATCTGAACTCTATCAATGAGAGACGGGGTGTGGCACGGTGGATTCAAGGGTTTGGGATGTATATGTGAGTGTTTGTACATGTGTGTCTGTTTTGATGGGTGCGGGGCAGCTGGTGGTGGGATGTAGGGGGACCTGCTGGACAAACACTCAAGGTTATCTGTCAGGAATGGAATGGAAATGACCAGCCATAACCTTAGTTCAACTATACTTAGGAATTTTTGTGAATGGGACCAGTGACACTCTCTTAGAAGTCTGAGAGGAAGTGTTGAAACAAACTGCAAAACCCCATACTATAACAATGCTTTCAAGAATTTCCGGTGTATTGCTAGCATTTAGAATACAAGTACTACATTAATAGGCTTTTAGGGATTACAGGGGAATTTTGTATGTATTTATGCAAACACATCCACACATGCAAATGGCAGTAATGTACACAGCAGTTTATGGCAGAAAACTTTTTAAATCGTAAGATTTGTTGAAACTACTTTTAGCCTTGATTACCAAATTATTATCAATATATCCCACAAAAACAGGGCTATTATATACAGTATTGTCCAATCTGTGTGTATTGTTTGCAGATCAATCAGCTCTGGGCAGGATTTGCTTCTCAACTGGTGACTGTCATAATGATAATCTTAGGCCTGTAATCTGTGGAACTTAGTTTCCCAACAGTGCCACAGTCTGTACACGCAGCTCTCTCCGTGGACTCGGCCTGACACTCGTCTTCAGCAAGCACTTCTGCCTCCGCTTTTGATCTACTCTTCAATTACACCATGTAGCAATCATCTCCACATCCCACAGATGGTGATTGAAGTTAAAAGGATTCACACCGATAATTTGCCAACGCACTCTGCTATGTTAGGCAGCCACATTTCAGAAAGCTGAGTTTTAAGGGAGTTTACAATTTTGTTACTTTTGATCCTTTAATCTATAATTGTAGATATTTATTTTCCGGATAATTTCCATGCCCTACAGTAGTAACTGCAGTGGAACACATACAAGCAGAGCTACAGACAGCACTGTGTGTTTTGGCTTAAGAAGACACCCTCAGATTTACATGACAGCTAAGTACGCGGAAATGGGGCCCCTGTTCTGAACATCTACAAGCCTTCCTTTATGTGACAGGTTTTTCCAAAAGGTGCAAAGGTAAAGCATGAGTGACTTGAAGCCTATTGAAAAACTCAATTTCTTGAAGGTTTAACATACAGAAACATATACAACACACCACAGGATTAGCATCTTTATAGGTATTGCATAAGTATTATGAAATATGCGATTGTACCGGAGGTTTCCATGTCCTTCATGTTGATTTATGCCAACAGTTTATTTGGAGTTCAGATATTTCTTAAACAAAATTATCTGAAGCACCTTTATAAAAGTAAAAAAGTTGGTGAACATGAGTTAGCACCTCACCGTCAGAATTTTCATTACAAGTTTGACTTAGTGCCCAACTTGCTTAGCTTAACAAAGTTAAACTATTTGTGTATTGATAAAAATATTAGGAAGAATAGACTCCCTATATGTCATACAATGGAGGAAAGCATCAACATGAGAGCAGTGATTGCCATATCTCGCACACACATAACCATCCTGTCCACTGCTATGCTGTTTAATCCATACAAGTCTGTGGTGGATGTGCTCAATCCTCCATATCATCCAAAGCCACTATTATTCTGAGCTGTTCTTATTTATAGTCCACTAAACATTGCCACCAACAGTTTTCAATATGGATAAAGGATAAATCCATGGGATTAACATGACTCAGCATATTAGGTGTACTTATAAGAGCTTGAGAGGCGTTAACCCCAAGTGTGATCAATGCACAAAACAAAGAGGGTTTGGTTTTGGACACTGGGAGGGATGAATCGCATGATAAACACTGACAATCTCCACTATGATGAATAGAACCTCATTATTTAAGCCTCTAAGGAGTGATTATAAGATTTATGGGTTGACCACAGAGAGAACACAACCTTGGGCTGCTGAGGAGCTGTGACTTGGATAATAATATTTTCTTTTGTATAGCTATTACTTATTACAGTGGATTAAGCAAGTTTTAACAGCGAATGGAATTGAAAGGGAGCATACAGGGTAATTCCATGATCACCAACTGATTTAACTATCAAGAATAAGCCTGAAAATACTAAAAACAGGTTTGTCGCTCTGCAACAGGAATTCTGTTATTTTTATTTGTTTGTGCTGATGCCAAGTGGACAGTGCTTCAAAATGAAGTGATGTTCTTGGATGAATCATTTAAGTATTCCACATTGTATGTGTGTTGTATATTATTCTAGCCACTAAAGAGCACACAGGCAAACCTTACCAAAATTTACAGTGAATGTCAATGTATCAAGCCCTTTCCTTCTGTGCAACCTCAGCCATAAATGTGACCTGACAGGTTTTCAAGAAAAAGTGAGGAATAAATAATGTAGGGAATTGTTATATAGTTTGAGGAATAAGCCACCTGTGGCATTTTTTTTGTCATTTTTTGTGGGAGCTGAGCATATTCTCAAGGCCTCAAAGCTTGAGGTCTAGACCTGCTTTGAAGTTTCAGAGAAGCTTATTGTGAGAGATTGAAGCAACCACTCTAATCTGCCTTGGGTTATTTATCCAACTAAAGACAGGTATTTTCAAGAGTATTACAGGATGACAATACAAGGGAAAACCCTAGAAAAGAGAGATCAGAAAACCTTAAACAAATTAGGAATTTGTAAACCATTTAAAAAATCTGCTTTTGTATGTAGAGACCTCAGCAGATTAGTGTCCCAGCCCACCTGGGGTTAAAACCCTTTTCACATCTTTAAACATCTCAAAGAAAAGTTCCTCCTAAGTGTTTTGGCATTCCTCATGGAAACTTGGCATTGCACAAGTAAGAATGAAAGGAGACCAACTCAGATGTCAGTGACTTGACCCTTGACTTTTCACTGGCCATGGTCAGCCAATCAGAGTCTGTCAATGTCAAAGCAAAAGCCTATCATTTTTCCTCTAGAATTGAGAGATTAATTAACTAACAAGTCTGTTTTTTTTTCTTCCACTCATATGTGTATTGACAGTCCTACTTGCTGGTTAATGTCAGCAATTGCAACACATGTGTTGCTGGTCTTTTTGTGGCTGTGAAGCTATGGATTAGCACTGACGAGCGTTGGATTACAGGGTCCCTGCTGGTATGTCAAAGGGCTACGCTGGCTCCTTTCACCTCTGCCCTTAGTGGAGCATAGCATCAGTGGCAGGGGTTACCTACCATCAATGATTTGCCTCAAGAAGATCAGAAGGCCTTTTCAGCATTCAGGGTCACTATTGACCTGCAGCAGCCCCCCATTCCCATGAATTACGCCCCAGTTATATCTTGGCGAGCCCACACAAAAGGATCCCCAATAGAAATCTGAATCTGAACAATTGAGGTTATAGGCTCAACGAGAACCACTGTGCACTCTTGAGCTCTGACCACAGGGAAGTGAGGCATTGTGTACATACAATACAAAGTGGCAGCTCTTATTATAAAACAGATCCAAGTTTGTGGCAGGAAGACTGAAAATGTATGAAGGATGGAGACTACAAACATTTTAAATGAGACTATTGAAAGTAAACCAAAAATTAACTTGGTTTGACATTGCAATAAATCTTCATCCATATCTATTATTCATTACATCTTCCTTTTTGACTAATGACTAGGCAGGCAGCAAGCCAGGAAAGCTCTGCTGAATTCCAGACTAGAGGTTTGATACAATCCAGAAAGATTCATCTCAACTTTGAAATGGGAATATTGATGAAAAAGCAGAGGAACATAACAATAGATATAGTCGATGAGGATTTGCAACAATCTAATGCTAGCCACTTTAACACAAGCCCCCAGAAGATAGTGGGACCGTGGCCAGCATGTAGAAATTAGTACTTGGCATGGAAGAGACAATCATCTCCAATACCTCAGACCAACTATCCACTGATGTAACATGATAGATCCACATGACCAAACAATTTAACAAACGTTAATGTTAATGGAATCCCCAACTACTATAAAGAAAGTGAAGCACTTAAACTAAATCCAGACAATTCAAAGAACAAGCTGAAATAAACTTGGTTGTACCAGGTCTTCCTGAGAAAGGCTGAAAACATGCTCCCACCATGTTTGTAGAAACATGATAGAAGATTTTATTTTTGAGGAACTTGCAAACACATAGTTAAATGTTCATACAAGTGCAGCATGTACCTAAAGGTTTGTGTCCGTGTGTTTCTTGCTGTGTTAAATTCAGGTGTTTGCGTGCATGGCTTTACATTGCATGACTTGTGGCTTTTTGCCAGATATCCCAGCGTACACCAGGGTAACAAGTAGCCCTCAAGCAGTGGAGATGCCAGGGGAGGCTGTTTTTTTTTCCTCATGCTGGTGCGCTCGGCTGGACAGATCATTTTGGGATTGCAGCCAGAGATTTTTGAGGAAATATGAGAGGGCAACCTCCCGCAATCAGGCAGTGTTGGTGACCACTCGAGTGCAACGCAACAGTGAGCTGCCACTCAAGATGCCGCCAGATCATTCCTCAGAAGTAGGACGCTGATGAGCTGTGGATTTGTGTGTGTTTTCATGTGTGTGTATAAGTGTGTGTGTGTGTGTGTGTGTGTGTGTGTGTGTGTGTGTTTCCTCAGCCTAGGAAAAAGACATAGCAAACAAACAGCTGCTTAAGATATTTTCCTGGATGTGCTACAACACACAGAAAAGAAAAAAGGAGGCAATTAGAACTTACTGTTCATAAGTTTGAATTTTTAAACACTAAAATGACCTTAATTTCTGATTGGCCAGAGTCATATTGCCTCACATTATATGAGCCTCAGCCATTTCTAAGCTCTGCACAAAATTACATTTGTTTTCCAGGAATCTTAGCATTTAATTTTTATGTGATTTCATGTTTGAGCCATATCCAGTTTTCTGCATGCTTAAGCATGTGTTAATATTAACCACACTGGTCAATAATGAGTAGTTGTAGGCCACTACTGCCCTCTGTGTGTTACATTGATAACTACAGTGCCCTCTTGGAATCTCATTTGACCAAAATTAGCATTATTAAACTATGCTGCTGTGTGGTAGGGCTCTTAAGTGCAGCCATAAATGTTTTGATATCTTAACAATAAAACACATTCCAATATAAAAGCTAATAAAGTGCTGTGCGCTCCCAGGGGGTTTTCTTTTAAAACCTACATTAAACTGGCTCAGCAGTGTTCTAGAGAGGAGACACCCTGCAGTGAGCTTTCAATGTCCATCAGTGGCACACTGCTAAAGCCTTGTATGGACAGGCAATGGGCATACAGACATACATTGAACCTCCTCTATTCGACCCCGATGCTGTGCCCATACCCCCTGTTGCTCCTCTCTGTCTCCCTAAGCGGGTCCTCCCATTCATTTAGCTCATTTGAATTCCAACATGGGAGACCTTTGATGAGCTGGGTGAACTGTTACACTACATGACAAGACTGCTAATTAATCACAGCAACTGTACACATTGTCTCTGTGGTGTTGACTTGTAAACAAAAATATGACAGCTTTTTAATGTAATGAGTTGGATGCACCTGTGAGTGGCCAGTAATTACTCAAAGCAACGCATGCAGAAACACATCAGTAGGTGATTTTGCTTTGCCATCTCATTGTAGGTGTACATCTAATTACATAAGCATTAAGTGTTCAGCCTGAAAAGCAGTATGCACAGGCAAGAACACAAGAAAAGTCTTTGAGGATTCTGGGAATAGCTTAACAACTGTATTAAGTGTTGTTAAATGACCTGGATTTTTGAAAGACTGCCAGAAAAACAGGCTTAGCTGTGTGACACAAATGTAATGGTGATAGATGAGAGGCACAAACTGGGGCTAACAACTTCCCCATCTCATCTACTACCAGCTCTCGTCTCATCTGTCCTTGTTTACCATGAAGGTTTCTCGGACATCATATGACTTCCTCTGATCATTTCCTCCACCTGCAGAGTTTCTCCCTGGCGATTTAAGCCACTCTGGCACTTCTCCCGCCTCTGCCCTTGTTCCTAAACAGCAGGGGACCTCCGTCTCTGCTCTCCCTCGCAACTTTTGTCCCTCTTTTGCTTCTTCCCTCACTTGCCTGATCTTTCGTCCCCTCTCATATTTGTTATGTGCCCTCTCTTCTGTGTCTTCTGTTGGTGTTCCTGTTTTTCACTTTTCTGTTTTTCTCCCTCATCTTTCTAACTGTCACGCTCTCTCTTGCTCTCCTCTCCCTCCCTCTCTCCTTCACATCAGCTCACTCCATCTCCCAGCTCACCACAGGAGAGCCCAGAGTTTGGCCTTGCTCCCTGTCTGTGCGTGTGAACTGTGTGTGCGGTGTTGGGATCCAGCCACCAAGGTTAGAGGAGGCATTCAGGAGATGATTAAGCACTTCAAAAGGTGCACAGGTGTGAGGGCTATCCCACACCAGCAGATGCAGTGACACAACACACACACCCACACACACATTGCATTAATCTGAGAGCTTAGCAGCTTGTGGTTGCAGGTCCAAGTCAGACATGGAGCCCCTTTGAAGGACCCTCAGGCACCAGGCAACATTTTTACATCACAAATATAACACCTAAATGTTCATCACCCCGGGCAGTGCAGCACACACAGAAACACACACTGCACACATAGGTACAGATACACTCCACCACTTACTAAGCACACACAATCACTCTCGTGGAGTCACACAGATGCACACAAATGCATTCACACCTATAATTACTCAACTGATTTTACACACCCGTACTCAAATGCACCCACATACAGAAACACACACACACACATAAAAAACATGCTTCATAACAAACAACTGCTGACAAGTACCCATTAAGCTTATAAATTCAGGATTATGTGTTTGTGAAAGCTGCTAACAAACATCAGGATTAAAAAAGAATACACACTCTTGGCCACCACAATTGCAGTAATGGCTCTCATTATGCTGTTCCATACAAAATAACTTAATTGCAGTTTGTTTACACATGTGGCAGAGTCTTCTTTTCATGTACTTCAGACCATGTGCATGTGTTGTCAGAAGATATAAAAAAAGTCTATTAAAGAGAAAAATGTAGTCCCTCACAGTTTATGACTCACTAGAGCATCACAAACAAGCTGTTATTATGAAGAGTATCATGCTTGCTGTCATCCACCTAGCCTAAAAACATAATAAACAGGCCTGCATGGGACAGTGGAATTTTTGCAGCTTAGGTCATCTCATGTGTATCGTTTTCATGGGCGTGAACTGAAATGATGCTCAGCTGTGAAAAAAAACATAAAAGTTGCTTGTCATCATCAAAATTGAATGCGACATTAAAATAGTGTTTTCGCGTGTGTTCTGGGTAATATCTATTGCTGCTACATTACTGAGGTCCATGTGCTTTAGGTCAATGCTTCCACAAGCTTCATTCTTAAGAAAAAAAAAAAGATCACACATACCAATACTTTAAAAAATTTCTCATCAGTTTTTGGTTAAATTTTGAAATTCTGTTTCCCTCTATGAGTAGCCTCGCATAGTTTCAGATGACTCTGGGTAGTTTTAACTGAGCTGCGTTTAAGTACAGTCGCCAGTGGCTATAGAGTTCTTGTCTGCTTTTGTGTGTTTGATTGGTTTTAGACTTTGATTTTAGTTGCAATTTCCCTAAAATAAAATGATTTCTTATGCTTAGCTTCAAAGTATAATATTCTTCACATACACACACACACCTCACAACTCATCACCACACCCATCCAGAGAGACAGCCAGGCCCTGCAGTCCACATGGAACTGATCACAATTCAACAAACACAGTGTAAATAGCAACTAACACGCCATAAACAGATCAAATATTGCTAGCACACATAGAGAAAAAATGGGCACTTTAGAGCAAATGCTTCGATTTATTTTCCAGTTTACTGTTGGTGTTTGACACGGGTTTGGCTTGATGAGGTTGTTTGCTTCATGCAGCCTTAAAGTTTGAAAGAGGAGAACATGTTGAAGATGGCTTTTTTCTCTCTGATGTGTTTGGTACACTTTGCCAGTGTGGCCGGTGGTTTTAGCAGAACCAAATGACCTGCACAATGAGTTCAGTGTTCAGTGTTTTCCAGTTCTTACCTGCGCCAATCAGCCAGCAGTACCACTTATCAAATCCAAATCCATGGGGTGTGAAAATAGATCTGGTACTGCCAACAGAAAGAGAGTCTGTGTCAGAAATCACTTCCCTACTATAAGATGCATTATACCCCACCCCCATCATTACATCTTAATGTCAGAGTTCTAAGTTTGAAATTCATCCACTATATACCATAGTACCCCTCAAAAATTCCATCAGTGCAATGGAAAAAGTAGTGCAAATGGTACCTATAAAGCTTTCAATCCCACAATGTGATGCATTGCATTTTCTTGATGCAAAGAACTCTACAACTCCAAACTTCTACATCTGTCAGCAATGATGCAAAATGGCAAGATAAATGGGAGCAAATCCCTGGAGCTAGGTTGTCTTGTGATAAGCTCTCCCAGAAGAGGGGAGGCTGATAAGGCAGCATATTAATGCCCACAGTCTTTGTATGGGATGTTAACAAGTACACATAGGCACAGTGTTCACAAACTCTTGTCTATGTGCAGCCATAAAATTGTATATTGGGTCTTTTAAGACTCCTTTTACCATAAGGCTTGATTTGTGTAATAAAGCTGTCACAAAAACATTCAGATTGGGATTTAAAAATAAAATAAAAACATAAATATTTATCTGCTAATATGCATGGAAAATGGTATTAGTCACACTGATTCACAATGCTAAATACACTACTTTCTGACTGGTTTCAGAGGGTGAAATCTCCTTATTGTCCACAAGAGGGCGTCGCAATATTATGAACCTACACTAAACAACCACAGGCTCTTTGTGTCTCTTTCTGTTTCAGCTCATCAGTCTCTTAACTAAAAAAATCTTCTGAACGCACAGGCAGTGTGGTTAAACTGTGTCCTTGTCGACTTTCAAATGTCCCACAGTAGAGACGACTGAACATATTCTACTCTCTCTGCCTTTTATTTCGGCTTTGTAGGTGGAGACTTTTAGTGGGGCCGACCTGCTGTATTACGTTTGGGGAAGTTGCACAATTTCGGAAATACACATTTTTACTGGTGTGTAAGCAGAAATATCAGTTTGCCAGTGTTCCTTATTTACGGGTTTAGTCAGTGGAGGATTATAAACATCCGTAACCGGTTCTGTAAGTTGTACAACATGTCGGTAACTGTCAGATAAACTCCGTACCCGGGTTTTCAGTATTTTCTCGTACAATGAATAATTCAGTAACTTCCGCTACTTACATTCGCAACCTCAGTTACACTTTACGTCGCAGGCTGTCCGACTTTTTGGACCCTCAAGACAGGTGGAAAGATGTTGTTGTCTCGATACGGAAGCCGGGTGGAGAGCTGAGGTACTCTCAGCACCATATGAGGTGGGTTTTTATAGGGGTGCAGGGGTGACATGGCAGACAAGCTAATCTGTTAATTGATTTGTTGTTTCAAAGTAGGCCTAGAATGACCTAACATGTTATCTATCTATCTATCTATCTATCTATCTATCTATCTATCTATCTATCTATCTACAGGAGATTTGAAGGCCTTGTTGCACAGGGGAGAAGTCCCACAGAGGAGCTGCTGAATGACTGGGGGACCACTAACAGTACAGTGGGTGAACTGGTGGACATTTTGAGGAGTCACAAGTTACTGGCTGCTGCCAGTGTTCTGCTGCCTGGTATGATTTATAAGACCATTTTACAGTAATCATCTGTATATAAGCCCATACCGGTTATCCAGAGTCAGTGGTAACAATTATTTTCCTTTATGTTAGTGTGTTGTCTACATAAGCTACAATACACAAATGTTTTTATTTCAGTCACATGGAGTAGGTTTTTAAAAAAGGTTGTTTATTATGAAAAATCTCTTTCTCAAACAATAAAGACCATGCTTTGATTTGTGCACCAAATTGAATTATTTTAATGTCTTTTCTTTTAAACCAGTGCAAGAGGCCTCCTTAGCAGAGAGACAGCCAGCCTGTCCAGTTGTAGCAATAGAGAGTGCGCTTCCAACCAGGCCACTACAAGAGAGAGAGACACAGCTGCCACCTGTCAGCCCCACTCTGCAGCCACTGATTCTACAGGAGAGCAGTGAACCAGGTGGTTGCATTTCAAAACCACATTTCAGAATGATTTTGTGGTTTGTCTTGGCGCAATTGCTTGTAGAGAGGCTGACTTCTGTTTTTGCATACATGATGGTCTGTACATGAGAGAAGGTTGTGACACATACAGCATTAATGAACTGTTATAGTCAGTTGAAAACCTCAACTTCAGTTTTGATTTGACTTTATTTGCATGTTTTAATTGAAACATCTCATTCTCTTTGTGTAGGGAGGTTCCACAATATAAACTACTCAAAGCTGCAATACCACAGTGTAAAAATACTCCATTACAAGTAAAAGTCCTGTTTTCAAAATCCACATATTTTATTTTTATCAGTTTATTTGTTAGCGATAATGCAAATTACTGAACATCAGTGTAAACATGTCAGAGTGTAGCGAGAATGCTAAGTTACATCTGTAGTCCCTAGGCAGGTAACATAAATCAGTGTATGTTGCATATCACCATATTGCAAGTAGTGAGCCACTCCAATATTTACCTCCCTTTACTGACAGCACAGTTTCTCTAGATGTCAAGCAAAAAATGACACATCACGACATTGTGATTTTATATAATTGACCAGGAGGTGGCAGCAGCGGGGCCTTAGCCACAAGAGTTAGTGTGATAGTTTTCTGTATGTCCCTCATTAGGTTTCTCCAGCTTTCTGTACAATGAGCTGATGGAGATTACTGGCAACTTTGATAACCGTCCCATGTCAGATGGTGGTAGCAGACTGGGAGAGGGAGGCTTTGGCACTGTATACAAAGGTGTCCTGAATGACAAACCTGTTGCAGTGAAAAAGCTCAATCCAGTAAGTGAAAATATTTTATACAAAGATCGTGCCTTTGTAGATTTGTAAATCACAGTGCAAAATATTATCTCATTTAGATGGATGACATTTCATCGGACGAGCTGCAAGTTCAGTTCCATCAAGAAATCCAAACTCTAAAAGTGTAAGTTTCATCCTCTGTCTATATCTTTGTTAATCAGTTTGCTTTAAAGTGACTCACAGACACCTCATAAACATTTTATTAGCTAGAACACACAAGCTATTTCTGAAGCAGGCATCTTAATCATAGTAATGGAACTTGAGAGTGAAAGGAGTATTGGAAAAAACTGCCTATAGTGAGTCAGACATCAAAATACACCTGTCTTTTATTTACTGGTTACTGACGTCCAATTATTTTAATTGTTAGAATTATTTGTTTAAGATTTTGGAAAACACTGTTATCTGTCCTTTTAAAGCAAGACTATGTAGCTATATAGCTTTCACAATTCAGTACACTTAGGTCTGGTATGATCGGTAGCTCACACTGGCATGGTGATATTGCTGTTATTGATTTTGTGACTCTTTTCCACTTGCATTACTGTTACAAGAGGTTGCAGAATTTAGCATTATCCCATGTCACTTATAGCCAGTATTGGTCACAGTTCAGCAAAACTCCAGGGGGAAACAGCCAGCCTGGCTCTGTCTGAAGGTAACAAAACCCACCTAGTAGCACAGCTAAAGCTTGTTTTTGTAAGGATAAAACAAAAGAGGTATAGCATGCTAATTGGTGAGACTGGTAGGCAGACAGGTTATACCAGGCTAGCTGTTTCCTCTTGTTTCCAGAGAGTGGTATCAATCTGCTTATCAAACTCTCAGCAAGAAAGGCAAAAGGCAAATTTTCCAGAAGTTAGAGCTATTTCCTTAAGCCCAGAACTGTATGCTAGTATAATGATCCATATATTTGTAAGTGCAGGCCTGTTTGTTTCACAGGTTGAAGCATGAGAACTTGGTAGACATGGTTGGATTTTCCTGTGATGGACAGCACCCATGTTTGGTGTATGCCTTTATGGCCAATGGTTCTTTACTAGACCGTCTAGCCTGCTTGGTAAGTGCCATCTACACTGCAGACTCTACCTTCTACTACGTGAGCTTCCACATGGATAGCTGAGTTTATGCTTTTTGTCCTTTCAGGATGACAGTCCTCCACTATCCTGGCAGCGGAGATGTTTGATAGCTGAAGGGACAGCCAGAGGCTTGGAGTATCTGCACTGCAACCATCATGTCCACAGAGATGTTAAAAGGTAAATAAAGTGATGTCTTTCCTTATTATCAATGCCGTTTAAATGAAATTTTCTTAAAGGAATAGTATTTTGGTAAATACTCATTCACTTTCTTGCAGAAATTTAGGGAAGAAGATTAATATCACTCTCACAACTGTTAAATATGAAGTTACAGCTAGTTAGGCTAGTTAGCCTTACTTAACATAAAGACTGAAAACGGTTTTGTTGCTGTTCATTGTTTTTACAGTTCTGCCTCTGTACAGAGTACAATGCGTTAATTAAATCTTTTTTCCTGTTAGTGCAAATATCCTATTGGATGAAAATTTAGTGGCAAAAATCTCAGACTTTGGGCTGACGAGAGCATCGGCCAGACGGACATCAACAACCATGATGACGGAGAGGATTGTGGGTACACGTGCATACATGGCACCTGAGGCCCTCAGAGGAGAGATCACACCAAAATCTGATGTCTTCAGCTTTGGAGTAGTAGGCTTCCTGCAGACACGCACGCTCCCAGACACATGCGCACACACACAGATGGGGATATTATGTCAGTAAAAGAGAAACTGCAAGTGTAATGTAAAATATAAAACACAGTTCAGCACTTTATTTGAATCCAAGGTTCTCACAAACCACTGACACATACATAATTGCAGAACATAAACATTATGGTATACATTTCTTCCCATTTGTGAAAATAGAGCTCTGTTTTGTGTATCATCTGGCATTATGTCATACTGAAAATTCAGAATCAGTCCAAGGGCACAGCTGTACTATGTTAGTAGCTATAAATGTAAAACATATTATCCATTGTATGATATTGGTTGATTGGTTTATAGGATCATTACTGTATAAAACTGCCTGACCTTCCATGTAGTACAGTATATACAGCTAATATGTCTTATTGGAACAGCTGTGGAAACACTGCAGTGTCTGTGGAGGTACTTGGCACATGGTGAGGGTAACAAAGCTTTTCTGTCGTCCAGAGCCATGTGATTAACCCTGTCTCTCTGCCATCTACAGGTGTTGCTAGAAATATTGTCTGGACTCCCGCCAGCCAGTGAAAACCAGGAGCCACAGTTCTTGGTAAGCAGCACAAAAGAGGCTTTCACTGTGCAGGTATCAAGCAACAGTTTGCGATTACATCTTATTAAAGACTTTGCTTTTAATTAGTGAGGGAACATTATCAGTTAGTAGTCATTAATTAGTTTCATCTTTGCTGATCATATGCTGAGGAAAGTGCTGTCCAGATGGTAATACATAAATCCATTTTGCACTGTATAACCACATCATGTATCTAGTGCGACAAAAGCAATGATCCTAACTTGACAACCAAGCAGTACTTTCCCCGTAGTGTGATTTTTCCCTCCCTTGCTCCCCCAGATGGAGTTTGTGTATGATATAGATGATGAAGACGAGGACCTGACACTGGAGGAATTTCTTGACAAAAAGATGACAGACTGGGAGCTGAGCCAAGTGGAGACTGTCTATTCTTTGGCTTCTAACTGCCTCCACGACAGGAAAAACAGACGGCCAGTCATCAAAGAGGTACAATGAGGAAAGACACAGGCAGACATGAAGATGTATTGTTATAGCTACTTTGTTGGCATCTACACCACTTCTTCTATGTCACCTTGAGCATGATTCCATTAAGCAATTAATTTTTAAAGTCTCTCTTAATGATGTACTCAAATGCTGATGTATACACTGGTGTTATAATTTCTCCTGTGCATAGTGGCCATTAATCAACCCTTGTCTTGCATAAATCTAATGTAAGAGATGGGGGACAGAATCCAAAGTTCCCATTCAGAGCAAAAATTATTCTAAAATTCAGATTAAGCTACTATGAGGCTTCAGCACTAGACAATTTAAGTGGGTATGTTTTCTGTCATAGAGAGGAACAAGACTCCGTAAGAGGAATAATGGCATACATTTTCAAAACTCCCTTTTCTCAAAGGTGTTAAAGGTGTCACACTTGTTTAGTCACACAAAAAGTGAAGTCAGGTTTCTTGTTTGATTATCCATTTGATTTGATTATCCAAAAGTTACGCAAATTGTCAAATACAGCCCTCTAGTTCAGATATCAGAATAGTGTAGTGGGAGGGGGTTGCAAACGGACCATCTGACAAGCACTTTATCTGAGGCATATGCAGACTCTTTTACAGTCACTGATAACTGTCAGTGTAAGCACTGTATCAAAACAGACCTGAGAAGATATCAACCTACCCTTTCAGGGATTCAGCAGCTGCATTGCTGAGTTTCAGAGAATATCACAGTGGTGGCACTTAAGTCAAAATGAAACACTAATGAAATACTAATATGCCCTTTGAAGGGGTCAAGAAAAAGACATTTGACCCACAAAGATCAATAGAGTGACATATGATTGCTATATTTAATTCATACTAATACAAGTTCAGCTCTGACTAGACTCAATGTCTGTGGTGAAGGTCTTTGTACATTTTCAGGACATAAAAAATAGTCACAAGACAAATTTACAGCCATGAAACTCTTTGAGGCTGTACTTAGTCACAACCATGCTTTGAGCATTTTAACATGCTCACAATGACAATTCCAACATGCTGATGAACAGTTAGAATGTTTACCATCTTACGTTATTTAGCAACAGACACACAAAGCATCACTGAGGTTGATGGGAATGTTATTAGTCTTACAATTATAAACCAAGGTATTGGACAAATTACAATTTTGATCTGCTGTTTGTGGTAGAAGAAGAAATTATTAGAATGCACCCTCTGGGGACCATTTGTATCTGAACACATTTTTATGGTACTCCATCCAATAGTTGTTCACATTCAGCTCAGACCAAAGTAGTGAACTGAGCACCAGAGTGACATTGCCATCCATGTAGCCATACCTTTAGTGTGGCTAAAAAAAAGTCCACCCTTTTAATTTGTTATGGAACAAACAGTGGAACAGTGAATGACCTGAGACATGTGAATATTACATAGGTTTTACTGAAGCCTTAATTAGATTAAATGATGTAAGTTTTAAAAAGTAAGTCAAATGTTTTTGCTTGTAGACTGTGCATTTTTGTTATTAATACTAATATCTGCCTTAACAGGTAGCGTCTGAGCTGAAAGGGGTTGTCAAAAGCCTATCACTGGCGTAATGTTCCAGAGAAGACACAAGATATCTCCACCTGCTCCAATCAGTGCACTATGATTTAATACATTTCCTTTTCAACGGTTTGCATAAATGTCTGTTGCTTGTTGACTGTGAATGACAAAAAGTATTGTTTTGCATCAGTTTCTTTTTTTTATAATAATAAATGTTTTTACCGTATTTTGAATAATTTTTTTTATTTTTGATAAGCACCATGTAGCATGTTTTTAATTGTTAATGAAGCACTGCAGTATACAGTAATAGCATTACGCATTTTGTTAGTTATGTCATAAAGATTTGATGTCTTAACATCTTGAAAAAGATAAAAACAAATTTTCTTGCCAGTGTTTTGCATCATTTATTTATTGTAAAAAGAGTAAAAGGAATAAAATAAATGAAACAGAAAATGTGTGATTTAAATATTTTTATTTTTCCTCTTTTAAAAGAAAGATTTGTAAGAAAACAAGTAAGACCAAACATGATTTTTGTTTCTATTATAATGACACTGTATGAATATAAAGGGATTTTCCCTTCAAACATGAGGTGAGCTTAGTAGTTTGCCTAATATTAATCAGTAGACCAGTGGATGTGGCAACATTTTGATCAAGGTACTTAATAGAATTCCCTTTCCTATCTGGTTGCTTGGCTTCCCCTGTTGTATGGGAACCAGCAAAGTTTGAGTAGCTTCCTCTTAGTGAAATTTGAGATGTATTGATGGAATATTTCTGGAAGCCCCTGTTCTTTCCACTGTGATCCTCACCAACACTGACAATCACCAGAACAGACCAGACTGTTTCTTAATCATAGAGCATCACACAGCTACAATATGTACATTTACAGCACTTGCATAGAAAAATAAGTTTCTCAGCAGATGATTTTTTTTCATGTAAACCACAGTTATATCAAAAAAGAAGTAAATTTTCCAATATAAAATGCACTGTTATAATGAATTGACAGACACAGGTGGGATAATTCTATCTTTTCTGCTTTGGAGCACCTCATTGTGCAGACAGTAGGAGACAAATGGAGGACACATTAAACATGGAGACATTAATTGACACAGACTTAAGGAATGCAAGTTAAGAATTCAAGCATGTGAACTCAAAATGGGGGAATTTCATCATATTGGCGGAAGTTCACATTAGTCACACTAACATTTTTTAAGTCTCAGAGCTGGCAACGTTGTAAAAACCTCAAGTTTGATTTGTTTGGGCCTCTTTGAATCATTGTAAATTTATTTTCTTTGTGAATGTACTAACATACATAAATATGCTTCCATTTGGCAAGCTACAAATGGAAATTCTGAAGTGTGTCATTGCTCAGTTGTCCTTGGCGTGCATAGTTGGGTCTCTGGGTGAACTATGTGGGAATTTGAGGTTGTTGTCTTATTCTTTTAAACAAGCGTGTCAAATATGATTTCCCCCATCACAGGAATGTTCCACTGTGGAACGTGCTCAGGGTGGAGGTGGTGGTCAGGTGCTGAGGTCTGTTTAATCTTCCTCCTCTCCCTCTGCGGGTGGTCGGGTGATGCGGCGGCCACCCCTCTTCCCTGCAGGGCCTTTGGGCTTGGCGAAGGCCTGCTTGTGTGCATGCTGCTTGGGATGCACCTCCTCATACAGGAAATCACTGGTCAGTTCATCCCCATTATCAATCTCCAGCTGGGAAACAAAGCAGAAAATGAGCAGACTGAACCAGACTGGAAAACTGGCTTCAACTCACACTCTTAAAGGAATCTATCTACTTTTTTCGGCAATTATGGGTTATTTTTGCAACGATAGTCACACTTCCCTGACAATCAAATCTGATCCAACTAGGGTTGCAACAAACGATTATTTTAATTATGAATTCTGAATTATTTGTGGTTTTATTACTTTTCTAATTATCCAATTGTTGTAACTCTAGATCAAACCACACCCACACAGTTGAAAGTTTGAAGTGTTAACCTCTTAATAAATGATACCTAATGATTTTGACTTTAACTTTGATTGTTGCTTATATATAAAAAAAATTTGGAGACATAGTCAAGATTTAAATCCAGGTTTTCTAAAGTTTCTGATAAAGATTATCCAGATTCTTACATTATTAACCCTAATCTGTTACCATGATAAGAAGCTGCTTACCTTTTTTTCAATCTCAATCTGAAGCTTGTTTTCCACCATGTCCACCAAAGGATTTTTGCAACTGGAATACAGCATCCTCTCTCGGATGCTACACTTGTACCCGGGCATAGAATAAATGAAGACTGCAAAAGCAAAATGGACAATGTGAGGAACAGACACAAAATAACACTCAGGGCAACATTAGAAAAAACTGTAGGAGGTGTGTCAGCTGTTGATAATCATGTGTGAGAATCTATTCACCTGTGGACTCTAAGTAGTCGCCTTCATGGGAATGTTTGTACAGGAAGAAGTGGTAACGTGCAGAATCTTTTGGGATTCTCATTGGCAGGTCTTTCACCTCTGTTGGCTCAGTGTTGCACAACCGAATCAGCTCCTGTTCAGCATCTACTACCTGTTGACCAAGGAAATAAAAAAGTTACTCTCAAGGTCGGTGCTGTGCGCTTGTGATCACAAAGTCCATGCTTTGAATTCCAGACCAATTAGGGAAATCTGGGTGTGGACAGTGAAGAACAAACTATTTACCCTCCATGTCAAGTGCATCTGAGTAAAACATTTACTCAGTAGTTGCTGGTGTGCTACTCAGTAGTCAGCAGTAAACCTTCAGCGGATAAATAGAACAAGACATAACTGCTTTCTTGAAAAGCTTTTTAGGCAAGCAAACAAAAAGGGAACTGAGACAAGGCCACGAGAGTAACAATTATTCCTTTGTATTTTGTACTGCTCTGATCTTGTGACATGAACCCTTTGAATTTCAATGAGAAGAATTGAAACAAAGGCTTTTTTTGGGCAAAATGAGTCATTGTGTCAGTCTGTAAACAACTCCTGACCAAAAAATTATCCATGTCTCCAAATAATATAAGATAAAAGGCAGAGAATTTATTTGCCTATTCAAAGTATTGACCTGGCAAAGGTTACTTAGCCATTAATGATTTTCTTTTTTGGAACTCACCAGTTGCACATAGTTAATTTTCTTCTCTCTAAAACGTTCGAGTGCTGCAACAGCATCTTTGTGAATAGGGAAAGCCACTCCCTGCAGTGTCTGCTGCTTGGTGTCCACACTGATGTCCGTCTGCACCTGAACAACCACAAAACAGACACACATGCACACACCAGAAAAACATGAGGCACTTTAACTTTCCATTGTCCCTCTGTGGTCACTATTATACACCAAATTAAACAGAAACAGTTATGGTAATGAGGTCATTAATTAGGCTGATCAGTGCATTAAAAAGAACACATGGGTAATATTAATATGTATATATATAAAAAATGCACAATGGAGAAACATACTCCAACACCTAAATTAATTACTGAATCTATAAAGAGAACCAATGCTATACATTGCAGTTTGCATACTACACAGTTTCTAACATATTGTTGACTTATTATATTCACAAGACTATGTCTATATATACACACATGTCCAGATACTACTATGACCACATCATGTGGACTATTTTAAGTAATAGGAAGAACAAATGTTGCTCTATTCGGCTCTAGTCTTTAAATTCAGTCATATGAGGCGACAAACCAATGTTCTTTTGAAGCGTTAACAGGTTTCCACTGATGATTTTGGCATCGTAATGACTTGTGAAACAGGATAAATATACTTTTATTTTAGTCATCAGAAAGTAAAAAGGTTTACAAGTGCAACAGGCAGCTTGAATGCTGGAGCATGATGATTAGAGATGAGGTGCTTGTATCAGAAGTGACAAGGCGCCTCCACGAAAATCACAGAAAACTGGAAATGCTATGGGGATTACGCTGATGGATTGCATCTATTTTTAGAGGTCTGTTCTCACAAAATGAAATGCCGTGCGAACATGATTGAGCCTCCGATGTAGCTACCTCGCATACCAAAAAGGATTGCGGGTCTTTTATCCATCTGCTTAGTAAAAGGCAGGAAGTCTCCAAGGCATGGCAACGATAAACATTTCAAAGCCTCTTTTTCATCCAGGCTGTACAGATTAATGGTATATTATCTTCCTTTAACAGCTGGTCAAATGGGATGAGCACAAACTTCACTTCCCGTTTGCTCTGCTGCTTCTAATTGACCGTACTTTGGAGGGGGACTGCACTACTCAAAGCACTTCCATATATGGTAAGAAAGACAGTTCTTGTTTATGTGGCAGACTTGGGAGGGCAATAATTAGAACAGGTTGTTTCTCACAAAAGAAGATGAGTTCATTTGGGTTAGTTTATAGGAAAAGTCCACCCAAGTCTGAAAAGTGAAACTTCACATGCTGCTTTCTTTTTTTCTTGTGGAGTCTATCTGGCACAGCCCTAAAGCCCTTCACATCAGCAGTGTAAATACTGCCAGCGACATTAGCAGCATGCACTGGATATCACATTACAGTATTTCTCCATCTTATCACTGCAACCCACAAAGGCACAGCACAATGATTCAGCTCACCTGTGCTCTGTGCAGAATCACTGCCAAGTAGTCAAAGATACAGAGCCCTCTCATTTGCATGCAGCTCTGTCAACATGGAAATATAAGACCTGAGCACTCATAAAGAGCTCTTCTTTAACCACTTTGTTGCCTGGGCTGAGTAGGGGTTTACAACTGTAAACAAGACTTTTTATGGTGCTATGAGGGTGAGGTGTGCAGGCCTAATAGATTCATCCTTGCCAACATCCTGCTGTTCTAATGCATCAGCATCTTTGCACTGTGTTGATTCTGCCAGGCAAGCATATGCACACTTGCACTGCTGCTGACCTTGTGCTGTTTGGAAGGATGCATCACTGGCCTTCATTGATACTCCACACTGTTTCTGGTGGGATTTACAGCTCACACCCGGGAGATGTGATTAGGAGGAATACTGCTGTGAGCTGAGGTAAGCTTTTTTTTTCACCCAGTGAAGCCTCAATGTGTGAGGATGACGTAGTGTCATCCCTTTTCAGAACTGAAACAGAGAACAAGACTAATCCACACCCACTTTAAAGCACCTAGAGCCATACAACCTGTCAAGAGGAGGTGGTATCTATGTACACAAGCACTGTGAAGCATATTATTTCCTCTAAGATTATCACAAATGGAAATGACAACCAAGATATAACATCTCAGTTACTCGTATGTGTGTATTTTTACCTCGTTTAGTTTAATCTGTCTCAGTTCCTCCTCTGCTGCAGTGAGGGGAAGGGGAGCCGCCTGCGAGGTCAGATATTTCTTATATCCACTAAGATTCAAATCATCCTGGGGGCAAAAAAAATAAAATAAAATAAAGAATTACAATCAAACATCATACATCAACACAGACTGAGACACCCAACACATATCAGATACCATAAATTTATGAGACTGAAGCTTAACTTGTTAAAGTAAGACCTCTGAGGGTTCCGAGTGATGCTCAAGTGCATAAATGAGCTTTTCACATCATTTAAACTGTTGTTGTATGATCAATCTGACCAACCTTTGTGGTGCCGAAAATCTCATCCTTGATGTGCCCGCCTCCAAACTCTTTCTTCAGTGTGGCTCTTGTAGCAGCATATAACATTTTATGTCGCACCTGGTAAGAATATGAAGAAAATACATATTATTTAGGAAACTTGAAAAAAGCCTTGAGAGATATTTTTTATTGGCCTATAGTTTTTTTTTATTCATATTTTCTTTTTTTCTTTTTGCTTTGTTTTAAGTCTTTGTTACAGTTTCTTATAGAACGCATAAAGAGTAATTAGGATATGGAAAAAAAGGTATTCATGTTATATGCCTGTATATAACTACACTAGCAAAAGGCAATGTGTGCATCCTAGTCTAACAAACATATTGAATGCACGTTGAATTCACTGCGGCATGCAGTGGTTGTGAAATGATTTTGCAACTTCCAGACAAGCCTCGACCTGAAGCACTGCATTTTGAGCTGAAGGGCAGGAATGTTAAGCTCAGCTGTGTCTTTCACAAAGTGAATTTGAGCTCACTTCCACCATGCAGTTAGAGTGCCACAATATCCTGCATGGCATTTTATTTTGGCACTGGCCTCTCCTTGCAACATTCCTCTTTCCACTGCTAGAGAAACAACATTTGTGTGTCTTTTTGTCATGGCTATTTTAAATTGCTGTGACTCTACACTAGAAGTGGTTCATCTAGTTTCAGTGGAACCATTTGACAATGACTTAGGGTGACATTGTGCGAGTCAAGAACACATCAAACACAAAACACACATTTGCATAACAAAGTACAACACAATGTGATGTTCTTATATCACCTATAAGCACTAAGAGGGTGAATTTAAAGTCAGAGGCAAGGTAAGCACTATGTTATTTGGAAAAACCACAATTTCCCCATATTTAGATTTCAAGAGGTCAGGTAGGAAATAATGAAAGCACTGTTGCCAACACTTCAGCTTTTCAATAAGCATACAAAGAATTGCTGCCTTGATGTGGTAAACCCCACCCATCTGATACTCAAAGCAGAGGAGGGCAAAAACCATGTGGTATGGACAGCTATTCATTAAAGCCAGTAGTTTTCTTACAGTAGAGTGGTCTGGTGACCACGCCAGGAAGATCCACTCGTAGCCCTGATTGTTAGTGGAGTCCAGGCGGTACAGAATGTAGCAGGGCACGTCATCCTCGAGGAGTGGCAGCACTAAGGAATCATACTCCTGGTCCCATTTCTTTGATGCTTTCCTGCTGGAGCCCAGAGTCAGCTGCTCTGGAAAGCATATGTGTGCAACAAAAATTTCAGCAGTGCAGGGATTTGTTAGTCATGTTGACATTCTAATGTCAGCCTTAGCAGAAGCTTGGGTAGAGGTACGAGTTAAGAGTTTTCTTGGCTGTGGAAGCTGTAAACAAACTCTAGGACTCTGGGACACTACTTACCGTCCTCAATGACAATCTTTAAGACTCGATAATCATCTCCGCTCCTGGCATTGGCAAAGATATCCTTCACATCATTACCCGCTGAAAAAGGACAGAAAAGGGGTCAGTCTCTAGTTGGAACAGATGCTTACTTGACAACAATGTGGCCATTTTAAGCCCTGTGTTCTATGTTTCTACCTAAAAGCTACATGAATCTGTATAAACTGTGCAACAACGTGCTGTTAGGTGTTATACAAAGAACATACAATTACCTTCTCATGTAATAACAGATAACAGTCCATTATCAAGCATTCTGTATATTTTGCCTCTAAACAGACTGTGCTTGGTTCCTCTATCTTTGCAATAACAACAAATACTGAATTCACTGCAAAATACTATCTTTATTAATTAATTATGATGACCAGAAGACAAAACAAGTACACCTTGTTGACTTTCAGTGTTTTACTTAGGGAACATTCACTAGTGCAGATGTGACTTAAGGCTGACCACCTCTGACCCAAAACCCAAGCATAATGAAACTTGTCCCCAATTCCAATTCCAATTTGTCTGAACAATTTAGGCTGCAGTAAATCTGCAGTCCCCCATTCTAACAACCCTGCCAAAGCTGGGGAACAAGTCCAAGCAACAATTGTATCTAAGACTACAATATGATTGCTATTTTTTTTTTTTTTTTTAGATAAATCATGCAGGAAATTTGAACTACAAAGCACTTTCCTGTAACACGATCAGAAAAGGAAATGATTAGAAATCATAATAGATACGTACAACGTGTATAAATGGAAACAATTTATTTAGACCAGTGCTGAACGGTGGCATGTGATTAGTTCAGACATTTACAATTGCTGCAGCTCCATGTCTATTATTAACTCAGCTAAATTGCAACTGTACCTCAGGCTAAACAAAATTGTGAACACAGACAGAGAACAATTCAGCGGTGCTGCTACCATATATAACAGGGCGTCCCGCCCTACTGGAATCCATTTTTATAATAACACAGTGCAGGTAATGCCAGTGCTATTCTCATATTTATGGGAACACAAGCCGGTCTGCCAGGCCAGCAGTTTGTTTAAATGAAGGCGTCGCCCATCCATTCAGAAGGCTAAACTAAGGTTACAGGATTTAAGCTCCATGTAGAGCATAAAAGGCTTTCGTATTGTAAAACAGACAGAGCAGCCGTGATTTAGGCGGCCCGCAAACTGTCTAAATACTCAAAGATTATGTTCCCTGGTCCTAAAGTGCCCAACCAGGGCACCGCTGGTCATACACACCACGGTAGCTCAGGGCTAGCTAGGAGTGGCTAGCTAACTTGACGCTAGCTTCTCGTTGCTATGAATTGTTGCAGGTTTTTAAAAGCTCGTCCGGGAATCACACACTCGCACGACAAGACACATAAAGACAAACACATAGAGCAGAAAAAAAGCAACTACCTTGAATGCCCGTTTGATGTGACATTGTGGCTTTCGTTGGATAAAGGGTTGATGCAGCTGATCAGGCGAAACCAGGGCAGAGAAGCAGGAAGTGGACTACATCCTCAAGACCCGCCCCAATCCGTCGTCATCAACATCTAAAATCACATGACGCATTTTTAAAATTAAAAAAAAAAAAAATCATACATTTATATTGGCATTTTTAAATAGTCAAACACAAATGTGGTACGCGTGATGAAAGAAGAATCCATATTTTTATTTAAGTATATCAACCAAATACTGCATTACAGGTAAAAGTCCTGTAATGGGGTAAAAGCACAGAAGCATTATCAGCAAAATGTACCCTAAGTATCAAAAGTCAAGCACTCATGATGCAGCAGGGTTGGCTCATGTTCGAACATTATTTATAAACTTATCATTTGTTTGCATATATTATTATATTATATTATATTATATTATATTATATTATAATTCTGTAAAGGGTATTGTTTATTATTGCCTATATAATTAAAAATTCGTACTGGTATTTGTATGATTAATCACTAAACAAAATAAATATATAGATATTTGGCTGTTTATTGTATATTATAGTTTCCCGGCTGGAACAAGATTTACGCAGGTAAATCAATTATTTTTTATTTCTCCATTTTGATTTAGGTCTCTGATCAGTGATAACAGGGAAATTTCCGCCTCTCATGGCAGCAGATCCTGTTTGGCGTGAAATCTTGCAACATCTGGAAGCCACCGGGCTTCCTGTCTCTGCTCTGTCCCTCCTCCCCCTCCGTTAAATAAATAAATAAACGAATGAATAGATTTTATAGCAGCAAAATCATCCTGTCACTAGAGGGAATCTCAGCTCTGCGTCAAGCACGACAGAGTCAGATAGAGTCATACTGGAAACAACACGAGCCTGTCTTCAAAATAAGGGTATGTATCGTACCGGTTAAATACTGGAAGAAGTGCAGTGCTAAAACTAGAATATTAAAGCTTTTACAACACAGTTCATCTACTTCAAATAATAGATTATATGCTCATAATGTGCATTATACACCGAGCCCTCTCAGAGTTACATTGTAAGTTATGTACTTTGATCATGTAAGTTATGTATTTTGATAGATGCCAAAATGGATGTACTCTGACATTAGTATATTATATATAATGTGAGGAAGAAAAGCGCTCTCATCACTGATTTGATGATCAATTTACATAGTCAGTCTTAAATGGTGTGTTGCCCACTCATTTATAGAGAAATTTCAACATTTCACCAATAATATACAGGCATTGTACTTATTATACAGGAAACAGTATCAACCTATGAAAGGGAAACTGTGAAATTAACATCCCATTAAATTGTTTATATTAGATAATTAAAAAGCACATGTGATAATTTTTCATGTATTGGAGATCCACCCCTCGATTCACATCTTGGATATCTACTGACAGAAACAGTCTCCAGAGTCATCAAATTTTATTTTGAAAGGTGTGGGCGGAAGTTGCTTATTTGTACTGGGTCTACCTTGGCGCTGGTGAGTCAACGTGTTGGCCACATTGCGTTGCACTGATGTTATGCGTGCTGTGTGGACCCAGATATCTCCAACCACTCCACAGCAGCAGCAGCAGCAGCATCCCGTCAGCAGCCCAGAAACTGTACCGTCGGGCGGGAACCCGCTAACGAAGCACCGCCCGGCTGAGCTAGCCCGCCCGGCGCATGGACGGTCCAGCACAATGGCAGAGGATTTGGGGGTACCTCTGTCGTGTACCAACAACAGGTCGCATGGATAATCCCTCGACAACCCTACCGTATCATCTCGTGTTTGGGATGATTAGAGCGCCGCTGTCGGCTTGATGTGGCAGGAGAGCCGTGCGGGAGCGGGACTCGTCGTCCTGGCTGTCGAGTGAGAGGAAAACGGCGTGGAGCAGGTGCGTTGATGGTTTAATTTACCGCACGTGCACAAATAACAACGAGGTGCGGGGCAGGTGGGATTAGCACGAATTTCGGCCGTCCCGGATCTCACAAATATAAGTTGTGTAATCAGTAATTCCGGTCAAGCTTGTTGTGTTATCCTCGAGATACGAAGAGGTCTGCGATGTGACATTTGGCGTCATCACTGTTGTGACATTAGAGCGGATATGAGTGATCACACACTTATGCTCTTTAACGCGATAGTCCATTCAGAAATTGCCAGAACTGGCACGAATAGTGGAGTCATTCAGTGTATGTATTTCTTACAGCTCTTAGAGACTGTACAAAAAACAGAGTTCAGAGGATGCTCCATTAACAGGATGATGAAGATGATAATCATATCACAGATCTTGTCAATTCATCTTACTGCATTTCCAGCACTGTTTAAGCTAAAGCCCACAGACCATAGGTCATACTGTATACCCCAGGTTGATGAGTCCTTTCTGTGTCCTTTGGAAGTTCCCACTCCACACATGATAGGGACTCTCCTGCCACAGGCACTGACCTCAAACTGGGAGCAGATCCCCCGTCACATGGAGGAAGGCTGCCCAATGTTGATGGTTAATGTGGGTTAAACAGAAAAAGGTAATTCTTTATTTCATTTAATTAATTTTATTAAGTGATTTATCTTCTATTAGAGGAATCACTAGCTTAGCTTCACCCAATGTGGCAGATAATGACAAGACAAACATGATGCCAGTGAAATTTAATAGCCACATGGGTGTTCCACTGTGGCAGCTCTATTTCTGAAGCCATTACATCATTCCAAATTCCCCACTGTGGCGTATTTTAGGAAACGGTGTCAAAACACAGGGAACTGGTTTTGGAAGTTCAGTCCAACAAAGTCAGACCAGCCACAGGGGGCCACAGCGAGGGAGTCCACAGCCGAGTTCATGGGTGAATAACGATGGGTGGGTATAAAAATACAGAAGGGGTGGACTGTCGAGAAGTTACTCAAGCGCTGCTTAGCAGGTGAGCAAAGCATCAGTGTAACGCCGCCACAACTTTTTGTGGGGAGCACGGAGGAGGCAGGATGAGAGAGGATAAGCCTTTTTAAAAGCCAGCGCTTTACAGCTAAGTGCTTCAAGAGTTCTACCTTATCCAGGTATGACACCTACACCTCATCTTGTTTCACTGACTGATGAAGAATTTAAAGCTTGAACTTCTGTCTTTTGAAGAGCTGAGCTCAATGATCTGACCAGTTTTCTTGTTGCTGATTCTTTGCTGTGTTGGCATCACTAACCAGTCAGATCAGGACCCATGTGTCATGTTTGTATGACAGTCTTAGCATCAGTTGGTAAGTCTGTAGGTGTGTTATTGGCACTGCCGCTGAACTGTGTGAGTTGTCTGAATTTAGCATAATCCCAATCTGTACCAAACCTCAGTGATATTCCTAACACTAATCTGCGTCTGAGGGATGTTTCCACTTTAATCTGCCCAGCTCATCTGAGTGTAATGTAATCTGACTGAAAAAAGCACTCTCTCTCTCTCTCTCTCTCTCTGACTCCCAGGTGTAGTGTGGCTGGGGGGCTCAGCAGGATGGAAATAGATGCCCGTTTTCGCTACTATTTCCAGCATCCATGGTCGCGCCTCATCGTGGCCTACCTCGTCACCTTCTTTAACTTCCTCATTTTTGCTGAGGACCCTGTCTCTCACAGCCAGACAGAAGCTCACATGATCGTGGTGGGCAACTGCTTCTCCTTCCTGTTCAACAAGTATCCTGGCCTCGGATGGAACATCCTGAAAGTAATGTGCTGGATACTGGCCATTATCACTGGCCTGTTAGCCGGGAAGTTTATATTCCACCGCCAGCTCTTTGGTAAGTCATGCGCACAATAATGCAGTGGAATGTGCAGAGTAATGGCTCTGCTGAGGGGAGGGAACCTTCCTCCTGAGTTGTTTTTGTTGTGGCTGTTCATCAGTGAGAAGCACATTCTATACTCATACTCCACTTTTTGTGAATAGTAATGTACTGAAAGAGATTGTTATATCTCCGCAATCAGCTCTCATCTTTATATCAAAGTTCCTGCACTCATGCTTTCTTGTTAATTCTTCCCTGCCTTTATTCTCACTTATCAGATCTGGGTCAAACAGTGTTTGAAACTCTCTTCTGTTTTTATTATACTCTGCTTGAAGTAGGGCTGCAGTTAATGATCATTTCATTGTTGATTAATCTCCTGATTATTTTCTTGATTATTTCTTTGTCTACATGGATTTGTAAAAAAAATTGCACCACAGTTTCTTGAAGCCCAAGCTGGTATAATTGAATTGCTTGTTTTTTGACCAACACTTGAAAACCTACAAAAATCTATCACAAAAGAGAAAGCACTACAGAAACTGGGTGAATATTTAGCACTTTAATTAAGAATCACTTAAAAAAATTACCTTAACCTGACGTAATTGATTAAGCAGCTCATTGTTTCAGCTCTGTAGATTGATGAGGCTACTGCAGAGATAAGACAATTATAAAATATTAGTCAGTCAATACTGTACAGTAGAGATTTATTAACTTCAATGTGATGTTGCTTGTTTTAATTCTCATTAGCCTTGGGACAGTTAGTTGGAACAGGGCCACCATTAACTATATTAGCTCCACCTGTGCTTTTCCTGCTATGATGGGTCAGGATGTCTGCATTGAAACTGGCCTGTCGGGAGTGGTCATGGTGAAAACAGTGTGAGCCAATAACACTAATGATGACTAAGTTCAGTTTAAGGCATGCCAGAGACCAATATGCAAAATGCAATATTAGGATCCTGGTACACCTAAATGGAATAGAGCCATCATTCAATAATAACTGTGATTTTCCAGCCATGACTTATTGTTATTATATGACAAGTTGAGTATCTCTGAGGACCAGCATCCATCATGCTACATATTTTAGTCACAACTCATGTTGCTCACTTCCTTCACCTCCCACACCTTGTCGGTACATTTCCTCTTCTTTTTCACCCACTTACCATCTTTCTCACTTCTTCTAACAACATCAACCTTTTCTCTCTTGTCCCTCTCTTGCCAGCCTGACTCTTTCCATTTCACCCTCCTCTCATAAGGCTGTGACTCTAATCTCATCAGCTCTTCATTTGCAGTGCTTCCTATTCAGCTCACACATTTCATTTCCTACTCACTTCACAACTCTCTTAGTACTGGATATTATTGGCCACCCTGGCTTATCTTCTTGGCTTGAACCATTAATGACTATAATTGGAGGGCAGAGAGAGAGAGAGAGAGAGAGAGCGAGACAGGGTGGTTGGGAGTGGTGGTGGGGGTAGTACTCTGTGAGTGATCATGGTCTCTGAGCATAAATAGAAAGCTAAGAGTGCATGATAACATGATACCTTCTGGAAATAGAGAATCCTCACTAATAGGGGTAATGGAAAATAGCTTTGAGGACTGTGTTTTCCTATGTTTTCCTGTATATGTTGGACAGTTGGTGAATCTGATAATACTAGCTGTTCTGCCTTCTCAAGTTGCAATCATTCAATTGAATTACCATTTCCCTGCTTAGGATCTGTGACAAAGTTTCCCTTCTTTTTAGTCAGGACCCCACATGAGGTTACTTGATATCTTATACATACAGGATCCTTGGAGATTTCTTGCGCTGAGATAGAAAAGTTACTTTGATATGTTTAAAAAAAATAGTTTTGAAATACAGTATATCATTATTTTTATATACACAGTGTTGAGTTGCCCCCCACCCTCTTGAAAACAGAGTACAGAGGAGTGTCATATATTGAAATTTACAAGACTTAAATTGCTGGTGTCATGAAGATTTTGGGACCTTAAAAAACAGCCAGATGAGGTTTAGACATCAGTGAATATAAACTCTGCACTTTAAAAAACAAAAAGTTTTTCGTATTCTAGTATTACCTATTCTTGCATATAGTTTTGGTTTGGTTTGACATTTTGGGAAATGAATCTTCTTGCTGAGAGTTAGACGAGAAAATCGATATCACTCTCGAAGCTGTCGGTTCCATATAAAGCTAAAACCAGGGGTCAAGACTAGGGCTAACCACCTGGATGACTGAGAACCTTCACAGACATACTGTGCCAACATTGCAGGAATGCTTAGATTAGCCCTGCTTATGCTAAGATAAGCTAATTGCCTGCTGGTTCTAGCTTCAGATTTTTACAACCATGAGTTTTATCAATCTTCTCATCTAACTCTTGGTGAGATAACAGTGTCTGTGTCTAAATAGAATGCGTTCAGGCAGAGTATTAAGTGTAGAGCACTTGTGTTTGGGCAGCCTTCAGAGCCAAACAATTTTCATAGGGATTACTTCTTCCATAGAAAGTAGTTGCAACAAAATCTTTTCATTGTGAGGTCTTTGGACTATCCAAAATGACCAGGACTCTGGATGTTTCTGGAAAGACAGATTATTGTACAGAAATCTCAGAGGCCAATAACCTAAACTTGGGAAAATAAAACCACAGCTGTCTGCACAACAATTTAGCAGTAGGACTACATGAAATACCGTTGTTGTCTGCATCATTTTATTGTCCCACTTGGCACACACAGAACACACTTTTTCAGTCAATACTGTACACGCTGTAGTGCCTCCGTGTATTGCTGTCACTTACTCTCTCATTTGCATGAGTCATAATAGTAAAGTAGGTGCTTCATCACATGAACTTTAGTCAGCTCTCAGTGAGGTTTTACACTAAGGCCCAGTGTATCTGGATCAGGGTCTGTACACGTACATTGGCTTGAGGGTATAGAGGACAGAGAGAGTGCAGCTCATCCTGCAGCCAGGTACAACTAATGCACTTCAACAGGCCTCCAAACAGATGGTTTTTGTTTCTGTGTGTGTATGCATGTGTGTGTGTGTGTGTGTGTGTGTGTGTAAGGAAGGACAGATGAAGAGAATCTGTGAGAGCAGGAGAAAGAGAGGCTGATGTTGAGAGTTGGAGAGGCGAATTGTGTCCTGTTATGTAATCACAACCCAGGTAGGACACAAGAGCTGTGTTATAGAAACAGGCCCACTGTAAAATTTATCATCTATTATAGATCTGTCACACAGGCCCACATGTCCCACCTACTGCACATCATGTCTCTACTGAAGCCCTGCAGATCTTTATCCAGTGTCTCCTCTGCTCTCATGTAGGCAGGCAGTGGGAACACTTCTGGATACAGTTCATGCAAAGGCTTGAGTACCTGAAAAAAATACTTTGGAATCGCAGTCAGTGGTTGCTGAAAGAATTTTCTGGAGTCACATTTTGAGAAGTTGTTTTGTGATGCTATTTTACACATGTAATGCATTGCATAACTGGAATAATTTTCGAGATAATGCTGTTTGCAGTTATGCTTAACTTCATATGAATTTGTCACAAATCTGGAAACAGACATTGTTTTTGAAAGCTGACATATCCCCTGAATCATTTATGATGGCCCCAGAAAATCTAAATATTTTACAGTGGATTGCACCTCCTTCTCCTCCCTCTAGTGATTAGTGTTTTCTTTTTCCTGCATGTGCTACAATATGTGATTTATTCCCTCAGAAACCCACACAGATATAAATCCTGTTGATGCAGAATCTTTGCCATCCTTCTTTTCAGTTATGTTTTTCAGCATGTTGCCATTTAGAGTAGGCAGAGGTACACAGTATTGTTCTCTGTTTGCCTCTGTTGGAGGAAAACAGAGAAGATGAATAGCTTGTGACAGATTATGCGATTTAAGACTACATTTGAGGTTCAAGGAACAACCTATGCTACTTCATTCAGCCACTCAAGGCTATGTGTGCTCTCTAATCGTGTAGGCGGCAGCCAATGACTTCTGGTCATTCAGAGGGAGACTGGCTGTCATTATGCATTTGTATTAAATCTTGGGTCACACTGGGTTTGTGAGCTGTCTATTTCAGTTTGAGTGTGGTTTTGTTTGCGTTCATCCATGGATCAGATGAAGCTACCGTTTTTAATTTTAAGACAGAGACTCCTTTGGGATGATCATGGTCAAGGTCTTTGCAGTGGTTTGCAGCAATTTTTCACTTACAAAAGACTGACTAACCAAGAAATAGAAGAAAAATGTGTTTTACTCTGTTGCTTTTAGTGGATGTGTGTGGAAGTGTATTGGAATCATAATTGTTTTTACTCAGACAGCATCTAAATGTAAAAGGCCTTCGGCTTCTCATTTAATAAAGATAAGTAGACTCAATCATTAGATTTCATTTGACAGAGTCTGAAAGTGAGGCTGCAAGACTAGTCAATAATTCACAAGTAAAAACACAAGCTTGGTCTCACATGGATGTACACACAGGAACACACAAACAGCACACAGGCTTACAGACTAAAAATGGTCATGGATTTTGTGACAAATCATGAAAAAGTCATTGATTTAAGATGGCAGATGGTGATCTGTTCCATAGTTAGGGGGCAATGGCAGCAAAGGAAGCTTAGGTCTTGACAACACAACATCCATAAGTGCCATGTCTAACAAAATAAGACAGCTACATGCCAAATGATGTGGAGATCCACTGACCCTCAAGACATTCAAAATTTAACATTTTGGCAAACACGTTTATTCACTTTTTCTTTCTAATCCACACACACACAAAACAAAGTAAAAAAAAACAAAAAACAAAAAAATAACTTGTTCAGAAAGTGCCTCCATAAAACCACAACTTGTCTTAAAATTGCTGTTATATATGTATGAAACAAACAAGATATGAGATATCAGTCAGTGAGCTTAGGAGGGACAGATAGTCATTTAACTCTCAGCAAGAAAGTGAATATAAGTTTGCATCCCAACATGTTGAACTGTTCCTTTAAATGTTTTATTTGGGTGACTTTTTTTGTGACGAGCAGATGTTTCTTGTGTGTGTTGTGTGAAGTTATATAATATTTATAACAAATGCTTCTCACAACTAGTTATTCTTTCTGCAGTGATGCAGCATCAGAGCACCACAGCTTTATGTCATGGGCCTACTTTTGCAGTAAATGACTATGGCACTGCCCATCCCCATAACGGGAGAAGTGAAACTGCTTCTCATTTCTTTCTCATACTGTGTCAGTCCCTAGATTAGCATAATATATTCACCTATCTCTCTCCAAGGCTTTCTGGATTCTAAAAGGTAAACTGAAGGGTAATTCTAAGTCATATGGAACACCATCCTAACCGGATTAGACCCTGCTTTGCATGTTATTACTGACATTTACATTCAATCAAATGCTAACCACTTGTCTCCACCTGGATTAGTCATTCGAGGCTCCAGAATAGTGTGAACAGCACAGGAAAAGGTGTCGGTAATGTGAAAATGCATTTCACTGAGCTGTTAAAACCACCGGACGTTTTGCTGAGCTCTGTGTGTGTTAGAGAGTGGGAGGCATGTCATTGGTTGCTCTGTTCTTGCAGTGCCTGTCGTCCCCTTTCCCTGATCTTGATGATTGTAGCCTGCAGGATGCCATCTGGGTTCTGTCATATGTTATTACTGTGCCATGCAAAGGCTGAGATGGATTATGTACGGTACTCTGTGGCTGCGGGTCAAAGTGGAGTGTGTGTCTGTGTGTGTGTAGGAGTGGATGGGTGGGTGGCAGAACTGAGCCTCTCTGCATGCTTTGTGTGTGTGTGTGTGTGTGTGTGTGTGTGTGTGTGGTGTGTGTGTGTGTGTGTGTGTGTGTGAGTGTGACTGCGGGATATTTTATTGTTCATGTTTGTGTCTCAGAGAATGTGTTGCTGCTAAGGGGGATACTTAATGCATCTGCAACTATTCATACTTGTCCTGAAATGATTAGTCTTTTAATTTATTATCAGGAAACAAGGATCATGATAATGGATTTATTGTTTAAGTCATGTGTCAATTAAAAATGATCAGCATCTCTGTTTTATATCACTGTTGATTGAATATCAGTTCTGTATTGATATCTGTTTAAGCTTGGTCAGACAAGTTCAATTCAGTTCAGTTTTATTTGTATATCACCAAATTACAACATGCATTATCTCAAGGGACAGAGTAAACTGTGTAAGACTGAGACTTTACAATACAAAATCCATCCATCCTTTAGCTATACCACTTAACCTTTGGGGGGCTGGAGCCAATCCTTAAAATATTATCCTTAATATATTATAAAGAACATAAAAATTGTGTGATGTGAAGTGAATTGTAACAATTTTCTGACATCTTATATATTAACTGGCTAATTGATCAAAATCAAATTAATTGATTGTAACAATAATGATGACTTGGACCTGGTATATATATATATATTATATATATATATATATATATATATATGTGTGTGTGTGTGTGTGTGTGTGTGTGTACACACACATTTTATCATGGCCATGCTCTCTGGATCTGTCTCTGATTTATATATATATATATATATATATATATATATATATATATGAAAATCCTCCATCTATGTCTGAATACTGAATGTGTCTGGCATCTGTTCAAGGTAATCCACAAATAGCACCATGACCCCAGACAATCAATAAGGCTGATCTGCACTTATCTGCATAATTATCAGCCCATAACTATTCAAACTTCAGCAAACGTATGGTGCCCTGCAGAGATGTATGTTACACACCCTCCTTCACTTCAGGCTCGTCTCTATTAGCCAGCTGCCCTCTTGCTCTGTAAATAATGTATGATGACTGCTGTGGTGTGAGTGCACTGCTGTGCCCCTTCATCCTGAATTTATTGCACCTCTATTTTACAGTTTGAAGCGTTGCATCTCTCAAAAGTTGATGCCTTTGATGAATTTTAGTAGAGCGTGCATTCATGTGAGATTGTTAAACACTCATACCATATAATGGTTGTGTTTGTTTTCTGTCGCTATCTGCACCAACAGCAGCATTAAGTTAAGAATTAAATTACATAATTGTGGGAAAAAATTACATGTAATATGAAAGGTGTTGCAGAGGTTTATCATCTGCATTTCCCCTTAGTTCTGCAGAGCAGTTTAGCAATCTTTCAGCTCAGTGTTTAGTTTTACATCCCACTTAGTATACCCACTTGCATCAACACTTTTGTTGCAGCAGCATGCACCTACTTTCAGCTAAAAAGAAAAAACAAACTCTGGTAAACCCACTGTGCACTGCCTGCTTAGCATCATGCAGCAACTAGATTGTGAACATAATGGAGCACTTAGAAACACATATTTTTTCCATAGGATTTGGTGGAGACCAAAACTAAGTGTAAATGGGAGCGAATATTAGACTTGAATTCTTAAGATGGCAAGACACTAGAATCCAAATGATGGCAATTGTTGCTCCATGCCTGCTAGATGAATGAAAAGGCAAAGCTTTGCCAACATGGTTAACTATAGTGTTGTGTTTACATCTTCTTGTGCTGCCCCCAAGTGGCCAAATAATGCGAGTTGAAATTTGGCTCTTATCTTGAATTATGAGCCCCCAATTCAACAAAAAAAGGTACAAAATGAAAACACTGACATTTTCCTTCCCAAAAATAAATTGCAACATTCTGTAAATCTGCAGATAATTTTTCATTGTCACAAAGACATTATTAATGTAACTTGCTGGTGGAATGAACTTCGTGTCCATGCTCTTGCCGCAAAGGATAAAGCACCAAGGCATTTGCACAGCAGACAGGGAGACAAAGACATAGAGCAATAATGACGAGAGCTGGCAAACAAAGGAAACCAGCCAAAAAGAAATTGCATATTTACCTGAAATGTATGACTCCTTTGGTCTGGAGCCAAGCCATAAATAACAGAATAAAATGATCTAACAGGCTGCTTACTGGAACAGGTAGAGTGGTACAGTGGCCTAGTAGCCAGCTCTCTGTGTTGTGGCTCTACTTGCTGCAGTCTCCCTGCAGAGGGAGTTCTGTTGTCACTTCCCGCCCCTGATTTATTATCCGGACACTTAGTTACAGAGTAGTTCAGCCCTAGGGATGCTAATGGCTGTAGTCATGGCTATTCCCAAATCCCCCAACCCCTCAACCCTCCCACCCCTGTGATGCTGTGGCCCAGCAAATGCGTGATGAATGGGGATGCAAGTGCAAGATGCACATGCTAAGATCCAGATAGTGCTATAGCTCAGGCCCTCTGCTCTCTGGGTTTGTTTTTAGGGGGTAGGGTGTTCACTAGGGTCCCTAAGGAGGGCAGGATGTTTGTTCTGATGATGGAAATAAAAACAGGATATAGTAGAGGTGTGTGCTGAAACCTAAAACAGATGAAAGTACACACGGGAGAAGAATGGGGCTGCCCTTACAGTTTGCACATAATGTGTGCAAATTGATGTGTTGAATACAGAGAGCAGTGATCAGGATCAGGAGCCTGCGCTACCTATAGCTCAGGAATCAATATTAGTATGATATATCGCTTACTATGTGGCCAAACATGAGCCGTGTTTTGGGTTTTCAAGGCCTGGTGTTTACTCCATTCATTGTTAATTTCAATAACATTTTCCATCTACAGCGTCTGGTTCACTGGACTACAGTCAAAATATTTGAACAGGAAGCGATGGTGGGTGTTTTTACAGCTTTGTTTTGTTAAGACTACAGCAGGAGTTAATCCCACCAGCATTGCCAATAAATAATAGGACAATGTATTCATACACCTGTACTCTCTGTTATGATGCAGGCACAGAGGTAGTCTGAAATCACCTAAACTGCATACTGTATACAGAGGGGTGACAAATTAAAGGAAAACCCAACATTAAGTGTATTATGAAGGTGCTGGGCCATCATATTTCCTCATTCAAATAATTAGGTCCACTTAGGTTTGTTGACACATTCATTATGTTTCTGCACCCATTTATTAAGATTTTCACTTTAATTTGTCACCTGTTTATACGTGATTGAGCAAATCAATACATTTAGTAACATTTTTTGGAAGACAAATTATACGTGTTTTTAGAGCTGAAATGATCAGTTGATTCCACAATAAATTACGATAATCATCATTCATCAAGTCAAAATGACAAACTGTCACAGATGTCAGCTTCTTAAATGTGAGGATTTTATGCTTTCCTCTGTTTTATATCTTTGTAGAAGGAATTGTTTTGGTTTTGGACTGTCGGTCAGATAAAACAGGCAATTTAAATATGTTACCATGGGCTATGGGAAATTATAATGGATTTTTCACAATTGACATTATCATAACATCATTATTACCTACCCTACATGGTTTTTGACAGTATCAAAAGTGACCAGTGCATTGATTTTACTGTGCACCACTGTATATAGTAAAATAATCACTGAGACCACTGCTGATTTACATTATTGTTCAGCAACAGAAAGTTTTATGGCAGCACATCAATGAGTCAAATATTTTTTTAATAAAATGTCTTTGTGATGCAAAACATTCTCATGATGTGATGTGATTTTGCAGTGATCACAATTCATCAGCCACAATAGTTTCTTTTTTCATTACAGTTCCACAATAGTGCAGTTTTTACACAACACACTTTAGGCTGAGATAATTGTACCATTAACATCTGTCACTGGCACCTGTGTAACAGTGATCCAGCCAAGGCAAATTAAGATAACTAGCCAAAAAAGTCAATCACTCAATTACTCCAATCCTCCTGCTAGCTCTGCAACACATCCTCCTGTATCGGTCTCTTTTCAAGGCCAGCAACTTCCTCTGGAACTGATCACTAGCCACAATATAAAGCACTGGGTCCAAGCAGCTGCTTACACTGCACATGGCCTCAAAGAATTCATAGGAGGCATAGAGAACGTTGGTGTTAGATGGTGTGACCTGATTATGGATTCTCATGCATACCAGAGTGATGACCATGATGTGGTAGGGCACGAAGGAGACCACAAAGACCAGTATGGCGGCAGTGATGAGCCGCAGAGGCTTCCCCCCTGCCCGCTGAGCTCCTCTGTGCCTTCCACCCCTCGGCAGGCGTCTCAGAACGCGAACTGCCATGATGTAAAAAACCAGCATGAAGCTGAACGGTAACAGGAAGCCTAATATTGTTCTGATAATTGTGATTGTCCTGACGTAGATAAAAGGGCCCTGGATGTGGTCCATGCACACAGTAACATTTTCTGGCCGCTGAATTGCAAAAGTTACAAATAAATCAGGGATGCAGCTCAAGACGAGCACAACCCATGTGCCAACTGAGCACAGCTTGGCTTTACCCACATCCCACCACCGGAGAGAGCTGATAGGGTGCACTGTCCCAACGTAGCGATCAAAACTGATCAGAGTGAGGAAGAGGATACTGCCGTATATGTTGATGTTGAAGGAGATCTTCTTGAACTGGCAGAAGATCTGTATGTCTTCGAGGTACGGCCTCTGGAAGGTGAAGTAGAGGGTGAAAGGGAGGGTGAGAATCCAGGCTGAGTCACACAGTGCCAGGTTCAACAGGAAAACATTGCTGGTGCTCGTTGTTTTCCTGAAGCAACTGTAGTTGACTATAGCTGCGACATTTCCCAGGATCCCCACGGGAAGGGCAAAAGTGAAGAGAACCAGCAGAATATAGCAATACCACTGGCCATTGACAAACTGGCTGCAGAATACTGTTGACTGGTTCAGAAACTCCAGCAGCACCTCTGGGATTTGAAGAACAAGAATTAGTCAGCTTTGCTGGTGAAATATGACCAATATTGAAGTCCCTAGAGCAATGCTGTTAGCATGGCTAAAAACAAAGCAGGCGTCTAATGACTGTGTTACGACTTTCACGACTTTTAGGTCCTAGTATGGGTCAAGCTCCAAAAACGTTTTTCACAGCCAATAACAGAGCTAGATAGTGACATTCTTAGATCACACCAGACTGGCAAATGCTCATTTTCATTTTTTCAAACTCCACACCCTCAGTTTGTAATGCAAGCTAGCAGGTTAAAAAAAAAAAAAAGAAAGAAAAAGTGGTCTCTGAGATTACTAAGTAGTAGTAGTACGTGTTTTGAAATTGATCTTGACTGGAATAACTGGTGGAGTCTTTCAGACAATTCCTAACATTTGATTTGTGATTGTCAAACTCAAGATAGAGCTGGTTTAAAAGGAATAAAACAATACAGAACTGCTAGGTAAGTTGCCAGTCACAGAAAATTATATATGACTCATGAATAATTTTCTTTAAATTGAACTTCCTGGCACTTAATGCATTATCCTGCTGGGTAAGCAACAGATTAAAACAAGCATAAAGAAATCATTGCTCCATGACCCAGCTCTTTTTCCACATAAAAGCTGATATTCTGTGGGATTGACTGCTACTACTAATACTGTATAAGCAAAGTTTTTAAACTGTATTGTTCTTATAGAATCTACTCTCTGGAATTGAAGCTCTATGAAACACTGAAACACAGTGACATACTTACTTTTTTAGTATATTTCTTTTTTTTCCCTTCAAGATTTAATAACTTCAATATCCTAATGTAAGCCGTTGTCTGTTTTATTGACACTGCCAGTAAGTCTTACTCTCAGAGAGTACTTTAAGTAAGATGTGTTCACCCACTCTCTCTCTCTGAGGGCCCTTTATATTTACTGTAGCTGTCTCCATAGTCTCTGAGCGTCACTGGTGTGTCCAGGAAGTGAATGCTTGGCTGTCTACTGTGAACAATGAAACCTCGGGGACTGTTGATCTATTGCCTCAACCATTTCAGCTCCTGTTTGCACTTAATCAGAGATAATACATTCATTTTGCTCAGGTGAGCGGATCTTAACAATTTCCTTTGAGTACATTTCAACCTAGATCATGCCTTTCTGTCTACCAGTCAGTACCCACTGAAATGTAGAAGAGTTTTTACATCTTATTTTGTGATGATGAAGTTAAGTATGTGTGATTTAAAACTCAAGAATTTTTTTCATATAGCTACATTGTAAGAAATAATTTTAAGAAGTGTCAGAATACTATATAATGTAGATGGAAGTGACAGTATTACTACAACATTTGTGTCAGGAAATTGACGTAATTTAATCAAATAAAAGTTTATTCATTAACATATCATTAATTATTGAAAAGTTGAATAAACTTTATGTGGAATATTTTAACTGTTTGATCCTAAAAAATGGTAAAATCAAAGTATTTCAGGCTAAGACTGTACTTACCTCCTTTAGTCGTGTCAGACTCATTGAATTGCGGTATCATGATGAATGAGGACAGTGATCACATCTCCGGTTGCCGTCACTCCTCCTCCACCAGCTGTGTGCTTGTCATCTGTCAGGAGCTGCCAGTGTGCTGCCTTACCTGTGAGACTGGTGTGTGTGTGTGTGTGTGTGTGTGTGTGTGAGAGAGAGAGAGAGAGAGAGAGAGAGAGAGATACAGTGAACAGAGGTTTAAGTAAAACAACTGTTAAAACAAAGATACATATTTGATACATGCATATTTGCTGTGCCAGTGTGTGTGTATAACTGATGGTTTTATTTATGTTTGTGTTTCTGGCTCCAAGGCTCTCTGAATGTCCTCTAAGTGGATTACTACAATAAATCTGGTGACTTTATAACCTGAGCACTTCCCAGAATTACTGCATATGATCTCATTATCAGATAGAAACTGATAACCATAACGTCAGCAGTTTGAATCCTTTGATCGCCTGAGACAGCCTGGACAGGATGGGATTTTGAAAAACTTTGTTATTTCATAGGAATTACTGTGAATTTGAACACATAAAAGACACTTATCCCCTAGTTTCTTCAGCTGAGATGCGTGTTCCACTGTTTCCTTGTCTGTGTTGTCCTGCTTTATCATGCCACATACTGTATACAAGATGTTCTGTATGCATTTACCACAGCTCAGCTTTACTGGATTAGTGGTTTATTCAGTCATGTTGGAGAAAACAGTACAACCTTGTGGATCAATTTCAAGGTTGAAATGTAGTTTGGACGTCAGCCCTGGCTGCTTTTCTGTCACATTCCTAAAACTGCAAATGTCGTCTGAAAACATACAACAATACACCATTTGACAGTTTATACTGAAAATGATGGTGCAATGCTCAGTGTGTTCACAAGCTGAGTTCAGAAAAATACAGTAAGATTTCACAGATGAAAACGGTCGTGACAACATGCACTAAGTTCAGACACAGACTTGGCATTTTGATGTGATTCAATACAAAGGACATGAGAGGACAGACAGCTTTCCTGATGAGGCTTAAAATGGTGCAACCATTGGACACCTACTATATGTAGATTTAGAGCAAGGTGATCCCGAAAATGAATTTCTCTCCTCCTAAAAGCATGGAAAAAGGCACTGTGCATTGACTGTAAGGCTCCAGTGGTTATCTGCATATTTCTTATCAGTGCACGTGCCAGGCAGCTCTCTAGTACGTTTCAATGTATTACCACTAGATGGAGACACAGCTATATGTTTCATTTTCATTTGGAAACAACTTGAGGAGAGGTGGATATGATCTCATCTCAAACACGGTGTTATAAATAGCACTGGAGGAATGATACTGCAAATTACTGTAAATACTGTGGATTGGTATTCAAAATGTAATTGCACTCCTTAGTGTGATACACCACCTCAGTCCATGTGACGAGGTGTATTTGCAGTGTGGGTGAGCGAGAGTGAGAAAGAGATATAACAAGTGTCTTCACTCTGTGTGTGTTTTTTATTGCCTGTGTTTGTATAGGTGGCTGCCTTGTCCATGTGTGTTGTTGTTGTTGTCCCCTGCTGGGCTGAGCCTCTCAGCAGGCAGCGCTCATGAATCACTCCTTATCAGGGTCCTTTACTGTCGGGAGGTGCAGTGACTCAAGCGGCTTGGCTGAGTAGTCTTGAATCACCCCCTAGTTAAAAGCCGCCCATACAGGCTGAGAGAGGGCGGCCGTGCTTGCCGGCGCAGCATGCTGCTTTAAAAGTCAGATCTGCCGATACACACTGTGCACCTACATCTAAGCCAGGGCTCATTGGCACTGGAGGCAATTAAGTTCACCCATGCAAGTCAATTCAATTATGCATCTGTGATGAGCCCTGAAATACCACAGAGCAAGACGTATGGTGTGGCCTCACACGAGGCCACTTTACTTTAGCCTCAGCCTCCCAAAATTTTGAGGTTGGATATTGTTATCAAGGGAGTATTCAAGTTTTTATTCTCTTCTACAATAACTGCATAAACAAAGTTAGACTAATACTGCAGATCTGCCGTTAACTAAGATGCATTTTCTGTATGATATATTAAAGATGAAAGATAAACTTTATTAAATCCATGGGGGGGAATTTGTATCCTTGCAGCAGCAGCAGGATATAGATGAGGTTAGGTATCAGGCGTAGTTAGAGAGAAAAAAATATTTACATTTGTTGAACCTACAACAGGAGGTGCTTTAATTATAACCACACTTTAAATCTTCATCTCCATAGGAATCTCACCATCTTTGTTTTTATGCACACAGCAGAAAAAACTAAAAGTGAGCAAGCTGAGATTGAACAGCATGTAAAACTATTGGAGAGTAAACCAGCCAGGCTGTAATAGGAAAATAAATGGAGCATTCTGCTTTGCTATCTTTCCGACTGTGTGTGTGTGTCTGTATGTGTGTGCGGACATAAACACAATGAGCTCTCCGAGGAGCTGTAACTCAAAGGGACGCTGACTGAGCTGGAGGAGAGAAAAACAAAGAGTTGTTCCTGGGAAGATGGCCGCTTCTGGCACTGGATCACAGCTCACACAGACAAAGCAGAGGGAGAGCCTTGGAATGTGTGTGTGAGCAATATGTAAAGTAGTGGAAATAGGGGTGTATAGCCAAGCTTTTTCATAGAGGATCTCTTAATTAGAAGTCAATTGAGTAACCTTGAAGTGGTTGATGGTTGGGTTCACCATGTGAGGACCTCATCATGGAGTCTGTAAAAAAATGGCTGGATAATGTTTTTTGTGGCTCCAGAGGGAGCTTTGTCAAGACTGACGCTGGGAGTAGTGAATGAGCGAACAAGTGGGATGATTTTGGACAAATAGCCCAGGTGATGTCATAGTGATGTCATCAGGGTTATCTCACCTTGTGGCATCACAAACAAAGAGCTTGGAGATTTAAAGATGTGCATTTCCTGGGCAGGAACTGTCAAATAAGGAGATTCTTGACAGACTGCTACGACCTTTCAGACGAGGACCATGTGACTGATGCGGGTAGCCAAGCTTTTTCTACAGCTAGCGAGCTAATCTCATAGCATGTTTACTGCCAGCTGACCACTACTGTCTGTTATTTTACAGACCACACTGGCTGTTGATTTGAAAATGTTTTTTTTTTTTTATAGTATATGAAAGAATCATGCTATGGCCGCATTTCAGAGCGAGTAGATTTTTGAAAATGAGTTGTTTCCTGTTAACTACAAAAGCATTGAGGTGTGTCCTCTTTATTATCTGATATTTCTTTGGACAGTGTGAACTTTATCAAAATGCAACTTGAAATTTCTGAAGTTCCCCTTTTCATTTGATTTCGTATTCAAATCCTATTTGACCCAGGTCTGAATGATGGTGGTAGTAACAGACTCCCAAAAACATACAAAGTAGATTTCTTTTGTCACACAAGCTGTGTTGGAGGTACATCAAGGACTCTGACAGCTGTTGTGCAATTACATTATGCATACCTAATTGCATCACACGTGTTATTTTTTTAGATCACTACCCAGTACTTTACACTTCACTTATGTAATCCTTTTTCATCCTACTCTCAACAGCAAAAAAAAAATGCGCCTTTGAATTAAAGATATAAATATTTTTCTGTTTGCCATTAGGAACAGCCAAATAAAAATTGGTCTGTCAGAGGCACTAAAAGCACCAACTGCAGTGTTTTAAAGGTACAACAACAAGCTAACAGAGGTATAATAAACCTTGTTGTCTTCATGAGTTCTGCTGAGCGCTGCCACCAAAGGACAAGCTTGTGTGATTATGTATTCTGTGCAGAAGGCTGCGTATCCGAATCAATCTCATGCTCTGCCAGAGAGATATTTCTCCATAATTTGATTCCAAGCCAGAACTGTAAAAAAAAAAAAAGAAAAAGAAAAACACCACAGGTCACAAATGTTTGAATAATTTCTCTAATCATGCAGAACTCGCATCATGAAACACAAGCAAGCATCAATTGCTGACTGACAGCACATCCACCAGATGCATGAAATGATGTGTATGTGGACTATTTTCTGTTGAAACTGATGATGACATAGTGACTGTTTGAAATTGGTCAGGAAAAGACAATTACTTCAGGCTTGTGGAAGTGACACCTCAAAGTGGTCTTTAATCTTAATTTCATTGCCTAAAGGGCATGCATCTGCCAGAGTAGAACAATATTGATCTGTGTGACTAATTTATTTACTTTCATCTTCATTTTCATGGGCATACATGTTAGCAGGTTGACATGCTGTTTGAACCACCACTGACAGCAGTGTCCTTGTCATGCTCCCTTTAGGTCGATACCTGCGCCTGAAAATGTTCCGTGAGGATCATGGCTCCTGGATGACTATGTTCTTCAGCACCATCCTCTTCCTCTTCATCTTCTCACACATCTACAACCTTTTCCTGCTGATGGCTGGAAGCATGGAGTAAGCCATTCAATCTCTCTCTCTCTCTCTGTCTCTGCCCCTTTTCCTTCATTCTCTGCTTCCCATTTGTTACACACTGTACGCTCCCCTTTGGCTGGCGTGATTGATCTAAACGTCTTGCCTGAACAGAGACCCGATACCAGCCTGATTAATCAGCCCAGACTTTAAATCACAGGTAGGAGCTAGGCAAGGGGAGGGTGGTTAATCCTGAAAGATCACCTTCAGCAACCCACACTTATTCTCCCATGATCCTGACTTATTTTTTGACACCTCTCTGGCTGAAAACCAAGAGGCTTTTGCCACATCTCTCTCAGTTTGTGCCTCGGTTTTTGCTCCTGTTGCTCCAGCTTACCTGCTGAGAGACCACTGTGCACAGCAGAGCTTGACACCCACACATCAAGCCGATGACAGGAATCCGTTTATGCATTTGCAATGTGTCCGTCTAGAGGAAGGAAAACATGCCCTTGAAGCCAGCCAGCCAGAGACGAGGTCACAGCGAGGTGATTTACCATTTTGTTTGTTTGGGCTGTTAAAAAAAAAACCCAGTGTGGCAGGTGTCTATTCAGGTACAAGCTGTCAAGAGGGAGGCCAGGGCTGTAATGGGATCTGTCTATACAACGCTGCTTTCCCATATTAACAACAAGCGTCAACTATCCATAAGATGCAGGCAGATGAAGGCTATTAGCTAGCAGGCAAGGTGCTGTGTTTTTCTGTGGCCAGAGGGATGAGTTTGTATAATCAGCCCATCTGTCACTCTGGCCGACGCAGTGACACCGGCATCCATCTTGTCCGCTCTCTCTGGTTGGCCGAGAAAAAGGAAGCGCGCGGCTGAGCAGGGGGGCAGGTCCACCGAGACGATGAATGTTGCTTGCTCAGGGAAAAGTTACATTTGCAGTCACACTGAGTGCATCTGTCACAAAAAGGATTCCTTTTTACTGCCTCTCATTTCAGCTTTGAAATGTCAAGAAAAGGGGCCCCTTTTTCAGTCTGTCAGTATATTTTTGTCCTGTATGTTTCACAAGATGACATCCGGATAATAGAGAAAAATAATGACTTACTCGTTTTTTGAGATGTAACATATAATTTATATCCATCTAACATCTCCAAGTCACACTGTCACCATTCATATTAGCTGCATCAGTTGTCCAGATATAAAAAGTAGCAACCATAACAGCTTATTAAACAATTACACTGGCTGACACAACACTAAAACCCATCCATAATTAATTGCTTTGGATGTGTGTTGTGCACTGACATCAGTTACTTGACGCTGCAAAGCTCTTCTCACAAAGACAGATGGTGCTGTTGTAAAGCGAGTGAACCTGACCCTGCTAAGACACCTGGTCGTTTTCTGCACTCACAGACAACCTCCACCCCCACCCCCACCCCCACACACACACACACACTCCCTCCCCTCCCCTCCCTTCCCTTCCCGTCCCTCTTTCCCGCTTGTTTTCTTTCTGCTCCAGCAGTATGTCCACCAAGGACCCGGGCCCTGCCAAAAACCATTAGTGTTCACATCTCTGCTCAAGACCGACATGTAAGAGCAGTGTTCACACTCTGCCAGGATGCCCCTCAGAAGACGGGCTCCAGGGCTGCGATAGCATGAATGCAGCAGAGTGAGGGAAAAGGTGGCAGAGAGAGGGAGGGAGTGAATCGGGGGGGTGGGGTGGGGGGTTTGTGGGAGAAGTGCTACAGCCCTGATGATGCGGTGAAAGTTAAGTCTTTTGATCTATGTCCAAACTCTATTTGCATGCACCCCCACCCCACCAATCCCTCCTCCAACCATTCCCTCACCCCGCAGCGAGGCTGTTGTAGTTTTCTCTTTTGCCACAGCACAAAGGCAAAGTACAATATCCCTTTGTGGCTGCAGCTGGCCCTCTGTGAGAATGAATGGTGTTTTTCCTTTTCATTTGTACTGAGAGAACAAGCCACTGTGAGGTATTGTTACTGCCAAGGGTTTTTAAAGGGTAGGTATTTTGGCATGGGTTAGCTGGCTTTGACATCTAGCCATGATGGTGCACTGCGGGGGATGCTCTTCTGGTGGCTACACAGGGTGTCCCACACACACACGCACACACACACACCAAACACATATTGTTCACGTCTTACACTTTGCTTGAGCTAGCCGTTGGGACATGTATGTGTGTGTGTGTGTGTGTGTGTGTGTGTGTGTGTGTTTGTGTGTTTGTGTGTTTGTGGTAAGATTGGGGGGTTGGCGTCTGTCTCCCTGCTGTCTCCCCGACCTGATGCTGTATGCTGCCTGTGCCCTTCGCTCATTAATATGCTTTAATTTTCTTTGACCTTTCAGTCAGTCTTGAGCTTGATTTAATTAAAACTAGCGATACACCCACAAGGAAAGAAGATAAACTGCGCCATTAGAACAGTAAACAATCACTGATAAGAGAGTGTATATCTTTTTGAATGAGAAGCTTTTATTCATGTTTAGTCATGTCAATCAGTTCATCAGAGCCATTATCTCACTAGCTCAAAGAGATTTCCAGACTGTGTAATCTTACACATGTCCAACAGTGTGTTAGCCAATATTTAAGCAGCCACTTCTAGGTCAACAGCTATCAACCTGTTACCTGGCTTATGTCATATCAGGGGGGAAAAAAGCCCTGTCCATTGTGGCTCCCTGGGAGCTTTAATTCACACTTGTTACCAAACCCTCACATCTGGGCTATTTGCATTTTAATGTAACTGTCAGATTAAGAGGAGGCTGTTTGTGTGAAACCAGGGGAGTGTGACCGCCCAGGGAGTTTGACAGGCTTCATGAATGTTCTGTCACGCCGCACAATCCCATTCAGCCATCTTATGGCGCCATTACCAGCCGAAATCAGCCCCTAATTAGATGGTGTTATTTAATTAAGACGGCCCAATGCGTGGCGTACACATTAATCATGACTAATTTAGAGAAAGGGGGTGGTAAAGAATGTGAAGGTGGAGGGTAGGAGGAGAGGTAGGGAGTATGTGGGGAAACTAATGAGGAACTGCAGTAGGATAGGGACAGTGAAGCTGTAAAATGATGTCTGTACTTCTTCTGTTTGTTACTCAGTAGAGGAATAAATTGATAGATGTCAGGACGAGGGGGAAAAGTGGCAACAACTGAGCCATGAGTGCATGAAGCAGAGTGAAGGGGTGGCATTCAGTTGGTGGATATCTTTGATGAGGAGCAGGGAGGGGTGGATTTGGCATTTGACTACAGCGATACCCTGAGTGGGATTAGACCCCATCGTGTAAGGGTATTTGTCTTTGTTTTCCGTGATCCTTTGTGCTGCGTGCATGCTAGTCCCCCTCGTCTGTCTGTTTGCTTGTCTGGCACTAAGCTTGGGTAATACCATGAACAAGTGGATTTAAAAGGCTGAATAAATAGTATGTTGTGGTATGTAGATGCCTCCTGTTGCATGCAAGCACACATGGGACTTGCTGCTGCCTTCACTATAGCAGCATTTTCTAACAATGGCCTCTATGATCTGGACTTTGAAATGTATGACTAACAAGCTGTCTGTCAGTTTTAGATGTAGATATTCATGCTGCAAAGACAGTTAACTGATATTGGTAGGTAATTACAAAGGTGATTAAACTACATTAGTTCACAAGGCTTAATGGTAGTGGCCAATCCATTGCTGACCAATAGTTTCCAAGTCCACAAGTTGCATTAAGTTGAAAAGTGTGCATGCTGTTAATTAACTCTCTCTCTCACTGTTCTAAAGTCAAAAAAGCCCCAAAAAAATACTTTAAAAAAAAAACTTAACCATCTCTTTATGCCCGGCTGTTGAGAAGTCATATGGCTTTTAAAACATGTCTAAACCAACTGCGTTGATATACTATCAACATGTTTGGTTTAGCTTAAAGAACACAAGCTTAATGACTGTGGGGTCATTGATAATCATACGTGCCTTTTTGAGGACTTCTTTCTTATTAAGCTGAACAAGATCTCTGTGTTTTGCTAAGAATTTTAGAGCAGTAAAAGGGACCTTGTATTCGACTCTTGACCTTTTGATATAAACTGGCAAATAAATGAAAAAGTTAAAATGTGGCAATGAAAGATATGTAAAATGTCAGGATTCTCCAGTCTAGTTAAAAGGAGTTTTATGCCATAGAGAGTGGAAGCACTGCTGAGTCTTTTTCATAATGCCATCTGTATCTTCACCTAATCTCCATCAAAGATGGTGGAGTTGTTGTGGAGGATTGTCTAGGAACTGTCTGCTCAGGTGATACTGTTCAGCAAATACTGTTGATTTTGATTTGTGGACATCTACAATTTCCTGTAGCTCTGTCTCCAATTTTACTGACATTGTCATTTTGGACAGGAAATTGTAAACACCCAGGCATTCTTAAGAGATACATCATGATATTTTACCCATGATAAGTTCTCTATCAGAGCACATTTTCCTTTTTTCAAACAAGATTTTTAGGCATAGGACAGTAAGATTAGAGTTAATGACATCTGTCGATGAGAAATTAATTGGCAGATAAATCTACAGTGAAAATAATCATTAGCTGCATCCCTAAAATAACTATTCAGAATATGTATGTTTAAATATGGCAATTTGCTTGTCAGTTTTGACCCTAACAATATTTGAGGCACCACCATAATGCCTTTATGAAGACGCTGTCAGAAACAGTTACTACTGGACCTTGATGTTGAAACCTGTTGCTGTTTGTAAATCACAGTAAATGTCTTGCAGTTTAGATAAATTGGTCTATCTTTGCCTTTCTCACTCTGCCGCTCTCATACATACACACACCCACACCTACTTTCTGAGCATATCTCCTGCTGTCTTTCACACTCCTACACATGCACATTACGTTGGTACCTCAAAAATGACTCATTACGTATTTACCAAATGTTTAGTCAGTGCAAAGCTTTCCTTCTTAAAGTCATTTTCTCTTCTCTCAGAATATCTCAGAAACAGACTGGGTGCTATATGAAACAGTGAGGTCAGTCATTTCCTCTCTGATTTTATTATCTTGCTGTTTTCTGGGACAGAGGGGAGGAGCATCAGCAGTGGCTGCGGCCCTTCACATACGTCACTGTCACATAAAGAAGAACAGTTGTAAACAATAAACATCATAACCTTGACAGCGGCGTGTGTCCGGTGGGAATATACAACGTGCATATTTGTGTTATAGATGTGTATAAGTGTGTATGTATGTGTTGTTGTGTTGCAGCGGGACAGATGGATTGTCCACGCATGTGTGAGTTTTTGTGTGTAGTACCACACAGCTACACTCCATTCAGTCTTGTCATCTCTTCATTATGTTTCACCATAACAATTAATATCTCTGATAACATTTCAGTTCCATCATTTGAAAGCTTAACATTTTGCATGTCATGTTCCCTTGTTACACTAATTTATTGCTGGTCCATAGCCAATTTCTCGAGAAAAAAAAAAATCATAAAGCATGTTCTGACATTTCTAAATACCACAGGTATTGCAGAACAAGTAATTTCAAGGCAGATAACCAAAAACAATACAAATGATTATGTTTATGAAGCAGTTAGTCTTCTTACTAGTTGTCTAAAATGATCCTTTCATGTCTGCTGTGCGTGTGCGTGTGTGTGTATGTGTATGTGTATGTATCTATGTTATCTTATTATCTGTGTTGAGTGTTGAGTTACCTCAGTTGAGGATAAACTCAGTTTGGTTTCTCACTTTTCTGGACTCAGCTTTATTTATCTTTTTTTTTTTTTTTTTTAAATCTACCTTCCTTTTACCTGTTGGTAATGTTGGTATATTTTAACCATGAACACGCCTGTTTCCTAACATTAACCAAGTGGTTATTTTTATAACCATGACCTCGAAAATCCCCTAACCTTAACAAAGTACTAATTTTAATACAAACCATGATATTTCCCTAAACCCAACCAAACCTTAGAGTTGTCGCAATGGTTTTGAGCATCACTGGCAAATGATGTCATCCTCTCGGACAACATCACAATGTGTAATTCTAAAACCATGTATTTTGTAGTTTAATTTGGAGGACCTCTTGGGGATACTAGTGTTCATATAAAGTTCCTCAATGTTAAGGTACAAGAAGACCTGGTTTTGGACCATTTTGTCGTCATGGAAAGCTTATAGTGGAAAAGGATGGTCTGATACAGCGCTGTCTGGGATATTGCCTGACGGTATTCGCTCCCATTCCTGAGAGGAAGGGAATGATAAGGACTAAAAGGACTCAATCTCCAGCCAGTTTAATACAATACGTGGTCTGATTCTGTGCTGAGTGATGAATAGAGATTGAGGGTTTAAGTTGCTTTGGGAGATTGTATAGTGATAGTGAAGAGAGTGTGTGTATTGACAGCTTTATGCTTCCTGGTAACTATTGCTGCTCAGCATTGTACACTGTAAATACAATGCTGGGTACTGTAGTGCACAGAGAGGAGACAGGCAATGCATTTCAATGTGGAGCCGGCCAAGGTCGAAATTTAATGTTCTGAATGAGTCCAGCCTTTACGGGGCAGAAGAGGTCACTCAGTTGCTACGGTCACTAAATCATTGGCTGTTTGACAGAGAAAACAAGTTAATTAAACCCAGCATGAAAGCATATATGTCCAAATGGACAGTGAAAACATTAATAGAAATCAGGGTATTTGATGACTCAGAGCAGTGAAAGCTCTCAGCATGCTGTTTTATAACCTTAATTATCAGGACTCCCATAGGCCTTGAAAATACTTGAGTTGGGACTTTGATAAAAAATAAAATTAAACCATAAATCCTTTATTTTAAATTGGTGAATATATGGACCTATAGAAGTGCTTGGTTTATGGCAAAGTATGACATTGCAAAAATGTTTTGGGCACTATGCCTCACTGTGGATTGTTGATGAAATTACTTTTATAGGTTTAGATGTAATTAAAAATTCCTTACAGGGCCAGTCCATTACTAACAGGCCTCCAGTATTTCCACAAAAAAGGAGCAATCTGATGGATTTTTATTGTAATACATTTGTGTAGGGCTGCGTCATATAGGTGAAATCAATACCATAATTTTAGTAATGCTTGTCTGATATTAATATCATTATATGGCAAGTGTACTGTCTGTATAATCACATATACAGGTAAAAAATTAAATTGATGTTCAATGTATTGAACCTTGTGTTATTTTGGACTGTATTATATTCCAGACTCTACAAGAAGCAGTGATTGAAAGTCAGTAACTAATTATATTGGGGTTTCATTACAGTGTGCTTGGAATGATTTCTTTTTTTGTAAAATGAAAACATGACATGGTCATATCTTCAGTGCTGAAATAATTAATTGATATGATGGTCAACCAACAAAAAATGAATTGCAACAGTTTTGATAATAATAGTTTCAGGTTCTTATTAAGTGAAAATGGCAAGCGTTTGCTGGTTTCAGCTTTCAAATATGAGGATTTGCAGCTTTTCTCTGCTTTATATCATTGTAAATTAAATTAAAGCTTGCACAATGAGTTGATTATTCAATCAGTAAATTGTCAATTAAATGTTAATTAGTTTCGTAATTACTAAGTAACATTAGACATTTATCGGTTTCAGCTTCTTAAATGTGAGGATTTGATATTATATGATATGATAGTAAACTGTATATTTGAAGGCTTGGGATTGCTACTAAGACTTAATTCATCTGTAAACTAATTGCTAATGAAAATAATCTTGTTGCAGCTCTGTTATGAATATCTTTGGGTTTTGTACTGTTGGTCAGTACAAATGACATTATCTCGGGCCTTGGGGAATTGTCTGTTTTTTTTTTTTTTTGTTTTTTTTTTTACCACTTAAGTGTTAGCTCTGGCCTTACATTGCTGCACCTTATCAAAAAGCTGAGTGTAACCCTGTGCACTAGACCTCATCACTGAAGATTCTGCAGCCAAATGTGTCATCACAACTACTTCTACTGAAAAGTCATACACAATAATGATGAGCTTCAAGTCTATCACAACTTGATATAAAACAATATTCAACCTATACATAAGTGCCAAATAGCTGAACAGACAAAGAAAATCTCAAGCTTCATCCAAAAAAATACAGTGACAGAGATATCATTGTTCCAACCACAGCATGTAAATGAGCTTTCTTAAAGAATCAAAGCCAAGCGCCAAAGATGTCACCAAAGTCAAAGAACAATGATCTTGCAGATTATCACTTTAGTGCAATAGATAAAATGGCCTTTTTCACTGGTTAATGTCAAACCAGGGTAACGTCCAAACTCATAACTCTATAACTTTATACCCTCTGTAGCACAAAATTGTAATTTCTTGCATGTGATGGAACAAGACTTTGAAAGGCATTGAAATGTCCTTGAATATTATGTCTGAACAAGTGTGGGAAACCTGATAACATTCCACAGAGGGTCAAAGCTGGCTGAGCTGGCCGGCTGGCACCGACACTGCCACTGGCTCTGCGATTAAGCCACGGGAGCCATTTTGGGGCTGATTATTCATGGTGCTACTGTACTGATGTTCCACCACACTGAATTCTCTCATTAGGTCACCCGGCTCTAAAGGCCATTAAATTTTCAGTCAGCATGAATAAGTCAGGGAGTTCTGCCTCTGATCATGCAGTGCGAAGAGTCCCCAAACTCATCATAGGTACTCTGCATTACAAAAAAAAAAAAAGAGAGACAGGAAAAAACCTCTCTTCAGGAGCGCAGGGGTAACATTTGCTCAATTAAATATGTGAGAAGGGCAGGGGTTGGCAGCGGGGTAGTTTTTTTAGATTTAAAACCTAGCATGTGGTGCCAGACAGCATTTCCAGAAGTATCGATTAGAATTTCGCTGCGGGTAAATGACTCCCAATGGGATCTCCTTGGTAACTGGAGCAGTGCCAAGCCACTGAATGTCTAACTGACTTAATGCAGATATAAATCGCCATTCCAATCAAGGCCGTTTTATTTGCGGGCTTGAGTGGGGCAATACGTCACCTGCGGTCATGCACGTTTTCGTCAATAAAATCCTGTCAGATCTGTTAAATGCGTGCTGCATTGATATCATATGATTTATAATGTTTCCTTCCAGGAAAGAATATGTGTTTCACAATTGCAGTAAACAGGTAGTTGGAAACTGTTGGCATTTTGGGTCACTGGCTTGCCGCAATTAGCAGTAGTGTGTAAAAGTGATTGTTCTGTATCACCTGTGAGCATTTATTATGCTATTCAGGTCTGAGCATATAATGTGAAAAGGCATGAGCAATTAGCATTAATTAAAAATGAACACCTATAAAAGCTTCTACATTAACTAATAGCTTAAAAGGATTACCCCCAGCTGCTTTTCAACTGATTATTTAGACTTGTGTGACAACGGCTCATTTACAAAGTGAATATCACACCAAATGGAACTCATAATGCAATCAACTAAAAGATGAAATGAAAATGAAACATATATAGAGGAAATCAACTATGCATGAGCAAGGTTGTAAGCAAAATTTTCCAGAGTCCTCTGTGCAATAGAAAACATTTTTATTGGTGTTTGCTGGCGGGCAGAAAATGACCGGGTAAAACAAAGACGAATGAAGCCATTGACTTCAAATACGACCTCTTGAAAGCACAGCCAGAGCCCTATCCATCGCCATCTATTATATTCATGAGTGTGACCTGTGGGGGGTGAGAGGCGCCCACCTGCTCCACTCAGCCTCTAAGACACTGGCTGCCAGGAGATCAAACAGGCCTCCTCGCTCCCCTCTGTTCTCCTCCTCTCTCCCCGGCACAAGTCCCATATAGGCGGCGACTGACCCACTTTTCCTCCCTCCTTGTGCTATTACCTGGAGAAAATGGAGTGATGTGAGTGTGTTGGGTGGGTGGGTTTGTGGGAATGAACAAAAGCTTCTCATCTTCACTTACTGTACAGAGATGAAGGCGTAACTAGGACTCCAAAGAAAGCACATCATTTCTTATCAGATACTATTGCATGTGAGATTGTTTCTCTAATGGTGTGTCTCGGGCCTAGTCTATGTTTCGCTTCTGTGCTGCTGCAGTTGATGTTAAGTGAGATCACTCAGATCCACTGCATTAACACTGGGGATCTCACTGGGTTGGCAGTGTTGATTCGAAATCAACTAGACACAAGACAAATTTGCCAAACAAATGGATAATTTGCCAAACACTGCAGGACCAAATGAAAGAGGTGATACTGCATAAATTCCATTGCACTGGGTTAAATTGTTTACAATCCCTGGGGCTTTATTGAAGGTAGAGCCATCGCTCATTGTTTTCATAGGATTAGATTGATATTGATTTACTCTGACAGCAAGCATCATGATACTTAGCGGCAGTGACCATTTTCGCTTTCGCCCTCCACTGACTCTCCCTCTGTTGGGTCTTTTTGTTAGTCCTCTTGCCTCCTTCCTTTTCTGCCTGCCTTTACTGCCCTCATAACATACACTACATTTTTTATGTCCTTATCACTCTTGGTCTTCTTCCATTGCAGACCTCACATGGTGACAGAATACATGGGCATCAGGAATGAGAGTTTTATGAAGATTGCTGCAGTGGGGACGTGGATGGGAGACTTTGTCACTGCTTGGATGGTGAGATTCCAACTCTTATGTATCCTCAACATTAGAGAGGTTTGCATTTATGAAAGGAACAATTTATTTTTTTTATCTCTGAAGTCAAACATTCAAATTTTAATCCTGTATTATTAAAAACACTTAAGCATAAAATAATATTTTTAACCACGCTGGCAGCATGGTTTGGTAACTTAAAAATATTTATATTCCGGAAGATGAATCTAAGTGGTTTTAGTGATCCCCAACTTTTAATGTAATGCCAACAGGTCAAAATTAACACTCGATTTCATGACAAAAAATAGCTCTAAATATCCAGTGGCTGAAATGAATGCCCATCAAGATGGGCTAAACATTTGTATGATATACCAACATGCTAAACTATTTTTGATATTGATATAGAAACAAATTTATTTTTCAATACCTTACCACAAGAAACATAGCAATGTTGTTTTTTTTTTTTATTTCATAGACCTCAGCTGTGATTGAGTGCAGCTTATGCAGTGCATGCGTCAAACTGGATTTACTATAATTACTAGTGTCCAACTTGGAAACCGCATTAACTTAAACATCCAAATTATAGCCATAATAAACACAAATTTATCTATAAGATCCAATATGGTGTTTAGTTATATGGAAGTGCCTTAAAAAACGAACAGACATGGATGCCTCACATATTCCAAAGTCTGCTTTTCATTGTAATGAAACCAAAATGCGCAGAATTTAAGCATTACATGATCAGCTGCAGTCACACAGCCATCTTCAGTTGTCTGGTGAGATGATGTTTGCATATCATAAACATGTCATCTCAAGTGACGTGGAGGCGGCATCAGGCTGATGAAAGTAAAGCCAGTTCTGACAGCACAGAGCCAAGTCTGAGAGGCTAAATTGGAGATAACCATAAGATACACCCATTTGAATTAGTTAGTTTGCAGCAAACACATTTCTCTAACATCATTTGCTCAGGCCAAACGTCCAATTCTTTGCCAAGTGGTGGTAAAGACAAGAATAGCATTTATACACCCACAGTTTTCTTTTCTTGTGTGAAATAAGCCTTGCAGGACTGCAAGTGTGGCTACTATAAGCTGAGTTTTTAGATCACAAGTCTTAGTTTAAGAATTATATAAAAATCATATTTATGACCTCATAAAATCAAGGTACGCTGTGAAACCATTCTTCACGCACTCAACTAATTTCTAGGTCAGGTGTATCCCCTCAACCATTATAAGGCACACAGTTACAGCCCTCTAACCAATCCAGTTCAATCTGCTACCAAATCCTTAGAGAAACATGCAGCTGTGATCTAAGGAGGGTCAAAGGGAACAATGGATGCACAGGGACGGACGGAGTATATTGGAGGAGAAATCTACCTCTGTTCATTTGTCAACATAAAGAGAGGAGGAGAGCTCCAGTGGGAGTGGACTACCTGTGGTGGGAGGAGTGGGGCTCTGACACCGGCATGCACACAGCTGAGACAACTTGACAAGCCCCTCACCGGTCACATTAGTATTCTACAGTACATACTGCAGAGAAAGAGAGAGGGAGGAAGGAGAGACAGGAGGAGTAAGAAACAGAGGTGAAGGGGAAAGGGAAATGTAAAAGTCTGATCGAAAGGGAGACGGGGGAAGCAGCGAGTGAGAAGGTGAATCGGGGAGACGGTGACGTCTGTGTGTGTTTGGGAGAGAAAGTTAGGCCATGGCAAACTGCTGATTCCAGAAATTACTCACAAGGTTTTTTACATTCGATTAATTCAACAAGGCACTTTGAAGATGACCTCTGTGTCTCCTACGCACAGCAGATTTACGGTGTGTCTTCACCAGATGAGCGGACAGGAAATGTCTGTTTTTGTAATGCTGCAATGCCAGAAACATCTCATAGATTGCCTGATTCAGATTCTTTTTCCAATACAAACTATATCTGCAGTGAGGCGCTTTATTGACAAATTGACCTTGCCTCTGCAGCTGCTTTACCCAAAGAATATAGTAGGAATTTTTAGTCTCGTGCAAAAAAGAAAATATGTTCTCTGACACAACCGTATATACAAACATCTACTTTAAATGACAAGTTGACAATGTGAAAAGATAATCGTTAACTGCTATAGCAAGTGGAAAGACAGGCACAACCACAACATTAATGAAACACTTATTGATGGTAATTATTGATGGTAATCACAGTCTCATTAGTATATAATCACAGACTAAGTGTTTTTCAATAGAGGTTATTCAATATTTGAATTTAAATAGCTACATTGTGTTTATAACTGCATCATTTAGCATTATTTATTATTTAGTAATTTGTTAGCATATATGTATTTACAAATGTGTGTAATTAAAATGTATTGGTTAACCAGAAGGTGGATAATCAATACCTGTTGGTGAAAACTGTCAACTTAACACTGTATCTAAAAACTGTTAATGATTTGTTGTTTCACTTGCACTGACTACAGTGTATGTGACACTGCCAAACGTATGTGGACACCCAAATTTACACCCATATGCGATTATTGAACATCTCATTCTAAAACCTTTAGGGCATTAATTTCCTTTTATGGCAAGTTCCCTTCTTCTAGGAAGGCTTTGCACAAGATTTCAATTACTAGAGCATTTGTTAGGTCAGACACTGATGCTGGGAGGTGAGACCTGGCTCACGGTCAGCAATCCTGTTCATCCTAAAGGTGTTGGATAGGTTTCCTAGGTTGCCTTTGAACAGAGCCAGAGTAGCTGTTTTTCTTGTTGCTAAGCTAAGACAAACTGTCTTAGCTAGGAAGGCTTTGTCTAAGCTAAGACAAACTGTCTTAGCTTAGTTAATCTCTTCTATATTCAGCTGCCACAATTAATAGTTACATGCACTTTAATTTCTTCAGGTGACAGATATGATGCTCCAGGATCAGCACTATCCAGACTGGGGCAAAGCAGCCAGGAGATTTTGGAAACAAGGCAACAACAGGATTGTACTCTTCTGGTATGTCGTCTACTTATAATGAGATGAAATGTCTATGTGTCTACATGTACATGATAAGATCTTTACTCCCTGCCAGTTCAGTAAATGAATGATATATTCCTACGAAGCTCTGTAGATATGTGTGTGTGTGCATGCATATGTGTGTGTGTTACATGGGCTCTCCAGTTCGTTGCAGGGTTACACGCAGTCAATAGCCATGTTAATCTTCCCTCACTCAGTGTCAGCACCTTTAATTAGAAGAACAGGGTGAAAATCAATGGACACAGCAAGGTCACGGGGCAAACCGCAGCCCTGCCTTTTACTTTGCGTACCACAAGCTGTGACCCTTAAATAACTGCGAAACAAATGCTGCAAACCATGTCTGATATGCCCATTACTAGAAAGCCAAGTAGAATTGTTCCCTGTTTAGATGATTTACACCACCAGCATGCAGTCCCAGCGGTGTTTCATTCACTGAAGCCGCTCAGTGCTGTCAGTCAAATACAACATGCGAACGCCTTCTCCAGTGGTTCATTCTAGGGTCACAGGGAGAAGTAAAGGACACGTGAAGAAGACGGATATGGTTGAAAGAGTCCGACATCTGTTTGATATGTACACAGAGAGCTCAAGACATAGACATCTCAAACTTCAAAGACAGTTTGGCCGCGGTGTTTAACATTTCCTTTCCCAGAATTGATTCACCTGCGATTAGAATGCAGGCGGATGAATTGTTCTGTGACTTTTTCTGCAGCCCTTCATTTTATTGATGGATGCCCCGACTCACACTGTCACAATCAATGCTGGATTTGACGAGCTATCATTTGATATTCAGTGCTTGAAATATGATTGATAAATGTGTTGCTGGATATATTTTGTCAATACACACTGAAGGGTCGTTGCAATTAGTAAAGGACAGCACCAGAAGTGCTGAGCAAAAGAATTCAACTGTGGAATAATAAAAACCCACAAAATTTTTCTCCCTAACAGTCGAAATGGGATAAGAGCTGTCATGCACTATCTGCAATGCAGCCAGCCGATGTGTGGTGTGAGAATGCACACAACACCACAGTAATCACTGAGTGACATTGAGACAAAACACACAGTGGAGAATAATACTAGCCTTTGTCACTGCGCCTCTCTTAAGATGGCTGAGAAATTTTCCAGTAAACAGTGAATGCAGAATTACTGCAATGTGACACCAACGAAACGTGAAAGAATGCAGAAATGAAAAGACGCAGCAATCACTCAGTGCAGGTAAATGAAATATTTTGGCTCATGTTAAATATGTAAATACATGGAAATATGTGTGCAGTAGCGATTTCGAATTACATTGTTTTTGCATCCACAAACAGACACAGTGTTCCTCTGTGCACATTCATCTTCCTGGAAGCTTTATCTATAGCCATTTTTCAAATCCAGTTAAAATTGTTGTTCAATACATTATTGAGTCAATGAAAAAGAGAAACTGAATGGTGCTTGATTTATCTTTTCTTGTAATTGACATTGGTGGGTTGTTTGTCTTCCAAGATATACAATATTAAGTGTGCACCTCCTCTAGATGTTTTGAAATTGCAAATATGTTTTTTCAAGGTCTTATACTTTTTAATGCACATCATTCATAGATTTTTTTCCCCTTTCCTTCTCTTCTCCTTCCATTTCTTGTCTTTGATTCCCTCTCTCTTTCCTCTCTACTCCTCCCTTTTCCTATTTTCTCCTCTCCTTTTTTCTTTCCTTCTGTCCTTAATCTTTCTTTTCTCTTCTTTCCTCTCTGCTCCTCTCCTTCCTTTTCTATCCTTCCTTTTTGTCTTCTCCTCTCTTCACGTCATCTCTCTCCAACCTCTCCTTACTTTCCTTCCTTCCTTGTCTTGCTTCTTTATCCTCTAATCTCCTCTCCTCTCCTCTCCTCTCCTCTCTTCACTCTTGCAGGACCGTGCTCATCTCTCTTACGTCAGTGGTGGTTCTGGTCATCAGTACCGATTGGATCAGCTGGGACAACCTAAACCGTGGCTTCCTGCCCAGCGATGAGGTCTCCAGAGCCTTCCTGGCCTCCTTCATCTTGGTCTTCGACCTTCTCATTGTCATGCAGGTATACCGCTCCCCTGTGGCCAATTAAAAAAAAAAAAAGGGGGGGGGGGGGGCTGGGACGTCTCTTGGCTTATTCCCCTACCCATCTTGCCAGTTCCCTATCCACCCTCCCCCCACTATTCATCAATGGGACACTGCGGCACAGAGCAGCGAGAGGGGTGTTTGATCACTCTCAGCTGGCATGGACACAGACACATGCACACACACACACATTCACCAGCACATATAGAGATAGACAAACTGTTGTTTACTCCTTTATATCTCCTCTCTTTCAGCCCCTCCATCCCTCTTTCCCAGACCTCCGCCATGAACTCACTCTTTCCGCCCCTACTCCCCCGTAAGCCTAGTTTATTTTCTTTAATGATGACTCACAAGATTGGAGTTTTTCTCACTTTCTCCCCCCTTCTTTTTTCCCACCCAGTATCCTCCCTCCCACAGGAGAGTGTACATCAATAAAGCCTGTGTCAGTGGCTCATGAATATGTAAATGTGTTTGTCTGGGCAAAAAAACACATAACTGTGTATTGAGGAGATAAACAGTGGGAAAAGGCTATTTTTTTCTCTCTCCCTCTCTCCCTCTCTCCCTATCTCTCTCTCATGCCCGTTAGCCAGGAGCCAGAACTGAAGGCCAATCATGTATGTGGTTTGACTGCAAGCCTAATTCAACATGGCTGGGCTCCTCCAAATGCTTAATGAACATATTTCACAAGGCCTTGTTGGTGGGTATTAGAGGACACGTTGCAAGACTAATATTTGGTATCCCCTAAATATACGTTTCTCCTCTGTTGATTATGCTAATTACTAAGAGCCTGCAATTGCAAGGGAGAATATCTTCTAGTGTTACAAATACACCACTCCACAGAGACCTAGCAAAAATGCTATTGTAATTCCCATGGTAATATGTATTAGAACAACTGTTGCACAAGTGATTTCTAGACTTATTTATTGAAACAGTTCATTATTTTAAGGAGGGCTTCTGGCTGCTCTTGGCAGTAATTACTTTACACTGTGGTGTTTTTCTCATTCATTTACCCAATTACTGTGATTATACAGATATATAGAAACCGCTAAGCCTACAGTTTGCAAACCTTTCCTCACCAGAGATGCTGGTGTCTTGCTGAGACTGGCCTTTTCAGCTTCCCGACCGGATCACCTCCCGTTTCCAGCCTCAGACCTGATGTAACTTGAAGCCCTTATTTTGACATCTCCGTTTGACTCCCCGGGCCACTCTGGACCTGCGACGCTCTCTCCCTTTAACTCGGCGGTATATCATTCCCCACTCGCATGGATTTGTTTACGATGGGCCCTTCTCATTTTCTGCACAGTGTACAGCAAGCACATTTACTACAGTTATTTATGACTTGAGTTAGCTTGTGCCGTTACAGGGCCCATCCACTGGCGGCCATCACTGCGTTCCACCAGTCAATAAAAAATTCCTCCCGACAGCTTCATTCACCTCCATCTTGGAGCACAGGGTGCCATAGTTAATCCCTTACCTCCATGAGAAAAGATGGGTGTTGTTGTTCTCAAACTAATTAGTGCCCCAATTAATGACCTGTCTGGATTTGCTTCCAAGCTGGGTTTTACTTTTTTGTACTATTTCTCTACATTTTCCCAACTGAATGTCAGATTCTTGTGTCCTTTGTGTATATGCATATACACATTTTCATATGTAGATGATTCGCTGATACTCTGCCAGTTTACCCTTCCTATATATGTTACATTGTTGTTGGAGGGAGGTCCATGGCTTAAATGCCATGCCTGTTAGTGCTATAGCAACAGATACTGCAGCTATGTTAATTAATATCCAGGGGGCCATCACCAAGCTGTTATGCTGTTCAAAGATATTGGCATGGGAGACTCTGGATCACATGAGGATATAGGGAATGCAGACATGTGGTAATTTCATGCAGCAAGACGCTCTGTGCAAATAACGGGAACCGAGAGGAAATGTGGCTAATGTCAAAAAAACTGTAATTGTGTGTGTGCCTTTTTTCATGAAAGAATCATCTCCAGCATCAGATGCTACAAAGTTAGCCCATAACATTTTTATATCAATTACAAATCAAAAAATGATTTTGAACCTGAAACTGGAGATCTTTTTTTCCTCTATCCAGAGCAACATTCAATTTTTTTCCAGATACATTCAATGATTCAACTTAAAAATACATTTTCATAAAGCTAGGTTTTCTTAGCCCATTAAGATGTGCCAATACGTGGTTTACACAGGACAGGTATTTTGGGAAACTTGCTCTTTAAAAATTTCCTGCAACCTGTAAAAAATTCATTTTTTTCATTTATGAATCATGTCTGTTTTTGCATGTTTAAAGAATAGTGAATGCTTTTAGCTGAAAATCACTTGCCACCAAATATAACCACACACTAGCAAAAAGAGCTAAGTGACACCACAGGGCACGGGCAGCTTCTAAATGTCAGTTTGGGGTGCCTGTTGATGTGTTTTGACGTGTTAAAATCCCAGTGCACATTAGCACACTCCACAAGCCTGTAAACACACAGTGTAGTCTAGAGTCTACAGCGGCTGGCACCATGTTTGACCTCTAGTCGGTGTATGAAGAGACTCCACAGAGACTTTGTATCAGCTAATATGAGAGAGTTCAGTGAAGTGTTCGACATCCAATAAAGCATAATACATGGCTGACATTGGTCATGTCAGCATGTTTATTTAAATGTGTTCCGTTTTCTTCAGCTGAGGCTATAGTATCACAGCTACAAGCTAAATTTATGTGACCGTGTGTGTGTGTGTGTGTGTTTTTTCCAGGATTGGGAGTTCCCTCACTTCATGGGTGACCTGGATATGAATCTACCAGGAATGTCAACAACGCACGTGAAGGTCAAGCTTCCTGTCTGCAAGCGTATCTTTAAAGAGGAGTACCACATTCATATCACAGGTACAGCTGCTGCATACAAAGAACAGGGTCATCTCATTGTTTCACAAGGAGTACATCTAGGTTTCCCAAACAGTTCTAAACACCCATATTCAGAAACTGATTAAGTAGCAGAAATCAAAGTGTCCACGAGGGAGACGTAACTTTGGCCTATTTCTGCATTGAATTGTGAATACTGAACATGCTGTGGCTGCTCCAGTTTTCCAGTTTCCTCTGTTGGGAAACAGTCTGATGGTGAAACCACAGCAACCATTTATAATACATGTGCAGCTGATGTGGCACACAGGTGCTTCCCTGTCGCGCGAGACGCGCCTCTCATCATCTTTCACATCTCTGCCTCTTGATGTTCTCGGTGAGCCAGTATATTTCCCATTTAAAACCATCCTCCCGGTTTCTCCATTTTGTTCTGCCACGTGCACACGGCAACTCACAACCATCAAGAGAAGGCAGAACCAATGTTCCTGTGCTAAATGTTAAGCTGTTCAAACGCTCAGTGATTCGCGAAAGGTTGTTAACCCTAATGCATTGCATATCCATTAAGCATTATGGAAATGACTCCGGTGCGACGTGATTGGTTTAACTAAAAGCTTATTAACAACATATCTCGGGGAGAGGAAGGGAGCGGTGTCACGTATACCCAGGGAGACATCTGCCTGCTATCAGTCAACCTGGGGAGATGGCTGTCTCATGGTAATGTAGTGATCTCGTTAGAAGATACTGTAGAGGAAGTAGCACCTGCAAATGGATCTATCTGTCTCCATGCATGAGCTATATGCAAAGAAAGAGGGACCACTGATAAATGAATGTGACAGCATATCTGTCTGTCTGACTCTGCCCTCTAAATCTTGTTTGGAGTGTGCTTGCATTGTACATCAATCTGCCTGCCTGTTAAATTATCTGTACAGTGCATGCATGTTTATTCCTTGCTTGTTTGTCAAAAGATAGCCCAGTTTGTAATCTAATGCACGCCACATGTCTCGTTACAGGTAAGTGGTTCAACTACGGAATCATCTTCCTCGTGCTCATTTTGGACCTTAACATGTGGAAGAACCAGATCTTCTACAAGCCCTATGAATATGGTCAGTACGTAGGGCCAGGTGAAAAGATCTACACAGTGGAGGAACCAGAAACACTCAGGAACTTCAACCACAGTACGCTCACCTACGAGTGGCGCTCCACCAACATCAACCCCGGCACCAACCAGAGCTACGTGGAGCGAGATATGTTCCTACACAGCCGCTACATCGGAGCCAGCCTGGACGTCAAGTGCCTGGCCTTCATCCCAAGTCTGGCAGCGTTCGTCCTCTTCGGGTTCTTCATCTGGCTGTTTGGGCGATTTCAGGACAGCGAGACCTTCACTGAAAATCAAGACAAGACGTACGAGAGGATAAAGAGGAAGTCGCCATCGGAGTACAGCAAGGACATGGGCGTGACGCCAGAAGAAATGCACGTGACCATGAGCGATAGTTTAAAACGGTCAGGAACGCCCATGCTTCTCTCAGTGGACGGGCCACATTTTGGTGCAACGCCCTCCACAAACTCAACTATTTCCATGGAAACCCAAGAGACGCATCCGAGCATTGTGATAGACAACATAGTGCAGGAGGAACCAGCAGTCTCTTTCGATGTCCACAAACTCTCTCCGTGACCTTATGGACTTCTGAGACTTTAGAACTACAGACAGATTGAAAAGGAGAGCCCTGGAATGATGGTGTAGTTCATCAAGATGTTGAATTGTTGCTTTTCTTCGGATAAGACCAAGATGCAACAGAAAGATGTTCAACACATCTTGTCATGAGACTCTAAAGAAGGACAAAGTGATATTCACCAAACTAATGCAGTGGCTGTTGCAATTGTATTAATATATTTTTCTAAACCAACCTTTTTACAAGCCCCAAAAACAGCACCAATTCCAATAACTAACACATCTTTTAAAAAAGAATGCAAACACTTAATTGACATGGTGCTCGCTCCAATTTTGCATTTTCATAATTCAATTTTGTCACAGTAAACTATTTTGGTGCCTATATCAGAGGAGCATTTCTACAGTCGTGACTGTATCACACCAGTGTTACAGCTACAGTAGTGCCTTGATATTTCATATGTTGAGATACAGACAGAAACATATTCTGACAGTCTATACTACTATAGGCAACAAGATGGAAGATGTCCTGGTTATAGTCTGCTATGTTAATGTTTTATATATGCTTTCATATCATACTGTATGGACAATTATTACCTCATTTGATCGTCAGACTTAATCATTTTAATTTATTTTTGTGACGTCTTCTCTCACTCAATTTTAAATGTGTCATCCTTGTTGAAATGATATGATTATGAACATCAATATATGTTGATGACCTATTCATATCCCCTCAGCTGATATTAGTTGCAGAGATAATAAATGCAATCAGCAGAGATCAAATAGCAAACCAACGAGCCACCTCATGATTGCTTATGCGGCTGCTGCACCTAGACTGAATACCAACAGAGTCAGAAAGGTGGTTTTGCCCTTGGCATAAACATGCCATTGAAGTGCAGGGGAGGCTTCTGCTCCAAAGCTCAGGGCTTCTTTATGTCTAGATAAACCTTGAAAGTTTTAGAAGCACTTTTGCAGTCATGGTAAATGCATGAAAAATATTTATTTGAAACATTCTCCTACTGTAAAAAAATAAATAAATAAAAAAATCATTGGTTTCAAACACAACTGCAACCTGCAACATTTATCTTTACACTGGCTTTGAAAGTGTTTACTTCCTCTGGTATGCAGTTTCTTTAAAATATACATATTTTGGTCCAGAAAAATGTATCATTGAAATTATTATTACATTACTAACTTCTTTCATGTAAGTTTATCATGTATAAAGGAGTACTATTAGTGACCAAAGATGCAAAATAATACAGTATTTTCAACAAACTATGCTGCATAACAAAATATGCTAATTTAAAAGGGGTATACATATTCATGACAGTCAGAGTAGAATGATATTATGTGCTCTTGCATCACTCTGTGTTGTAATACACAGTAATGTACTATAATATCCTGGAAAATTATTTCCCTAAAAAGAGGAAACTACTAAAAATAACTGCATCCTTAGCTCCCTAACAACCCAATGCTGACAAAATCTTGTTCAGCATTTTCCACTTTCAGTGTAACCTGCTTTGTTGCTTACATTCTCCCACAAAAGATACAGTAGTGCTCCTCCACACAGGAATTTGGAGCCTGGAGTGTGCCACCAGAACAGTACTACAGACTTGTGCAGCACTTAATTTTAATTTTTAAAGAAATATTTTAAATCATTAAATTTAATTACATTCACACATTTATATACTCAATAATGAAGCTTAATTTAATTTAATTTTTCTGTTAATGATTCAATGTTCTTATTCTGTCTTTGAAAGATAAATTAGCTAAAAATGGAATTGCAACATTAATTGAGAAGAGGCTTTTAAATGTGATTTTTTGATATTGGAGTTGCTTATGTGTTGGCCAGTCATTTCCCATCTAACAATTAATTTGTTTGCTGCTCCACTATTTACGGTTTTCATTTAATGAACAATTTATTTTAATGTGTCTTCACATTTAGACACATCTCATCCCTGCATACACATGACATTGAGACACAAAAGGGAAACTGTAAATGTGTAAATATTGCTCTTTTTAGTTTATAAATCCACCATTAAAATTTAGCTTTTGTAATGTATTAATTTATTAATTGATCATTGTTAAACACTGTTACTCTATAATTATTCTGGCGGCACACTCCACACTCCATACGCTGATGCTTTGTGCGTGCGTGTATTTGGCTGTTTATGTACAATGTTGGGGGCAGAGGCATCCATCTGTGTATGTAAAGGATGTTTTATACTTAACTGTGCATGTTGTGTGTGTGTGTGTGTGTCTGTGTGCATGTGTGCACTGGAGGCTTGTGAAGTGTTTACTACACTTGTTTTAGACAAAGGCCATTCTGTGAAGAGGTCAGTTTATTTAGCATAATTGGTTTCCAGCTCTCAGTTCTGTAATTATCCTTTTATACATTACAGCTCTATGAAGACATTAGATATTAGTGTTTCACCAAAGGGCAGAACCTCTTTGGACTTGAAGGGCGTTCAGTATGTTTGTAATGTACTGTGTTTAGTTTAAAAGTGAGGCGTTTCCCCTTTGTCGCTCATGCTATTTTCATTGTGTTGCGAAATTGACACCTCCTTCAGTTCCTGTGTATTGTACTGAACATCTGTTAAACTTTGTCTTACCAATAAATTAATACATTTGTTATATACTCTGACTGGTTACTGATCTTGTTACGTAATTTGCAGCAAGAAAAGTTCCATTTTACGATTTTCCATATGCTTGGGAAATAGTTGCCAGGCAACAGCTAAGGTCAGGCTTTTTGCAGCTGCTGACCCAATTAATATGGGCGACATGAGAAATAATGATACTATCTTCACAAGGACACTTGAATATGTAGCCCTGCATACACATGACACCCAGCTCAGATTAGTATGAGTCCTGCTTGGGGCCTATCCACTGTTTGATTTATGCCAGTGGGAAACAATTTACATTTTTTATGTGTTTTGTTTTGTTGTTGGGTTAGTTTCCAGAACATGTGTATGTGTAAATGAGTTAGCCTATAGATTGGATCGAACAGGTCTGAGGAACAAAAACTGGATACAGACAGAATTGGTTTAAGGCAGTCTGGGGATGTTACTCCACCAAGAGGACACAAGATAAATCTGAGGGGCTGCAAGGTTATCAATGGGATAGGAAAAAAAGAAAAATCAGCTTTGCTACAGAAAATTATGGCTTTTTCAAATTTTTCTCAGTTTTTAGCCATAGCAGCAGTAGTAGTAGTGGTAAGAGGTAGGACGACCACGTCCATATAAATCAGCTGACAAAGATATATCCATGTCTCACAATTAGTTGAATTAAATGATCTGAAATTAGAAGAGGAAATTACTTTCTGGTAAAACTCCTCAGACCTCATTGCCAAATGCACTAGTAGATATTGGTTTGTCTTCAGAGGCTGAAACCCAAAAGATCAGGGGGGAATACATTGAGGAGAGAGTTATGAAAGATTTTTGATGGAGCAGCAGTTAAATTGACTAATTTGTGGCCATGATACCACAGGTCTAATCTCTACACTAGTCCATCATCAGTGCCCATGTATCCTGTGAAGTGTAATTGCATTCACAAAACTGAACCCTGCCTTTCTACTCGCTGTAAATTATCTTCAATAAGAGCATCAGCCAGGTGCTTTTAATGGTAAATATGAAAAAAAAAAACATGCTGTGTGAAAACCAAATAGCAGTTTGAACACCTGAGGTCTTACTGTTGCTTGTTGTTTGTCTGGGATCTCATTGACAGAGAGTATTAGCTGTTTGACTGAGGCCTCTCCTAAGTCTGCCATTGAGCTGAGAAATGAGATATTGATTTTTGGAGGACCATGCAGTAATTGAGAGAACACATCAAAACTGGAGTTTCAAAAATGTTTGTAGGGTGCTGGAGTCTGATGCCCATGTTGTGTTACCAGTGTATTGACTACTTCCTCAGCGCAGTGGATGCATTCACAATCGATTTAACTCTGCTTTTAATCAAATTTTTAAGATGCTTCTTTTTTCATGTCTTTGGGATCAAACTTTCTGGAGGCATTTTTGACACATTATTTACTATTTGTTCAGGAAAGACACAAGAACTGGATTTTTAAAAAATAAATAAATTAGCTGCTAGTGTTGTATCTACAGCTAAATATAAACCAGAAAAATCCCCCAGAGGAGGAAAGCCATAGCCACAGATCAACTGGAATCTCCTCTACTGTCTTTGAGCTATCCTTCAATTAGATCAGTGTATCATGTCCTGACATGGCCCATCACTCTGTGCTGACAGCTCTGTGACTCTGGGAGACCATGTGAAATTTATCAGTGCAGTCAGTCCCAGCCAGCTACTTGGTTTCCCCCCCTCGGTCCCTTCGCCGAGCCCGAGATGGTTTCTGTCCCCAGTGGCCACAAGGGAAACAGAATTCATCACTAATTCCCTCTTCAGATTTCTGATACCTTACAGAGGAACATGTGGGTCGGATAAATCTCTCAACACGTCCAACAACTCACTCGGAGGACTGAATTCCCAGACATGGGTTTGTGATAATGATGTCTGCTTCACTATTCCTCTGTGGGGGAAGGTCGTCCGTTTTTATTTTAATTATTTTGAGTCAAATCAAGTGAAGAATGTAACGGTGAAAATTTGGACTAACCGTTGCACTGCTGGAGTGATTTGCAGCAGCAAGGACTTGAACAGCCAGTGACACATGTGAGGAGGATAATCCACTGTTGATAAATCCAGCTACTTTTAGTGATTTAACCCTGCATTTCTTTCATTCTAGAGTTTCAGTGCAGCAGAATGAATCAGTTCCTGATGAATGATGGCTATCCTGATTATTTAAGTTTCAGCTGCTGCTACAGTTAAATCTGGGACACAGAGCTATAGACTTAAGAGAATTTGCATTTGTCTGGGTCTTTGTTTTCACACAGACAGGTACAACAAAGTCACTTCTCTTCTTGTTCTGGCTGAGGCGCAATATGTTTGTACATTGTGCGTCAATCTAGCACATGTTGCTGGAAACTGACAAATACAAGAAAATAGAGCTTACACCATAGTGATAAAATGTAAATATTCTATGTTAATGCTTTTAACTGCATACATCCATATATGTTTCCCATATTTACTGCAAAGATGGTAAATGCCAAGTCAAAACTTATGAATTCTTTTAAGAAATGGCATGCTCCTGCTCTCTCTTTAACAAATAATATCTCTCCACAGAGATCCTTTTAACGATGGAGTGACTTTTGCAGACCAATTAGAGGCCTTTGAAGAATAGAAGATCACTGAAAATGTAATGAAAAACTGTCACACAGTACAAAATATCACTTGCTAATGCATTTTATCAATTTAAACTCTCCACTAAAGTAAAACTGACTTTTCTCTGTTGCCTTGCTTCGCCAGCCACAATCACAATGATATGTGTGGTCATTAACAGTGGATATAGGACAGGCAGTGAAGTGGACTCCCCGTGGGTCCAAGCATCTGTTGCAGAAGGTTCAGCACTGCCATGGAAAATTGGACATTTAGGAGCCAGCTGGAGGACCAGTCTGCCCTGCTGTGCCACTGCTACTCAGGTGCCCACTGGCTTCATGCCACCACCAGCTAGAAGCCACTGGACCAAAGCAGGCCAGATGGTGCCCTTGCCAACCTACGAGCAGCCGCTGCGAACTGCCCACTGTCCACTGCCCATGTCCCCTGTCCTATCATTCAACTCAGGGATGAGTTTGGAGTCATGATAACCTGAGGTAAAAAGTTTTTTGGGGGGAGAGAGGTGCAGAAAAAGCTCCAGTGAGCGGAGGGCTCATTGGAATATAAATGGGCCCTTAATACGCCACGTGTTTGTTAATGTAAGCAGCTGCAAGGTAGAGTCAGGGAATCAGTTGGTAGCAGATAGACCGCTCCACAGGGAAATAAAGCCATCTCCAGGCTGAACTCATTTGTCTGTGGTTCTGAACTGATAGATAATTATATTAGGAGCTTTAAGTGCTCTTCTGCGATACAAGTATTACTACCATCTCCAGAGGCGCAGGACAAAGTAGGGAGGAGAGGAATCTGTGTGCTACAACTGGGAGAGTCATCGCTCTGCATCCAAATATGTGGATTTTGAAGAGTATTCAACACAAGGGGCCACATTTGAAATCCAAATCATGGTACAACACTACAAGTATTGGATCAAAGATTTTACTGACTTTATATTACCCAAGTTAGTGTTGATAGTGATAGTGGGAGGCAAAATCTCTAAGCTCAGCACATTCTACCAAAAGCTGATAATAAAATTGTATTAAAAAAAAAAAAAGTGTTATGTACACAGTAATGTAAGTAAGTAAAGTGAAAGTGTGTTTTTTTAATTCATTTGCGCCAAGGATCCAACAGTGGTAGAAGAGAGATTCAGATCTGTTAAATAAAGGTAGCAATACCACAGAAAGTTCTGCACTTAAAATGTCACTTAAGTAAAAATACATTGAAAATATCAGCAAAATATACTTAAAGCATACAATGCAGCAAATTACCTCTAAATTGTAGCTACTTTATACAATTTTGTATTAAGTAGCTTGAAATGGAATATTATAGTGAAGTACAAGTACCTCAGATTTGGACTTACATGCGGTAATTGAGTAAATCTCCTGTTGTGGAGATTTAGCTGACTCAGTTTGCTCAGTTGTCATTGAGTTGTAATGTGTGTTAAAATGTCAGGTTTTTGTACCCGTGTGTGTGTGTGCACGCACGCACGCACGCGCGTGTATGTGGTTTTTGTATAGCCTTTGCAGCACGGGTCCATTCACAGTGCTGAGATCACTTTCTTGTTCACATCAGCTTTAAAGCTGAGTTTGAAAATTAATTCTCGACCCTGGCAACAGCAGTTGACAAAATATTCTCACCTTAAGGTCCATTTAATAGCTGTTCTGGAGCCTCATGAGCAGATGGGAGTTACCTTGGTTGTTACGTGAGTTGCTTTTCAATTTTATGACAACTAGGCAAAATGCATCTGCAGATGAAGATCATGTGATATGACTGAGAGCTCCAGAACATCTACTCTAGTAAATGGACCTTGAGTTAAGATTATTTTATCAAATGCTGTTAGATGTCTCATCAGTGATGACTATATCACTCAGATAAAACATATACATGCACCCTTTATAAAGAGTTTATTAAAGGTTAATGAATAATTCACCAATGCTTTATAAATCAATTATAAGACATTAATAAGAGCCATTTGACTAATTGGACTAAGTGATAATTTGTTTCTGGAAAAGTGCTGAAAATTTCATTTATTAACAACTTATTGGGCATTTATTAATTGATTATTAACACTATAGCATCATTATTACCTAACAGAAAGACTAAACACTGACCAGGATTTTTTTTTTAACAACTAATTAACTCTTCATGAAGGGTAAGTGGCACCATGAGCCTTTACAAATATCCATACGTGGCTAATTAACTTAGTGTTTAGTCTTTAAATAAGATGAATAGAAATAAATTAGAATCATGCATAAGCCAAAGACAAGAATTAAATGTAAATGGAAATACTTTATTTCACTATTACACAATAACAAGCTCGGAAAGGAAAATTACAAAAAAGAGAAATGGAACGAAATGCTACAAAGCACCACATAATATAGACGACTCATAAATGTGGCAACGAAACCTTATGCTAACTGCCTGTACTCTATCTAAGGTATCATCATCATCATCATCGAGATCAATTTAGAAATCAGCAAAAATGTTTGGACATCAAGCACAGTCATGCCAGTAATAGTAATATCTTACAGATTCATGTAGCAATGATTCAGAGTGGGGAATGGTGATCCTTAAAGGTTCACTCTAAGTAGTGAGACAGAAAAAAGAGAGTGGGTTTGAGGAAACTGTAGTCCATCATCTGTTTGGTATGATATAGGTTTGCATTTGGTATAAAGAGGAGTTGAGGAGGCAGACATGGGTCACAAAGTATTTGCAAAACACTTTTAATACTTTTAATGAGGTACCAGATGGGTGGAGTTCACCGTGTAGAATATAATATCAGAGCTAGAAATCAGCAGAAAGTACCTGAAGGTTAATTTTGTACAATTATCTGTATCTGACAATGTGACATTATATGAATTATCCTGATTAGTAACCCCCATCCATCTGGTTTAGCAGGCTAAATCAAATCCTAACAATGCAAACACTATTTGACCCATGCCTGTGAGGAGAACAGTGAAGTGACATAGGGGTGGTGTTACTTTTTTTTTTTTTTTTTTTACAATGGAGAACACTGTACAGGTGCCTTCAGATCTGCCAGGACTAAAGGCACATGGGATCCACTGAGCAACAGATGTGTCCGTTCTGGAAAGGAGAGTAAAGAGAAGACAAAGAAACATGTGAGTGAATTATTGTCACACTTCAACCTTGGGCAAACCCTTTTTGAATCTCAGCAGATAATATTTTAAGGTGGCGGTGGAGCTGCAGCATTCCTGCAGAATTCCTCTGGGCATCATTTCGGCACCAACTGATCCATTGATATTCTACTGAGAATACAAATGTGAATGGTCACAGCGTCAAGCCACTTTAAACTTAGGGGACTGATAAACTCCCTAGATTCCCAAAGGTTTGCAGGGACAGCACTGTATGTGCTAAATCACCAAAATGACCAAATCAGAGTGCTATAAAACAGACTGTACTGAATTAAGCACTGTTCAAAAACAGTAAGTTTGTGAATTGAATTCAGTGTAAATCTTTGTAAGACTATGAATATTTATCAGTTTGTCCATTAGGAATGGCTGCTATCTCTTGTCTAAGATGTGGACATTGTTGCCAAGCAAGTAGGGGAGAATATTTTATTGTTATTTTTGCAGGTACTACCTGTGCAAACATGTCTGCTTGTTTAACAGTGCAGAAGAGAACAGACTGTGATTCCCTGCTGTAGCTGAACCACAGGCCAGGAGATGAGAGGCTAACAGATGTTTTCTCAGAGTAGGTTTCTCTTGGTCTGAGGTTTTGGTTCATTTTTATTTAAAGGAATAATTCAACATTCTGGGAAATATGCTCATTGCTTTCTGGGTGAGAATGAGATGAGAAGATCGATGCCACCTTCATTCCTAAAATATGGATTTATGAGGATTTGACTTTCGATCCTTATGAGATGTAGTGAATTTTAAAGTCCAACACCAAATGCAAACACTCAAAGTCTTGAAGAAATAGCAGTCAGATGTCTGGCTGTTGGAGGCCTGCTTGGTAGTTCTGAGGATCTGGGCTCAATTCTTACTAGGCTCAATGAATTTTGATGTCTGACACCCAAAGCAAAGATTGAAAAGCATTTCAAGAGAAGCTCCCAATGTGAAGGGAATTTCATTCGTTGCTGTAAGGTCATGGCCAGTGCGTAGTTTGGTTCAAATTCTGTCCGTTTTCAGTATCTGAAGGAAATGTGTATCTTCTTACACTTCAATTTTTGGATTGATACAATGAGAGATGTGATTACTAGTTAAGAGGTGCTCTGGTTACATTTGGGAAGCACCAAGCTAGTGTTTCTGATATTTATGCTAAGCTAAGCCAGATGGCTGTAGCTTCATATTTAGCAGAAAGATATGTGAGTAGCAACAAGAAAGCATTAAGCATATTTCCCAAAATGTCAAACTACTGCTTTCAAAAAGAGCAGTGAGTAAATGTAAATGGGACACAATTCGTGTTAATAGCACACATGGACATTTGAAAGTGAATCGTTCTCAAATGGAACATCAGATTTTATTTGTTTTCCTCTCTGCTCTCTATAATGGTCTTGAACAAAAAACAGAAGCTGTTACATTCTTAGTATGAAAATTAGATTTTCTATCTCAAGGCATTCATTATCATGTGGAATCATGTGTGTTAGTTCACTAAACATGTTAGGGGTTACTCATTTCATTAAGCTCCCTTTATGTTTTGCCCCCTTCAACATATCACTACGCCTATAAATTTGGTTAAATTTGTCTTTTACATGTGCATGTTTGTGTGCAGGACAGAATCAGCACAGCTGCATCAACACCTCCAGACATATTTACCACCATGTGTAATAAATACAGTCATGAGGTGTTAAAGATGCACAAACTGCATCCACAATGCAAACTCTGGACCACAGTGTACTTTTTTTTCTGATAAGCACTGAGGGTTCTCAATTTCCAAACCATTTTTCTTCGCTGCCACTGAACTAGGCAAACTGTAATTTGCTGTCTCAAGGCTGCTGGCAGAGCTGGCGCCTTACCTTGCACTGGCACAGGGTGCACTCGGTGCCGTGTTTAATCCAGGAGGAGCCACTGAAGCGTGAGATGTTGTGCTCGTCCGTGCACGTCTTGGTGATGTCGTTGCGGATGGTGTCGGCCTGGCAGGGGTCGGTGACGCAGCGGGGACAGCACTCGCCCTCAGGCACCACGGTAAACTCGCAGTCCACGGGCGGGCACGGCAGAGGCCAGCAGTCCACCTGCCCCTGCTGTGAAGGTGGAGAGAGAGAGGGAGAGAGAGAATTTGACATGGACGAACAGACAGCAATAGAGAAAAGGAAAGAAAGTTACAAATATTCTCTGCTAACGCACTATTGCATTTTCCATACCTAAAGAAGTTACTCAAGCAAATACACATATTTCTCCTGACGCTGTGTATTTGCATGCTAGAGGGAGCGTCTCCACTTGATGAAAAAAAAAAAGTTGTTAAGGTACCTAGAAAATATAGATGAGCAGAGCAATCTTCCAACACACTCAGCAATTTTTTTTCAGACTGTAGAGGTAAATGCTCCAGCATTTTAATTGACTTGTTCTAGTCCCCCTCTCTTATTGTTGTTCCTATATTACTTTAAACTTTCAGCGCAGAAAGCCTTATTGGATTTCTCCTGCTGCCATTTTCTATTGGCCCGAGAAAACAGGTCTCATATATATATATATATATATATATATATATATATATATATATATATATTTTTTTTTTTTTTTTTTGCCAACTTTACACATTCTACCTACTGTAAGCTATATCATTCTGGCCTGACCCACTTCTGCTTACACTCATCAGTGAGCATTTCTGCCTTACACCTTATTGGGAAATGAAATATGAGCCCAGGCTGTATATGTTTAAACACACAAGGATATACAAAAGGCATACAAACACATAAAGTAACAAGAGGCTTGGTGCAAGTGGCCCGACGGGGATATTTAATATCACTGAAAATCGTCTGGCTCAGCATTTCAGAAATGTTGTTGTAAATTAGCCTGGCTATAAAGCGCAGGGCAGCGCTAATGCCCAATCCCTGCCTACATGTAGTGTGTAAACATTTGAAGTGGGAAATCCCCCCGAGTGGCACTCTTTGCCTGTAGCCAGAGGGAGGGATTGAATGCAGCCTCAGGTATCTGTCCCACACTGCGATAAGGGACACAGTCGTCTTTGTCTGTTTATGCAGATGTGCCCTATGATCACGAAGGAGGGAGAGATTTGCTATACAATCAGCTTTTATTTGCCTTGCAAACAGAACAGTGTGGCGTGTAAACTTGATCAAAGTAAAACTGAGGCCAATCTTTCATTTCTTTGTGATATTTCAGAAGGTTATTATTTAAATCTGGATTTGCATTCAGTGTCCATGGTACTTATCTCAATGCAATTTAATCTCTCTGCCTTTACATGGACAGATGTAAGGATTCACCATGCATAAGACTGAATGTTACAATATGCCTCCAGGATATTAAAAACTACTGACATTTATCTTTGCCCAGGAATTAGCCTGCAACAATCATGCTCCTTCTTTTATGTGCCTCGACCTAAAGTACAACCTATGGCTAAGGAACTCGACGCTTCTTTGATCCTCTGGCAATTTAACAAAATAAATCATCAAATCACAAGTGGCCCATGCGTGCGCAGTCTGCAAAGGCCACATTCTTGATTTCAAATGACTGCACGGCTCTAGCAGAGAGGGATTCACATCTCAGTCTTGGGAGAATGTTTTGCCCATCTGCCTGCTGTCACTGTGTATTTTAAGGGCCCCTGCTGAGCCTGGACAGCCATGGCTCTGCTAAGTGTAACAGCACTCAAGGTTCATTTCACGTCCCTGTCACGCCACTGGAGCCCCTGTAACGGTATCGTGCAGCAGAATTCTCCACTCGCCCTTTCAAGTGCTGCTCTTTACGCTCAGTGGCTGGTGGTCCCTTGCTTTGCGTGTATGTCTCCGTGCATCTTTAATTGAGGGGACGTATGAAAGGATCAGTATATGGTGCTGTGGTGACAGGTGTGACTACATTCTCAAACATGAGTATATGTGTGTGTACATGTGTATATTATGTACATAGCCATGTTTGTACATTGTATATGGGCGTGTGTGTGTGTGCTCTGCTGCTGCAACAGGCGCGCCCGCATTCTCAAATGTGTTTGTGTCTGCTTGTGTCAACATATATAAGTGCCTACAGTGAGCAGAGCCTTGGCGAGAGTGAAGCCGAGCGAACCCATTTTCAGCCGACTGTGCTTCCCCGCTGCCTCTCAGCTGAGCAGTGATTTTCAAGCTCTTCTATAATGGCTCGCTGTAAGAAATCCAAAAAGCAGCCCTCAGGTCCGGGCATCAGGACAGCATTACAATGGCGGGAGGGGAGGAAGCAAATGGCATTGCTGTTGCTACTCAGACCATAAATCTGTCAGAGTGGAAGCCAACTTATATTAGCTACAAGTATGACTGATCTTTAAAAGCTACAAAGAATGGGGAAAAAAGAAAAAGAAGTTGTAAAGTGCCTGTCTGAGATCCACAGTGAAGATGATTTGTGAGTCACTGAACAGACGGAGTGACGCTGGTGCATGTGTGCGTTACAGCTGCACGTGGGTGAGACAAGACAGTGGGGTAGAATGTAAAGGATGACATTTAATATGCATATAGCTGTATGGTGAGAGGGGCACCACAGGTATAAGGACGTATTGTTTTTGTCGAGTTGATAGGGCAACAGTTATGAAATGTTTGCCTGGTGATCTAACAGCAGCACTGTGTAAACCTTGAAAAAGGTCGACAAAGTAGAAGATGTGGACACAAATAAAACAGTGTATATGTCACAGTGTTATTTTGTTAAGTCTGAGAAATAGGATTGTATGTAGGACACTCGAAGCACAGAAACACACATGCAGCAAATGCTCATCAATCACAAAGCGTGCACTCTTTGTACAACCTTCTCAAAGCACACACAGATGATACACACTGTTACACCCTCCCTCTCTTGAAATACACATTCTCTCCTGTTCTCTTAACCTTGGAAGTATCCTTCAATAAAATGTATAATTCCATCACAGCAGACAACAGTCCTTTGAATTCTTTAAAATCTCACTAATCACTCACTCCCTTTCTTTTGCCACAAGATGAAAACCAATCTTCATTTTCTTCTCTCTGCAGCCTTCCTATTCACCTCTTAATCACTTCTCTCTAACCACAAAACTAACTTCTCTCCTTGACTCTTTTTTACAGAGCACATCTCTTATTCGTGAGCATTTCCATGGAGACTGGCATATTTGTTACATTTCTTGTGTGGGCTCTGCACCACCGGCAGTGAATGCTTATGTTGTTTTCACTCTCGCCGTAAAATGGCTCTGGATAAAGGCACTGACTAAATTCCCGCGATGTAAATTTCAGAAACACGTCGGGGTTAATGTATATGTCTCTACTCACCAGGCACTGGCACTGCTGGCAGTTCTCCACCCATGTGTCCCCGCTGCCATAGGTGAGCAGGCCATTCTGGTGCAGACACTGGCTGCTCAGTCGGGGGTCGCACTCGGGACAGCAGAACAGGTCAGCGTTGGGGTTGTCGCAGTCGCAGACCATCCTGCGGCACATGACTTGGCCAGCCTGAACGGAGAGCACAAGCACACGTATCACATGTGCAAAATTAAACATTGAGCATAAGCACACACGTACATGCATGCACAGACAAGGCCATTTGTTTAATGGGATCATTAAACATGTATGTTATGTCATAAATGTTGCAATAAAGGGTATGTAGCACATCCCTAGCAACTGTTTTGAAGCTGTGTTTTATGTTTATTTCAATCTCAGGTCATACTATAAGCCATGGCAAGATATATTTTCTGAATACTGATGCACAGCAATTCCTCAGGAGTTCCTGTTCATCAGTGTGGTGTTTGAAGTAGAGCTACTTTGCCGTCTTGTTGTCTCAGTGATTTAAAGTACCTTCCACATATGAGAACTGCTGTGGGTCTGAATTCAACTCATTACCTCTGTCACATATTTCTCTCCTTCTCACATCTGGTGTTGCCACTTTTATGAGTAACTCTCTGAGCCATGAAGGAAATAAATGTAGTAATGTTTATTTCAGACACAGTATTGTGCAGACACATGAAAACAATTAATCAGCAACTATTTTGTCTGATAAGAGTTTAAGTCATTTTTAAAAGTAATAATATCCCACAGTCTTTGGTTCCACCTTCTGAAATGCAATTCTTGGTCCTCTATGATATTAAACCTACATATCTTAGGGTTTTGGGGGCATAGTCAGACAAAACAAGTCATTTGCATATATCAGTTTGGACCTTGAGAAATTGTGATGAGCAGTCCTTACCTTTTTTCTGTCATTTTTTAAAGAAAATAATTGACAAATTAGTTGATAATCAAAATACTGTGGATCCTAGAATATATGCAGTTGGCAAAAAATTAAAATAGGAACACACTCTACTTATTGCCTTTATATCAATTCTTCTTTAGGCTGCTACTATTCACAAACAGGAAGAGTAAGTCCTCACACTTTGTCTCTGATATTTAGGGTTCTGCATTTCTCAGCATGTGTTTATCAAGTGTCTAGTATCAGTGATTATATTGACCCCAAACTGCATGACCTAAAATAGAGCAGTCTCTATTAAAATAAATACTTATGAAAACAAATATTTACAAAATGCATGACAACTAAACATTTTCCCTTCATTGCCACCTCATTTATGATTCAGGGCCAATTCAATGCAAATGAACCGCAACGATACCTAGAGTTTCTGTAAATTGATTTTTCCTCCACCAATTAATCAAAAAGTATTTTAATTTTTGAAAATAGCAACCCCACTGACAAATGCACTGATGCGGTAAACCCCACCCATCTGGTGCTCCAAGCAGACTGAAACAATGAACTATTTGCATATTGCATGACCTCAGTCTGGACACCACCCAGTCTTTGTATTCTCTGTGATGTTTGACCTTGGTTTCCCCCGTCACTTAGCTACAGCTCTCCATCTAATATCCAGCTGTGTCCGCCCACCTCCAAAACAATAACATGTTTACTCCCCTGCTCCTTCAACCGCTCAATATGACTAATTTTGACAGGCAGCTCTTCAATCTCTCAAATCAATTAATATGACTCATTTAATTAGGGAGCCATTTCTGCCCTGGTCCTTTGTAATCAAATGAATAATTTGCCGCTTGATCATTCACTACCGACACTAATCCACTATAATCACCTTCCACTACTGCCAGACACTTGGCATTAGGTTGAGTGAAACGCTGAAATGCAAAGTATGACTGGTCCATGACCTGATAATCATGAAGAAAAAATGTGTTAGGGATGATAGAATGAGTTTTCCGGATCAACTGTTCCCAGATGCCTTGTCACTTTGGTGTCAGAAATCGATCACAACAACAACATCAAAAGCCTGAGTCACTCTGGTGAACCTTTAAAAATCACAACATATAGCTCATGCACTTGAATTAAATTGCTTGCCACTATGGCATCGCTGTTACTGTCAACTGCAGTGTCAAATTAGAATTTTTTTGTACCAGTGTTTCCATCTGCATTGTGTCTTTTCATGTCATTCTTATCCTACACATCTGATTCCTGCAAAATGGATGAGGGGTGCAAACATGATCAGTCCTTCATTTTGAATAGAATTAGATTAAATTTGTGTGAACTACTTGTCCCTATTTTATGTTTATTATGTTTATTGTTCACTCATACCATGCCATACCAGTGGATTTTAAGACCCCAGTCATGCCAGAAATGGCAGAGCAAAATACCATCATGTTTAATTGCTATTACAGGCAGAAGCAGAAGTTAGCTCAGTAGCTACATTACTAGCAGAAAGCTAGCTTGCTGATGATATATTTAAAATTAAAATCAAAGACTAGCAAGCCTGATGAATTACATGTCTGCTTGAAATAAAATATTCAACTTAACATATTATCAACTTTGCCAAAAGTTTATATGGTGAACTTGTTAAAAAACAGAATCGTATAGTCTTTACTGTCACTGTTTCAAAACAATGAAATACTATGTTGCCTATTTACAGATTGAAATAACACACAGCAACATTAGCAGTTATGTTAATTAGGAGTTATGTTTCTGGCTATCGATTCACTCCTGTCAGCTCTGTTTTAGCTCTGCTAAATGCAAAATTTTGGATTTTGGACTCCACTTTGTGAATACCCCTTTAATGGTCAACTAGGTGCCAATTTATAAATCAAATCTGACCTTGAAAATGCTCCACAACAATTTACTTAACTGCACTAAGTAAATCCACTGAATTCCTTGATTTTGGTTTAATACATTATCCACTACACTACTGTGCCTCAGTATTTTCAAAATATCAGCGACTGGCTGAAGAGGAGCTGTATATTAACAGGACACAACAAGGTAACGTTTGCTGCTGATTGGCCCTGTGAGTGATGGCATCATTCATAGGAAACGAACAGGTTTACAATTGCTTTGTTGTTCTTTGTTTAGACACTTGGAAAGCAGAGAGAGAACAAACAAAAGAGAAAAAAAGAAATCCTAGAATAGTTGGGCACACATGCAGCAACACAGAAAGAAGGAACATCATTGCTCAACTATCTATGGCATTGAGCACATTTTCTCTGTTCCTATCTGCCTCTCTGCCTGTTTTTCTCATCATATTCATCTTTTCCATTTGTCTGTCTCTGTCTGTTTCAGCTAACTCATCTCCCTCTTCTTTGTTACTCTCCATCTATCTTTGTATTTCTCTCTCAGCTTTCTTTCGCTTCATGTTCTCTGTGTCCATCTCGCTCTGTTTCTTACCTGACAGGAGCACACGGAGCACCTATCGCTGTCCAGCACCCAGATCTGCCCACTGTGCTTGACCTTGTTGTCATGGATACAGTCACCGGTGCAGTTGTGCCCGTGGGGGCACCGGCAGTCATAGCCTCCCTCCAGGTTGAAGCACACCGTGTCGTTGGCACAGGTGTTCCTCCCCGTCTTGCATTCATTAATGTCTGCAGAGAGTGCAAAAAAGATGACATCATACATATGCTAGGTACAGATAACACAGTTTATGCATGACTTGTCGATTTTTATTACAAGCACAGTTATGTTACTTTAGTAACACAGAGACAAGGTAAAACAGCCTGTCCTGTCGCAATATGGTTACAAATTCAACATGCATCAATGAGTTGACATGTATTTTTCTTCCTTAAACAAAACTCTGACCTGCTCTCAGCACCTGTAAGTGGCTCAGCACAACAGTGTCAGCACTTCAAATGCAACTGTAAAATGTAGCAATACAACATTTTCCAGATCTTGGGGAAAACACAAAGAATACAATTGTAAAGTAACCCAGAAACCCACTTTTGGTCAAATTATAACTTTGCTTTGTGAAACGCAGGCAGGTTCGGTTTTTTGAGAGGGCTTTTAATGTGCTTCTTTTCCCTGCCTCTCCCAACTCAAACTGACAGCCAAGATGGGGTCAACGAGTGGAGCATAGCTAGCACTATTGTTACAGGCAATGCTTCGATGTTACTGTAGATTGAGGGTTTCCATTTTGACAGCTGACACTTCTGACAAGCTGTATCAGAGAGAATGTTCCAGAAAATGAACAGGCAGCAAAAAGAAAACTGACATTTTGGGAGAAAAACACACTGATAATGACATACCTATCCAATCATACCATTACTTACACAAGAGTAACAGAACATCTTAAAAAACAGTGGTGAGGATAGGTTCTGTTGGTGGGAAACTTGCATATTTCAACAAAGTTCAGCTTAATTAAAAACACTGTTTTCAGTGTTTGCTTCTGTAACTTTAATCTCTCAATTCTCAAACCAGAAATCAAAGACAGGACCCTGAAAGCTGTGATGAGACTGAGATATAAAATTAAGAGCCATTCAGTGGAAAATTAATGGGGCGTTTTCCATTAATGGGGCATTGTGGAGCCGTAAGATGCAGAAAATGTCATATTCTTGCAATACTAGTAGGTATGAGGTATGAGGTATAAGTGTATTAAGTTGTTGAGCAGATCTTAGATCCAAGTGGCATCACAACTTCAAAAATCCAAAGATGGATTTAAAAAAGTACACCCGTATACAATTAAAAATGTAATTTAATTGACATGCATGAGGTGAACTAACCTCGGAAAAAAACCAAAAAACTCATGAAATGTCTCTTGTTTTCATTTCATGATATCATACAAAAACTTTTCTTCACCACATTTTACATGTTTGTGTAGGTGGGAGCAAAGGTGGGCTACTCACCTACACATGATTCCCCATTGGCAGAAAATAAACCGTTGTCATGGTAGCCATCACGGCACTCACAGTGGTACCAGCCGGGCAAGTTGACACAAGTGGATTTACTATCACACTCAACAAAGCCATCTGCACACTCATCAATATCTGAAGAGAAGAGAAGAGAAGAGAAGAGAAGAGAAGAGAAGAGAAGAGAAGAGAAGAGAAGAAGAAAACCATATACAATCAGTATCATGTTGGTTTCAAAATATGCTCTTTACAGTGGATGGGCTATTGAGCTCTTTTCTTGCCTGGTAGGCATTTTCAACATTGACTGATTCATAATTGATAAAACAACGTGTCTAGCATTTGAGTGAATCTAGTCCATAGGCTTTATTGATCACGCATAGTTGCATAGCCACAGAAGGACATCTGTATCCATAAAAGATAGCAGGGAATGAATGAATCTAATACAACAAGCTCATACTTAGAAGCCAGAGATGTAACAGGCTTGTATTTTGAAATGTCAGTAAAAATCCTATACAGTCTAATCCTCCAACACATGTAGGCAAACAAATACATTCAGAGGTGTGTGAACATTTTTATTAAATTTTGCTTGGACATAAGGAGTTTCTATGAGGTGACATGCGAAAAAGCTTAGCAAAGGGCTCTGACACATCTTTTACCACAGTCTGTGGGTGGTTGTCAATAGATGGGAGCTGATGTTTGTTTTCACAGAGCTCCACTTAGAAGTATCCTTGACTCTGCTTCCTTCTCCAGCTCTTGTCTTTAACACAAGACTTAGATTACATGCCCCGACTTTCTCCCCTCTGTATTTTATTGTTTCCTTCCCCTGTCATTGTCTATTCATCTCTTTTTATCTGTGTTTCCTTGTTTCCCCTCCGTTTTCAACAGGCCAACGTTCAGGCCTTTTATTTCAACAAGCAACCTTACAACTTTCCTACAAACATCAACCAAGAATGATCCAATATCATTTTTGTGCTCAGAGAAACAGATCACTCTGATATTTCATCTTATATTTAATTAAACTAAGGGCCAGGCCCACACAAGAGAGGAAATAAAGCCTGTTATTATACAGTAGGACTAAATATGTTAAGCCCAGACATGTACCGTGATTAAATGTGTCTGCATAGCCAGTGATGGCTTTTTTATGATTGTGCATGATGCATGATGCTCTGCTCTCATTATGAAAATGGCAGTGTGCCGTGTCTGACCTTCTCTACAACTGCCTGCAACAGTATCCCCCACAGAGCGACAGGCAGACGGGCTCATGGTCCCCCACCGCCCAGGCAGTAATGGGATTAAGATCTATTGGCTAATGAGCCCTCAGCCTTTTAATAGAATTTCTGCAGCAGATTAACCGTTGATCAAATGTCCCACAGATTATGGCCTTATCTATTTAAAAATTACCCGCATTTGTCTGAGTCAGCTGCAGGTTTGCTAAAAAAAAGAAAAAAACTATGGCATATTCATTTTTGTCTGTTTTCAATACTGGTCAGGTTAAAAAAGCTCTCTCTTTTAGTGTGGCAGACTTTAAGGCTAAAGCTCTCATTTCACTAATTACATTAGTTTGGTGAGAGCAGAGCACCTCATTTTCCCCCTTTAGGACAGCGAAGCTGGGCTAAAAGGACACTGCTTAAAAATCATGAGTCTACAGCAAATGCTATAACTAGCCCATCTTTGAAAATTAATATATATTCTCCCCACTCTGAAGAGAAATATCCAATGCTCTTTGTTGCCTGTGAATTCCAGAGTGATAAAAGCACAGAGAGCTTTTAAAAGGGGAAAAGCTGCATGAGGTGTCTTGCCAGTATATGAAAAAAAAAAAAAAGCTGAATTAGATTGAATCACCCTCTCCTCCCCAATAAGACTGTATGAAATTGTTAAGTACAACTTAGCAGTCAGATACTATTTATAACAGAAACTGATGGCGAAGTAAGTCTAAAAATATGCAAATGGGTTATTTTAAGCCAGTTTCATTCAGCTGTTTTAAAAGCTCGCCTGTCTGCCTATAACAACAGAGGGTTACACCCTCAACAAAAGATTTGTCGTTTTCTCTTTTATCTGAGCCAAACCTGTCAGCTGCAATTATGGCACGACGCTTCTCAGCCTGCTGTCAAATCAACTTTTAAAGTGCTGCTGTGTTTTAGGACTGTGAAAACTCACTGCTGTCGCAACTTGGACACGACAAGATTGAATGTGTGAGGTACAGGAAGAGATACGGCATGTTCGCAAAAGTCTCCCCTTCTCTTTTATCATCGTGCGTAAATGATAATGGAAGATCATTGTAATTAAATCATCATCAGTGACAATCAGACAAGGGCGCTGCTTGAAAGCTCTGTCTCTACTGAATCATGAGGCTTTTGCTTTTGTTGAATCATAGATGTGGATGGTGCAGTATTTTCTCTTGTTAAAATCATGTCATGTTTTTCTTCTCTCCACTCTGAGGGAAAAAAAAGACTACACAAACAAAATAAAAAACATCTTCATGTCTCTTTCTCCTGGAGAGGTCAAGGCCACAGAACAACAGTTATTTTGGAGTTACCTCTCTGACTGAAAGACATGGTAACTGACAGAGAAATACCTACGCAAAGAGAGGAGGATGAGGATGGGCTAGATGAGGAGGAGAAAAGGGATAATAGGAAAGAGGAGGAGGTAGTGGAGGAGGAGAAAGAGAGACGATGGGACAGACTGCAGTTATCCTTCTCGTTATCCTGAGTGGCAGCCTGGAAACAAGGGCTCTATTAAGGCAGCTCACCGTGGACAAAGTAAGGAACAAGCGGATGGTCTTTCCACTGCACCCTCCCGGGCTTGTTATGCCTCTCTGCCATGAACACCCCCTCTTTTCTTACTTCATCCTCTGCCTTCACCTTACTGCGTGTCCCTTTTTCACCTCACCTGTCTATCTGTGTCTCAAAGCTGAGGCAAAAACAGAGGTGCCCTCATCCCTACAGTTTGCTCTCTCTTTGAGCAGAAAAAGGCAGAGTTTAGAATTTAGCCCACCCTGCCCTCTTCTTCTTGATCCCTCCCTTTCATTGTCCCTGCTCCCTCCAATCTCTTCACAGTGTCCTCGCTGCCTATTCTGATCCTGGACAGGTACAGTTCTGTGCTTTGACCCCTTCCTTCTTTCCTTCCTTCCTCCACTGACACTTCCCTCCCCCCTTGTCTTTTCTCTTCTTTGACTGACAGATAGCCCCGGGGGTTGGGATACAGTTCTGCTACGTTGCATCACTCAGTGCAGAACCAGCTACTGCTGCCACATGTACATTCACCCATACAGTAACTTAATTCAAACTGATTTCCATTTCCACAGAGGTTTACCTGATAATCCTGATAGGCTCTGGGAAGATATTATTCAGAAACATCTCGGAATCTCAACTGAACCTTTCCTCCTGCTCCTAAGTCTGCTGCCATTTGACAATAAGTGGATTTTGAAATGAGCTGAATGTGTCATGTCAGATCACATTTGCGATGACGGCTGCAGAACCTTTAAGTCGATAATAGTGTATACAAAGCTTTTATCGGCACGTACACGGCACAGCAATAAGGTAAGAAATGGATTGCGGATCCCTGCTCTTTTATGTACAGTAAAGTGTAATTGAGTGATTGTCACTGGTCCTCAGTCTTCATTAAGAGAAAGAGCGAAATCAATCAATCATCACAAAACCCGAGGCAAATTGAGTTACACACTGGGTTCCTGAAGATGAAACAGACACTGAAACGCAAATCCATATCTGCAAGCACTTGAGTGGGAGAGTGGATGAGTAATCATGGCAAATTGGAAACAAGCCTTGTGAACAATTGGTAGCTGTGAGCGCATACAGAATGCAATCACTCTGTATCACTTACCTATAGTTGTGAAATTCCACCACCCTTTAAAATACAAGAGGAATCAAAATTTGTCAGTTGTTCTTTGAAGTCAAAACAGTAAATTTCAGAATTACTGTTTTATTTTTGAAATTAAGAAAAAAGGGTTTCTGTAGCTGTATCAGAAATGCTGCTTTTGCCTCTGAGTGGGAGGATGGATGCAAGTGTTTACCTGACAGCTGAGCCAACAGGGGAACTGAGACACATAATAAACAAAGTTGTGTTGGTAACTGCTACCTTGTAGATACCTTGTAACTTAAAGGCCAAGGGGTTGTTTTAGCAGTGGCATTTATAGCTTCAGTAATCATTATTTTTACATCAACAATTAGGAAATTACTACATCATAATTAGTGACCACCATATAAAAGTAGTTGCTTATTGTGACGAACTGACAGGGAATGATCACTTAACTCAGCTCTACAAAGCATTTTAGCTCAATGTCTTGTCCACTAGAAACATGAAAAATGAATGCTACCATTGCACAGTGTCTGACAGATGTGTAAATAGACAACTGTTTGCTGAAGGGGCTAATGTGATTTCTTGTCAGGAGCAGGTGGTGGTGATGGTCACTTACCAAGAACTTCAGCCATTGTTGTGTTTACAACAGGTTAGAATATCACCTATGAGCAGCATTTTTTTAAGGGCAGACTGGACACTACAGTGAGCTATCAGAGAGTAATGAGACAGGCCAACAGGGCTGGGGCTAGCTGGTTAGCATGCTAACCTTAGAAGAAGAAAAGAAGTGATAAAACTAAGTAGAAGCAAAACAAGACTTAACATTGGTGTCGTTTTTCACAGCTGGTGACAGCTCTTGGCAAGTAAAGGAAGGAAGTTTGATGCTGAACACACAACATCTCTTCTAGACTGCTAGGTAAATAGCTGTTAACGCTAATGTTGGCTGTGTAGCTATTATAAAACTTACAAATAGTTCCTTAAACATGTTTCCTATATAAACTTTATGAGGTGACAACATGTCAAAGTTGTGTCTACAGCTTGTTGAGCTGGCCCCAAGTGGCCAAAAAATGTCTTAATACACGTTTAATTCTAGGTATTGAACCATTTAGCATCTAAATTGACTGAACCTCACACTTGCTGTTGAGTTTTTAAGGTATTCAGTGTGCTACAGCTAATTAGCTAATTAGCTAGGGCAAACTGCAGGTAGTTGATTGGTAGCTCATTCAGCAAGCCAAGGTGCAACACAAGATATATGTCCAAGACTGTGGATAAGAAGGAGACATTAGCTAGAAAGCTAATGTGGGTTACAGTCCAAAGTCTCTGTGGCTCTTTTTGTGTAGCGGGCTGCTGTCTGGCCGATAGCCCGTGTCACTGTCAGTCAATAATAGAGCCAGGACAGTTAACGCTTTATATTGTTTTATGTACTTTATGTTTATAAGCAAAGCATTTACCCCCTAGGCAGAGAAACAGTGGCACCCTGAGTGGTATATGCAGACAGTTCCATCATCACTTTTGTATACTGATGTTCCCTTAAAATAGAGCACAGGACATAAAAAGCAGCTCTGTATGCTGCAGCAGAGAAAAACATTCAGTTTAATTTCCATTGGCCTTTAAAGCAATGTAGCTGTCCAGTGCCCAGTGCAGTTCGCTGCACTGCAGCAGCTATAACAGCAAGCTATCCCTGGGAGATGTGTCATTTAGGTAGAAGCAGCAGGTTGTGCTCAGCTAAACGACAGTTCCGGCCATTAGCAGAGCCTAATTAAGACACACTAATTATGGGTGATGGAGTGAGTGCTTTGTAAGGCCGTCTCTAAATAAATAATGAATACATAATCATTGTGCTTAAACAAGCTGCTTGAGCTTAAACAGTCACAGCCCCCCAGGCCTTGTGGGTAAATCGTGGCGCAAAGGAGGGAGAAAGGGAGAGCTGCAGTGATGCATCATGGGAGCTGTCAAGGGGTGAAAAAATTAATATGGTTTTAAATATTCACTACCTGTGTCTGAGTTTTGGGCGGGAGGTGCCCAGGGGAGATTTCAACTACGATGAGATTGTGATGTTTTTTTTTTTCTTGCCTACTATTGTATAAGACACATTTGCCATTTAAAATGACACAGGAGCAGAGTATCAACAACTGATAGCAACTCTTCTGTCCAGTGCAACTGAACCTGGATGTACTTGTTTTTAGTGCTGTAGCCCTGTTAATTTACCTTTTCATATGTGCCTGAACAGCTGCATTTCTTTCCATTTTCTATTCATCTTCTTGCTTGTGTGACTCTGGCTGTCTGTTTATTGGTCTATCCATAGTTTAGTCTGTCTTTCAGCTCTCTGAGCTTTTGTCTGTCTGGTGTGTCTTTCTGTCTTAAACTGACAAGCTTCCTGGAGCTCGACATCAATGTAAATGAGGTCTGAGGGAACAAATTGTTTGTCTGGCCCCATTCTGCTCTCTGTCCTAGTCAATATGCCAGCGTGGCCTCAGGGCTTCACACTCCTTCTCTCACTGCCTTCAAAGTTTTCTCATGAACTCACTGGCCATCCACTTGTCTCCTCCCATCCTCCTCCTCCTATTGCTATTTTTCCCCTTCCATTTTTATACCTCATTATAAATCACTACCTTTTAGCTTCCTTGTTTTTACCCCCCCCTTCTCCTCTCATCTGCTATTACCCAGTAATTAAAAATCCTATCCTCTCTTCACTTCTCAACTGTCTTTGTCCATATATGTTCTTTCCTTCACTTCTCTTCCTTCTTCTCTACCCAAAAGGGCATAAAAGCTCATTGAATATTTCATAGCTGAAAAAAACAATAACAAATCTCTGATGAAGGCACCATTTCGCTCACATAAACAGAACATTCTCCTCTGTTGATCACATCTCTTTATGAGAGTATCACTTCAGAAGATGCAGTATGCTGGTAAATGATCGCGACTTGAGAAAATGAGAGTTTTGCCTACCAATAAAACATCAATTTACAGTGTAGGTGTAATGCACCAGGGCTCCCGAATGGTGCTCTTGAACATAACCCTCCAGGAGTGTGTAGGAGTCACAAATCTAAATTGCATCATTAACACCAAACATAAAAATCTTTTATCTCTTTCTCCTTGTCCATAAAGAACATTGTTGCTTCTAAACTAGCCTCCCTATGATTCAGCGCCTTTGATTAAAAGTGCTTGTGAGGACTTCAGACTGCAGATGAATTGAAAGATGAAAGGGAGAGGTGTCTATCCTCAACATCTGATCAAATGCTCGTCCCCCTTCAGCAGCCCACAGCATGCTTTGAGAAGCTAGCAAGAGGCCAGCCAAGGACGGCACAGAGATGGCCATTAGTCAAATAACTGACAGCATGGTGACAGAAAATTTTAAATAGTGGCCAGGAATCCTAATAAGCTTATAGGACTTGAGAGGAGAAGATAATGAGCTGAAAATAAAGGAAATACAAAGGCTACCTCCCCATTCATCTCATAGGAACGGTTCAGCAATACAGTCAATAAACATGCTTCTGAGACCTGAACAGGGGAGAGGATGTTCACAGATGTTATGCCCAATTATTTCATGCAGGGACTATCAGCTGGTAAAAAATCTTTACAGTTCCAGGCCCTGTTCCTTAAAAGCATATTAAAGCTAAAATGATCAGCCCTTGTTATGAATCTTCTTACATATATATCTCTATATATCACTCTTATACGTGTAGATTACAAGCTTCTCCTGCCCACTCATCTTAAGAAGACTGAACGATGTCAGATGGAACTGCAACACTGGTAATTTACAGTTTATGAGTTTGTTCATTACATTTAAGCATTTAGTCTTTTATTGAGACCACTGTGATATTTCCTGTGTATTAAGTGTGTTATGCAACATGAGTGAGGCTATTTAAATGCAAACAATAAAAAAAAAAAAAAATAGACCTATAGACTAAGATAAGAGTAGGAGAAAAATAATTTCTTTAACCTTCTTTTTAGGAAATATTCAGAAAATGTTCATGACAATATCTGCCAATTTTCACTGCATTCTCTTATTCAACAGTTACGCAAAGGCACCCAGAGCAATGATATGCAACCTTCACAAGGAGGGCTGTACTTTGATGGACAGATGTGTAAACTGCCTTGAAGGGAAGGGGTTTTTGCTCCTAAGCTTACACCTTCACTATTGTATTAATCTTATCTTGCTGAAGTGATCTTTTGTTTTCTGCTTTGGAATCCTCCTTTTCTTTTATTCTCGTGCATTGCTCACCTATGTTTTTTGCTGTTTTTTTTAATTAACCTTACAATCTGAAGCTCAATTTAGGCTTAAGCACAGCATGTAGCAGCTAATTTGTTTGCAGAACACCAAATTTACTTTATTACACCCCCATCCAGTGACATTTACCACATAAAATGCTGCAAGCTGGAAGCTCTGACTGTTGACTTTAAGTAGGTGACAGTTACATTTTGCACCCAATCATTATAAGTTCTCTATTGCGTAATTTTTCTGCGTATTTATTGTATCCTTGGTATCTATTATGGTTTATGAAAAGACAGCCAAAGTTAAAAAGCTGTCTGTTTGTATTTGTGCTGTGCTGTTTTTAAACATGCAGGGAAAAAAGTTATCAGGTATCCATAGAAATGCTCTAATAGTTCTAACCTCTGTTATGTTTGGAATCAAGGCCGAGACAATTCATTTTGGTTCTGTATATGGGCAACCTTGCTTCTCTGCACTTTGGAAATGTTACTTGTAATAAAATATTGTGCAGCATAGACCTGAATGAAATGAAAAAGAAAATGGAGTCATAGTCAAACAGTACAGCAGCTGCATCTTATATTTTTGTACTATAAGAGGACACAATGTTCAGCGTGTCAATTTTACCACATCAGAGAACATCAATCACAGAAAATAGTGACCTCCCCATTTGTTTAAGTGAGCTTAAGTTTTGTGGCAGACTTCTATCTGGTATTCAAGCACCGTAGGTTAAAAAACAAAACATCACAGGCTTTAACAAGCATTTAGTGTTAACTCCTAAACACCCTGATAGCCATTGTTGCACATTTTTATTCTCAATGTCTCCAAGCCAGGGCAGAAAATGGACGACCATTTCACTGAAAAATAAACGTAATATTCAAGCATTTGCCCATCTCTCACCCGAGCCATATAAGGAGTAGTGCTGGCCTAGGGCTACAATGCGGTATGTTCAGGGCACACATTACATGGCTGGCCCTGCGTACATTTATATCCATGACTGGAGTGTATGTACCCTGCCACAGCTGTATCCTGCATAATTCATGATGTGTCAGAGTTCTCCACTAGCTGGTGTCTGTCTGTCAGCACTGCATGTCCCCTGTCCCTCCCCATCCATTCCCCCTGAATGGTAATGACAAGTCAGCAAGCGCACACACAGACAGTCACAAAAAGTCCATAACACAGACAGAGTCATAGACACACAGAAACAGACAATACATCACCACCCACCCACATACTTGTACTGGTACAATTACACACAGTGAGATATATTATACACATGCACACCTCAACACACTGAAAAACAATAATTCAAAATGGGGCATCAGGTTGAGAATCTGCAAACTGTTGGCGTCTTCTGTTACGTAAATGTGTGTGTGCATGCTCAGAGGTGTGCATGTGTATCTGCACTGCCTTGAAGAGCTCCTGTTCGGTGTCTTATGACAGGCCGTCAGTCTGCCGCTGCAGCAGCAGAAGTGGTGGAATCCCTGGGGAGGCCTCTAAAAGCTCACAGGGTTCTGGGGGTGGGGAGCCCAGACTTAGTGAAAGCTTTTCCATGTTCATCCACCCAGCTCTGCTTCTCCTCCTCCTTGCAGCACCGACTCAACCGGCCTCATTCCGCATCCAAATGCAGAGAAAACTCAGTAACCCCTACCCTCTAACCACTCATGTCTTTCCTTGCATTTCCCATTCCATCACCGCATCTGTCAGCTTTTCCCAACATTTCTGTGTCTTCCTTTCCACTTCACCTCCTTTCACCCCCTCCTCCCAGTTGTTACCTCTCTTCTCTCTCCCCTCAAATTTTGAATCTGTCATTCTCCCAGTACATCTCCATCTCTTCTCCCCAAACTATTGTTCTCACTCCCCCTTTCCCATTCTAGCCCCCCCGGCTAGAGAAGCATATCCAACAGTACATTAACCTCCATACATCTTTGTGAGCTTCTCCAGTAGACACATCCCTCACTGGGAGCTCCTGTCACACTGAAGCAACTGTAAGAAGCCCCCCCACCCCACTGCCCCTGAATGACTGGTGATGTCTCTAAACAGTGCCAGAGGCTTTAGCCCTGTAGCAAGGGGCCCTGACGGTGGTCCTCGACTATAAAACCACGAGGAATAAAAAAAAGCACGTGGATGGTAGCTGTCACAGAGCTGACTCGGACGAGATTGGGAGGAATTGTGGGAGAGGAGAGAGAGATAGACGTGCACACAGGAGCAGCAGCTGCGGTTACAAACATCTTGTCGCCTGAGGCATGAGGAGCGTGCAAGAGTTTGGGCGTGCACGCGAGCGCCTGGTTGTGTTTGCGTCCCCAAACCTTGAATTCTAATCACAGACTCAATGAAGAACAGCATGCCTAAAAACAGACTTGATCCCAGAGCCACCAATCATTCATCCTCTGATTCCCCTCATGGTGTAATTAAGACAGAGACGACTTTATTTATGAAGGAAATTATTTGCAAATTAACAGCCACATCATAAAGGTTCAGTTAATCCAAACCAAAACAAAACTGATTTTTTACCACATCTAGTGGTATCCACCAGTGCTGACAGTTTTGGTTTCATTTGTTCAAGTACAAGATATCTGCCTCTATCTCAATACAATGGAGGTAGGTGGATTTTTTTTCTGTGGTGCATACAGCATAGAAAAATTACATTCAAAGGAATATTTTGGTAAATACGCTTATTGAAGATTGATGGCACTGTCTGTTAATATGAATCTATAGCCAGGAGACAGCTTACTTGGCATATAGACTGGAAGATTAAAACAACATCAGCACCTCTAAATCTCACCAATTAACACATTATATGTATCTTGTTTGTTTGTTGTTTGTTGGATAGCAGTACCATTTTAATTTCATGCTTCTTCTTTTTAATCCATGATGTGATTTATCTGATGAAAAGTTTGTGGAAAAAACCTAATCCACAATTGAGACATGTTTCCAGCAAAACAAATTTATTTGCTTTTGAGACAAGGTGAAAAGAATCACCTTGGACAAAACTTTGGTACATAGTTGGTACTCCTTTGATGGACTGTTCTGTAACTGTTTTTGAGGCGCAGAGCGCTCACAAAAGAGAGTATTGTGAGAGAGGAAGACAGAAAAAAGAAGGCAGGGATCTAAAACACTACAGAGGGTAATGAAATGTGTGATTGCCTGGATAGTGCCATTATTAAGGAACGGGGTCCTCAGAACCTTTTCTGCCGCAAAATGAGGAGGAGGATAAGTCATTATGGTTTAGATGTGTTAACACATTCTCTGTAGCTCTTTCTCTCTTTCTCTCTCTCTCTCTCTCTCTCTCTCACACACACACACACAGACACACACACAGTTTCTCTCCTTCCTCAGCATCTCAGAGCAGTGCCATGAGGAAATTCATTTACTTTAAGACGGGCAGTAAAAAGGACGCCTCGTAAAAAAGGTCCTTTATGTGCAATCAATACCTGAACCAATGAGCAAGCAGAGGGCTCAGTTTGCTTCACTCAAACACAAGCGCACAAACTGAGAGAACTGTCATGACTTGACTTTCTATTAGCTTGGCTGCTTGTCTCCTGAAGGACACTCCAGGAAGGGTTGAAATGGGTTATGAGAAGGGTGTTGCTGTTATAGATTAGACATACGGTGCAGCTAGCACAACCCCCAGGATTATAGTCTTTCTTGGTTACCTTAAATCACCAGCACTGTAGGGTGTAAACATGCTGAATAGGATCCAAAGCCCTGAGTCTTATCACACTGTTGTGTCTGACATATTTCCATGCATGAGAGCAAGTAGTGATATGGCCTTTGCTATAAACACAGGCTGACTTACTCTTAATACTCGGTTAAGCTATCATGCCCTATCGGATATTGTGCATCAGGAGTTTGTGCAGTTGTAATTTGGATGTGGCATGGAGCTTATGAGGAGGAATGCCACACTGATTAATATGGGCTGTGATATGGGGTAATTCCCATACTGCTGCAACTGCAGTTCAAAACCTCCATCGGGCTATTGGAAGAAGTACAAGCTCATTATTCACCATGGAGCAGAGACCCACACAATCTGACGCACCCACGGACAAACACACACACACACAGCCACAGCCACAAGCACATTCAAACAAATACACACACGCAAATTGAATGCAGCAGAATGTGAGAAATGAAAACATCTCAGCATTTACAGATCAGCTGTTTTGCCAAGGTCAGAGCAAAGACAAGTCCACAAAGTAAGAAAAACCACTGCCTTTTTAAACAAGAGCCCAGATACGCCAAGATAACTAAAGGAACAACTTTGATCTCGCCTCCTCTTTCCTTTTGTCCTTTTCCTGTTGGATCTGAAGAACGTAAAACACCCCCTCACTTTACACCACCTCTTCTTCCTGCTTCTCGTCCCTTCTGTAACATTCAGTCAGAAGTGCTCCTTGAGCTATTTTTGTGGAGAGAAACGTGGGAGTGGAACTAAAATGAACTCTTACCTGTCTCGCATCTCTTCCCAGTAAATCCTTGCTGGCAAACACAGTTGTTAGGCGAGACGCAGGTTCCCCCATTCTGGCACAATCCGTCACACATAGCTAGAGGTAGACCAGAAGAGAAGAGGCATTTCTCACTAAGATTAACGAGCATTAACTATGTAATTAGACCAGCAGCAGCATATGTATTTGCATACAGAATAAGAGCTAATTTGGTGATGTGATTCATTACAGGCTCGCACAAAATTATTTCACATGATTAATGCATCTCACCAAGGTTAATTCAAAAATGTTCATTATCCACAGTCGGACTGTTAGTTAATGTATCCACAAAACATAGAGAAGTCATTGAAGTTGACAGTATGCAATGGAAATAAATGTAATAGAACAAAGAATAATGAGTATTAAAAACAAAAGAGGACCAATCCAGAGAGGGGAGAACCAAGCAGTGTTACAGTGTTAAAGGGGTACTCCAACAATTCAGAATTGCACTTCTGTAAATTAAGGGGTAGGGGGGTAATTGAAAATATTTCTTAGTTCTGGCCCTAGTTAATTTATCTGACTTTAGAAAGCTCCTGCACAGAAGACATAATAAAACTGTTTTCACAGGATGTGTAGTCCTCCCCAATGAGTAAACTTTATGTTGAGTATTTCTTTATGTGTAAAACCAGTGCAGTCCCCTTTAAACAGATCTCTAATCAAGGGACTGAGTAACCAGCTAAGGTCAAGTTAATTTTCTAGGCAGAGCATAGATTACAAATAGAACAGGAAACATAGAGAAGCACCCATTAAACTCAGGTCACAGAATGCTTGTAAGGCTTAGAGGGAGTATAACCACAACACAGTTTACATGATGGTGATAAGGAGTCAGGAACCTTCAAACCTCAAACATAAATATCAGATTGATGATTTGACTTTGGAGCAGTCTTGTGAATATGCCAGAACAAAAAAGAGTTTTAACTTGGACATTTTGCATGGATATCCCTGGATTAGTGAGGTAAAATCTTTATTTTGTATGACTTATTTATGTTTTATTTTTCAAAACAGATTACAGTGTAATATTCATGAGGCTCTGCACAAATTGTTCCCAGTGCAGGAGAGAAGGTGGTCTGTTGATGTTTGGTACAAAACCTAAATAAGGAACACCTTGTCTCATGAATAACAACTGCAAGTCCTTCTGGGTGGATGATTCTAAATAACTTGAGCTGTGAGTTTTTAGGGAGGGAAACTTTTTTGTGGAAGAATTTGTTTGTAGAACCTGAGATGGAAAACAAAGTTCTTTGTCTGTAATGTAATGTAAGGAGATAGTTCATATCTGACAAATGTTTCACCAGTGCAATGGTATTTTTGGTTGTCTAGTAAGTCCATATGGGCTGGGCACTCGACAGAATAAACAGCAAAAGTAACACAGCAGTGCTTACCTTTGCAGACTGTCCCATTACCAGTGTAGCCGGGCTTACAGGAGCAGCTGTGGCCTCCAACCATGTTGAAGCACAAGGCATTCTCATCGCAGTTGTGGAGTCCGCTGAGGCACTCATCATGCTCTGATGAACCAGACAACACAACAACTCTTTAATCATATATGCATCTGCATTATATAGCTTTCTGTACACAAGTGGAGAAAAAGCAGCAGCAACAGTTCACACATCATCCTCGCATCTGCAAACCACTACTACTATCAAGGAAGTAACACTTGATTAAGGAAAACGGAATGTTTATTTTCCATAAAAATATGAAGAATGATCACTGCCAGCTGGTAATTTGTTTCACTTTCCTGAAATAAGATTTTAGAATCAGTCTGGAATTAAATGACTTGATAGCTAGACAGCTGTGAATCTAGTAATAAGACATCAGCAACAAACAGCCGACTGGAGGACAAGCCATTTCTCTATCTCCCATCATGATCTGTCATTAAAAAGACATTTTGCTGTAATTTGTTGTCTTTGTTTGGCACAAAATGAAGGGTGGGGCAGTCTCAATGATGAATCAGAGCTTTATAACAGGTGAAAATAAACTCCTTAATTTGCACTTATGTTAATATGTTAATGAGGTGCCATAATGTGTTGTATTTAGCATTTATGAGCCACTGGCCTTTAGTGTCAAGTGTTGTAAATTGGCTCAATTGGCCATTAAGTAGCAAAAGAAATGCTTTCTGTAAGTTTCACACATGCATTAACAATGTCCCTTGAGAAGCAGGACTCCTGAGCTCTCATTGCTGCTGCTGTGGAGTTAGTGATATGGTGTGTTATGAATCACTGACAAGCCTGACTAATGGGCCACGGCCCATGACGATGTACTGTATCCAACTGGCAAACAAATCTCTTCCCTTCTATGTGGAGAAACTCAGGACAGGACGAGGAGACTGAGGTGGGAAAATACAACGCAATAAAAGTCTGGAGGATATGCTACTACACAAATCAAACAGTCCACGCACAAATATTGCAATGACACCACATGAAAAAATACCGCAAACTCAGTGCTGAGTACAGCAGGAAACAAGTTAAAATGCTGTAGTAAATATTAGGAAGTGTGATATAGTTTTTACACATACAGTAAAATTAATCTTTAGTGACAGAGAAACAGGAGTTATTAAAGAAAATTAAAGAAAATAACAATATCATTTTGGTGGTGCACATAAAATAGCACTATAAATTCACTATACCAGCTACTATCAACAATAAGTCCCTTTAGGTACATTAAAGGATTATAATGCAGGGCGTGAAACTCAAATCTAATCAAAATTAATGCTCTGGAGCATTTTCAAAAATAATCGCCATAATATGGCCCACACATAAATATAATTAACAGCTGATAAGGAATTTCAAACTTGATCATTATTTCTAACACAGAAGAAAACAGAGCTTATTAATAGGCCTCTTTAGAAATTAAAAGCTGTAAATGAGCTGATTTGAAGCTGCAGAGAAGTTAATGTCACACCCAGTGTTTCTACTTCATATTTTATTGTGAAGAAGCTGTGAGCTCAGATAAATGTGATATGAACTGTCTGGAGACTGCAGGATTTCGCTTTACTGATCCGAAATAACTTGATCTTTAGCTGTCATGATGGAGCATGATATCAGTGGTTTATAGTCTGCGTTACACCAGACACCACAGCTAACTCTTTTTAAGTAATCCCCCCACTTTTAGTCCCAACTTCACTGTTGTGTGTCAAACTTGCAGAGCAACTTTTGCATACTGATGAATGTTTACCCTTTCATACTAGAGGCCATCAGACTGTGCTGACTTACTGAACCCTTCTGGCCTTATCCTCTGGGGCCTCCACCATGTTTGTTTACACACTTCTTTTGTTTTCAGCTTTAATCCCTGCTGCAACTGAGATACTCTACCTGCAAAAGCAATTGAAAATATCATCTGATGCTGGCTTAAGACTTCAAATAAACAGTTAAAGAATTCTAGAGCATTTAAGCCCTCTCCCCTTTGCTTTATGAACAGACACTTTATTGCATGCCCTTCATCTGCCCCTGAACACAAAGGCAGATCTTTATCCCTCTGAGACACACGAAAGAAGAATGCTTATCGCATTTTTAAAATCGGATTTTGGAGATCCACATAAATATTGCTTTCTGATAAGCACTTGCTTACGGAGCACATCAGTGTGCAGTGTGGAAAACTTTCTGGACTTATTTTAACTTTCTGAAATGTTCTCTTTACTTCACAGCTCTGTATACAGTCATGCCCCAAACAGATGCAAAATAGCAACCGATCATGAAAAGTCCATCTCTTGGCAAGAGAGTTATGTTAACTACGGTATTTAAAAAAAAACATTTAACAATTTAGCCAGACAACCTTTTTCATTTGGTATTATCGTGTATTTAATGTGTATGGAGAAATTTTAGAGGTCACATAGTCAGCTGAATCCCTGTCAAAAAGGTTAAGACTCTCAGAAAACACAAATAAAAAGACATTAGTGCTAATCTGGGGGCAACAGTTTGGACTTTTTATTGTTATTTTTGTGAATTGTTGGGCTATACTATGCCTGGTGGGAAATGGGAATAAATTCATGTCTCTCAGCTGTTTCCTCTGGCACATTTTGTTCAGACATTAAGCAGAACTCCAGTGTTCCTCACCAACAGAGGTACAATTTTTTTGTGTGTGGTACCTACTTATAGGTATTTTTCCCACAACTTGGAGCATTTTAAATGCATGCAATTCTGAAAGACAGTGAGATCTGAGAAGTGAATAATGGCACCTGAAGAGTGAGAGGATCAGAAATCTGAATGCTTGTTGCAGGGGACCTGAGCCGCATCATCCATTTTCCTGCCATCATCCAATCCATTATATCTCCTGAACAGACCATAGGCTCATCCAAATTGAAAGTGACATTGTGATGAGCTCCTCCATCGAGGGTATGATGTATGTGTGCGTGTGTGTGAGTGTGAGAGATGGATTGAAGGGCACTTAGGAGGGCCCGCCGCTCTGCTCTCATTGCTGCATCACACACACACGCACGCGCACGCACACACACACACACTCACCTGCTGTTGGGCAAAATTAAAGTTGGCTCATAGGCATATAAAAACAGTAAAAGGAACAGAGGAGAGAGAATGGGGTGTTTTTTTTCTCTCCCCCAAGGTCACATCTGCCAGAATTGGGTACAGCCAGCCGTCAGTCTGAATGGACAGCAGAGCCACCAGGTGCTTTGTGTGTATGTGTTTGGTGTGTGTGCATGCAGAGTGTGTATTATCACCATGACCCTTGAGTTTAGTATTGGTTACTTGTAATTCTGGTTATTTAGGCATTTAGGCTTATTACACTCCCGCACTTAGTGTAAGTGACTCTAAATTTAATCACCAACTAAATCACCAACTAAATCCCTAAAATGTTTGTGTGAGTACGTGTGTGTACGTGTATATGTGTGTGTGTGCATGCGTGTATGTTAGCACGAGAGAGGTATTTCCTCGCTGACTGCCGCTGCTCGGGCTGCAGACAGATAAACAATCAATTATGTACAGGCTGTCACCAGGGATCTCTCTCTGGCTGGCCATTTCTCCTCCTGCTCCACTCCCTCCACTTTCTGCCAAAACAACACCAGCCTCAGCGAGGCCTGACACCAGGCTGCTTTCCTCAAAATATCTTAGCCCTGACTCTTAACTTCACTATCTCTTATGATACGTATGTATGTGTGTGGGGGGGGGGGGGGGCACTCTTTTGCCTCCCCTGTGACTCTGTGTTTGTCTGCTAGGATGCCAAAGAGCATAGAAAAAGTAAAACCACAAGAGAAAATAGTAACACATGAAATTCTGATTATCTGGAGGAGTGTTCTCCTCTGTTTAGTTAAAGCCTTTATGGCTAGTTTCATTAGACTTTGACATCTGCTTTATACTGCAGTTACATTTCCTCAAGGCATCAAAAGCACATTCTTTAGCATGTTAACACAGACAAATTATTAACACTTTAAATTAAATTCATCCAATTTAATTTCTGTATGCAACAGACAAGAATAACAGCGTCTAAGCATCTATGCAGAGTTTGACTTTGTGAGCCAAAATTTGGATTTCATAGGAAAATTTGCTGCATTACTTTACTGGAGAAATGAAAATGTTCTTCCAGCACAAACACAAGGGCAACAGTAGAAGAGTAAGTGGAAAATATCTCTCAACTTATTTTAAGGAAAGAAGACCCTCTGTCTAAATCCTTTTTGTGACATAAAGCACCTATGGTGTTTTTGAGTGGTTTACACAGAATGTATTTTGGGGATAAACGCTGAATGTAAAAAGAACTTTTACAAGAAAACTCCATTGTGCGCTGCTGACAATGCCAAATACATAGCACCATTAGCTTTACCATAATCAACAATTAAAAACTTTTAAGTCCAAGTACCTACATGCAATTCCACTATTTAAGTAGAATTCTTCGATGTTGTAGAAAAAGAGGCAAAAACTCAGGTTTGTCCAAATCCCCCTCAGCTACCAGACCCTTTGAGTCGCCAGAGTGAAAGTCATCTTTTCTGATCTCTGTTGTTGACAAACCCCCTGCTCCACCTCTGGCCCCTGTCCATCCCTTCTCTCCCCTCTCCGCCCGGCACTCCTTCCATTCCTCTGCCTCAGGGGTGCGGGTCTGGTTATCACAGGATTAGAACAAGGACACACACCCTGCATACACACACTCGGGCGCAAGTGCACGCATGCACATGCTCACCTAGCATACACGCACACCTCAGGACAGCCTTCTTTAATAACATTCAAAGGGAGAGCACAACCAATCTGCTACCTTTCATGGATTAGCTGCTAATCTCACAGAGCGAGGAGCACCTCGGGCACTTTGGGGAAAAAACGAAGAGTAGAGGGGAAGAAAGAGGAGGAATCTTGACCTTCAAGATCAAGGATAAAGTGCAGTCAAAGAAAGGGGCAAAAGAAAGTTGGGAATGTTTCTTTTGCTAAAGGCTCCACTGGATACTGAGCCTGGGCTGCGTCAGGACATGTGGTTGTACATATTTCATTTAAACTAGTACACAAAGTCCACATGTTCCAGTCTACCACCAGCTGGGATCTGAACCTGCGACCTCCCCCTCTGCAGGTGGTCATGATGTAAAATACGGACTTCTGTCTGAGCTTGCTGACCCCCTGACAGGCTGGGTAGAAATATAACCAGGGCTCCATGCTGTTTCGCCCAGACTTAAATCTGCGGATCAGTCCTTTAATCCACTCTTCTGCACATAAACACTGAGCCATGAAATAAACTACAGTCAACTTAATCCTCTTTACCAGGCAGACTGGTTCACATACAACACTAGTAATATGTGTGGAAATATGGCTATCAATACCGGGACACTGTTTCTGCTGAGGTTGCGATTTGTTAATTGGTGAAAGCCATTGAGGATGATAGAGACACTCGTATATCATGTGAATGTACAATGTCAATAGGTACTGAAGGGGGTGGTTTAATGTTTCCTTCCACAGCTGTAATACTTCTTCTGAGGGCAACTTAGAGGAATCAGTACTCCCTCTGGACTCTTTTCAAACACAAGCAGATGTTCAATTGCTATTAATAAGCCGTAGATTCCTGCAGCTAGTACGTTAGCATCTTTCCATTTTTATTGTCAATTACTGCCACCAGGACTGCAGAGGTGACACTGAACTCAGCACATCAACACGTAGAGGGAGAAGCACCCTGTTGTGTCCTCCAGCATTCAAAGAAAGAATGTTTTTGTTGATACCCAATTTTGGCCATAATTCATCTTTCTCAGATTGACTAAAAGGTGAGATGTGTCCATAGTAGTGATTGTGTTCAGTACCAAGCTGATAGTCCAATAACTCAGTGGGGAGATTATGACAGTAATTTGACTGAAGCAGGGAAAAAGTCATTACATCAGGCCTCTGCATAAGCCTCGGTTTAATCACACAAATTGACTTTTATAAGGAGACGCATAGCTGTGTATTCCACTACAGTGACTTGAAGGCATTTTAATAGGAAACTACATAAAATATAGTGACACAATTTAATCCACTGGGTTTGGGGGGTATTAATCTTCATTGTGAATCTGGGGAATGAGCACACAGTGGAAGAAAGACAAATGAGTAAAACAATAAAACTTGCCCTGCAGCTCAGAAGATTAGAGAAAACACAGTGACTGAAATCACATAAGGTACAATGGTTGTCTAAGGGTAATATAGAGAAGGACTGAGTAAGCAAGGAGTTTTCTTTCTCTAAATAAATCACATGAGCACAAGAAAAGAGATGAATGTGCATTTGTTACTCCCTCAAAAACTACTTTTCAATCTCAATTCTGACTTGTTATGCCTTTCAGGAGCCTGTTCATAAAAAACACAGTTGCAAATCCTTAACTTTGCTCTATTATTTCCTGATTTCCATTGACAAGGGAAAAGAGGAACGCTACAGGGGGCCTAGACGGAGCAGGAAATGGGAGTTGTCACCAGGTGTTCGCTGTGTTGCAGAGTCTTACGACTTTAATTCAAACTCCAATGGCACTGCAGGAAGGCTGCAGGCCTAAATCCTGCGGCGTACGGCACAGGCGGCAGCCAGCCCCTTCACTCTGCTGCCGCTGAGTTAGTTTGCATTGGTGCAAATTGCTTTTTTAATTACAGACACAGAGGAAATGCAGCACGGTGCCTCCTCGTCAGAGATGATGCACATAGGGAGCTACTTAGCATCGTGTTTCACAAGCTGCAAACAACTGGTGAGGAATAAGGCGGATCTGCCGCTATCACTTTGGAATGACATTGTGTTATTTTAGATGAAGGACACAGACATTTCATTATGGAGGGATTACTGACTCAGATTTTTCTTATGTGTTTTGCCCTATGTATGGTCCTGCATTGGGCAGTATAACAAAGCCGTAATTCAAATAGACACAGGTGGGCTTAACAAGAGTGCTTACAAAGTCTCTCTGTGTTTCTGCAGAGTTCTTTACTCCTACTAAGTCTAAAACACAGATAGATCCTGACATCTACATTTATATCATTAGTTTATGTTTTGTTTCCGCTATTAAATTCCTGTGAAAAAAATATTTTTGTTTACATCCATCAGTCACATCAGTTGGTATGAATATAAATAGTAGTTTAAAATTTAAAGACTCCCTTAAGCTTTGACTGTGAGAGAACCAAGAAATCCAACACACAGTCAATGTTCAGCAGGTAGAATTCATGCCTACATGAATTTTGCCAGATGAAGGTCTTAGGACTGAAATGTAAATAAGGTGAGCACAAGGGATTATCAGAGAGAAAGATTTCTTTGATCCAACACACCTTTCAATAAGACTTTCTAGTGAGCAAGAACTTTGTAGAATATGATTGCCTGAAGGTTAAAAATCCTTAGTATTAGATTCAGAACCTGAAAAATCATGAATTGTATGATTTTCAACTGTCATTTCTGAAAAAGGCATAAAATAGCCAAGACAATTATTTTAAAACTATATATGTCATCATTTGTTTCATGTTAGACTTTAAGCAGCCTTTTATTGACTTCATGGAGAAAACGAGATACAGTTCACCCACAACAGCTCTTTGCATCTTTGTTGATTGTTCTGACTCTTGACCTGAAAGCTGAAGTTTCCTCTGAAGGAGTGTTCATCTTTCCCATCTATCCAATTTCAAGTCAAAAAACAACAATGATGTGGTGTATTTAGAGAACTCAACCAATAGCTGTTATGCCTATTATGGGAAGCGGGCTATCTCTATCTGAAAGACTGCCATATGATTGGTTAGCTTTGTTTTTCCTATTGACAGTAAATCAAAGTAACTCACGTTCTTATCAACACAATGTTTCTCTTATAGTGTTAGCCCAACCCTTTGTAAGATAAATGTTGTATTTACACTTTGTTGTGGAAAAATGCACAGCTGTCTTTTAAAAAGCATCGATAAAACATTACACCTGAATTTGATGTGTTTTTGCATCAATCATGATGATGTAACAACAGTCTATGTCTCTCATATGTATTAAATTTTGTCTCATCTACTGACAAACTATTGTGGAAGAAGCTGTTACCAACATCTAGGGCTACAGCCACAATCACCTGAACACAGACAGAGAACAAAGACTGTGAATCATCCACGCAATCTTTTCAGATTGATTTGGTTTGCTTTTGAAATTGACTTTGGTTTCAACTTTGATCAGGAACAAATGGGTCTGCCGCCTCCACTCACAGTGGTTTCTCAGGTTCTCAGCGACTTTCTTTCTCCTTATCACACACGCACGCGCAAAGTGCATTCGCACACCAGACGAAGACTGTCCACATTCACACACACACACACACACACACACACACACAAACAAAGAGAGCCCACAGACACTTTGACACTTCCAAAGAGGCCTGAAGTTAATCTATGTTTTTTTGGGTTCAAAGTGAAGTTGTCAAAGGATAAAAGTCTTCACACCAACTGTGGGAATTGCTTTTAAATAGCTGAGAGTCGCAAATATGTCAAATAACAAACAAATAACTTGTCTCACAATATAATAGAGTTAAGAGATTTATATTAACACTTTTATACAATAAGTATGTGCGATTATGGAGTTTGACAGAAGTTTTAACAAAGCCGGGAGATAGATATACTTTGTAATCTACACAAAGCAAAGGCAATCCAAAATTGATTCAACACTTCTCTCAGTGTTCAAACCTTTCTCTGCTGCTAGCTTTGCTGAATCGTAAGGCTGGTATGGATTTGAGTGTGGGTGGTTTATTTTAATGTGGTGCTAGTAATCAGAGCAAAACCAATAGGAGCAAATCAAACTCTGACGTTTGTCTCCACACATATTAAATGAACAGGCCGTGCATAATTGCAGGGTGACACATTCACAGACAAGTGTGTCTAACCAGGCACCGTCTGGAATATGACGCACCAAAAAAAAAGCGGAGAGGAGGTGTAGCACATGGCTTTGGCTTACAGCGTGTTTTACAGGTGTAACTATGCGTAACTGTCGTGACGTGGTTTTCAATTACTCTGCTTCCTTATTCTGTCTCACACCACTCCGACACTGACAACTCACAATATTTATATCTGAATGTCTGGCTGCCTTTTCCTTTCTCTGTCTCCGGAAGTCTGTGCGTCTCTTGGCTGCAGAATTTATCATCACAAAATCAAATATCGTCCTCCAGTGTGTGACTAAAGATGCAAATTAAATCATTTCTAACTGGCAATAACTTACTGTAGTTGTATAAAATGCTCCTCTTTAAAAGCCCCTGTAGTAGACACCTGCAGTGAGGATATATCCTCCTATTGAATCTCCTTATAGCAATATGCCTCTCCTCATCTCACACCATACGAGAAAATGTAATCCTTATTTGTACTTCTGCAAGTCTGTTAGCAACCTATACACAAAATGGTTGCTCTGGAAGCTGAAGTGCACAGGGCCTTCTATACCTTCAGAGCCTTCTCCACTTGATTCCAACCTGTCAAAAGGCCAGCAGAGGAGCTCACCTGTGCAGGAATAGTCATCGATCCTGATGTAGCCCGTATGGCAGATGCACATGAAGGAGCCGGGGGTGTTAACGCACATGGTGTTCTCCCTGCAGTAGTGCTTCCCTTCAGCGCACTCATCAATATCTGAAGAGAAAGGAGCAAGAGAGAAGGAGAGAGGGGGAAGAACAAAGCTGGGTTAGATGTGGATTGCTGTCATATAGTATTCTGTCAAGTGACATCAAAATTATCTGCAAATCAATCTGTAAAAGCACATTTTAAAAATTATTTTCTGGTGATTTTTGAAATCCATCTTATTAAGTGGTCAATACACAGTCATTCAAGTCACAGATATCGATAGTCCTTCATATAAAAATTACAGAAATATTTGTTGGTGCAGATCAAACTAAATCTTATCATTTTTAATCAATATTCTGCATGGACAGCTCAAGCCTCAGACCTCAAATTCAACCCTCATGATCAATTCAGAATTGCTGTTTATTTCTCAAACCCCTTTAGCTGAGTAACGTTCAACAGCTCCATCAGTTTTCCTTCTTGAAATGAGCTGTAAATTAATATTTAATGTGGGAGATTTTGTTTCTGATGTGTGTTTTTTTTTTTTACATCATCTACAGCATCTCTGAGTATGTGTCTGTGAAAAGTACATCCCATGGTATACTGTATGACGCTTCCTAGTTTCAATGGAGAGAGAAGTGGGAGTCCAGAGTTGCTGTGGCAGAAAAGTTTGGACTGACTTTGAATGTGGGTCTGAATAAATTTAGGAGACTGCCACTGCTGACTTTGTTTATAACAATTTTCTCTTCATCTCAAGAAATACAGAAATGTTTGAAAGGGTGCAATGGGCAGGGAGAAAGAGAAGAAAGGAGAGGCTGGTGTTAAATTTATGTATGAAAAAGAGCTAGAATTTGTTTAGACTATTGTGATACGTGGTCATATGTGTTATTGCACATATTTGTCAGTGTTATCAGCTCACCTTTCTCATTTTACAAATAAATAACCTGACCGCACCGTCTCGTTGTCTTGTCTCGTTCTATAAAGTTTGTGTCAGGCTTCCTGAATTCATCAAAAATGTTAGAGAGGGCCATAATTGACTTTGGTTGTCATTAATTTCTAATTATGGATGAGACAACATGAATATGTAGTCACTGCTGATTTCTTTGGGAAAAAGATCCATCTTTGTCTGAATGATTTTCACAACAAGTCCTCCAAACTGAGCGACAAAATACGCTGTTTGTCCATGACCTCTGGAATGACAAATTTCTGATCTCATGGCAGGATGACTCCATTTTTTTTCTGTGCCCTCCAAAACCATTACAAGTTGAAAAATAAATCTGTTTTATGATTTAACACACCATGGTTAAGGTTTGGTGAGGTTTAGTTACAGGTCACTAGAACATATGCTATTCTAGGGCACTTGCTTAAATGCCTGGTGCTGTTGTTCTTCTTGGGGGGACAGGCTCGATTTTTTATCAGTAAGGAAGCGTCTTTACAGCACTGTTATAGTGGCATCCCCAGTATTATGCTGTGGCCTATTTTGTGCAACCCCCCCCCCCCACAGTTTCTGGGAACCACCTTATACAGACGCTACAGAAGGTTCCTACAGGCTCCCGTTCAGCCACTGGGAAAGGGCTATTTGTCTTCATCAATGGGAGACAGAGGTCGAAACGCAGAAGGTCTATGAGAGGTGGGCACTGAAGCACTTAAGGTTGCACCACTCGATTTTCAATCTATTTAAAGTAAAGCACTCCACATTGTGGCTTAGCTGCTTTTCTGCAGACTACTACTGGCCATTCAGTTAATCTCTGTGCTTTGAGCATATTTTAAATTTTAGATGCTGTCAACAGATACTGAAGGGTAAGAAGTATGCAAGTTTACGGAGTTCACTTAAAAGGCCTTGAACACAAACACAACACTAAACTAATAGTACAAATAACAATGATAAAGGAGTGTGTTGTCCTATCTTAACAGGTGCAAGAGCAGAGTGAAGGAGATGCCAACTAAGCACAACCTATGAATATCCATACAGTACGATCAGGCAAAATAAGTGAAAACACCTGTGTGGATATACCATGGGTGTCTAAGTCCTTTAACTGACCTCTGTGTTCATATGCAGTATTTCTCATATTAAACCACCACACCAATGGTAAACAAACATGAGTTTCTTACATTGGAATAAAACCTGTTTCTGTCTTGAAGACAGGAAAATGATTTTACAATGGAGATATCTTTTATTCCCATACTCCATGCTTTATCTTAAAACCACCTGATGCAGTTTATCATTGTGCTTTGCGCTCCGTTACAGGAGATAAATATCATACTCATCACTGTGAACTATATGAAAAAGCGGGCTGGTCCACCCTGGCAAGGAGCAAGAAGAAAACCACATTCCTTCATTTCCATTCATGAATATCTCTTTCAAATGCTGCCACGGAAAATAACTTCTCTTCTCAAATTTAAAACCACTGCTCACCAGACCAGATCTCAGGCCTGTTTAACTCCGGTTACCCCTCAGGTAAATACTGAACTTAGGAAGACTGCTTTCCACCATATAAATGAAAGGATCTGCAGATGATTTTAAAACTTGAATGTCTCACCTCAATGGCAGATTTTAAACTTTTATGTTTTAATCTTTTAAAAATCTATTTGGCAATGTCTTTGATCTGTCTCTGATTCTGTATGTGCTTTTATTATATCTGGCTATGTTTGTTCTTCTCTCTGCTGTGCTCAGGTCTCATGTGCAGTGAGATTGATCTCAATGAGATTAGCTGATTAAATGATGTTATGCATAAACCTACACAGGTGACTGAAGTCCTTTGTGGCCAAATGGTTAGAGGGCCTGTTCTGGTTTTTTATTCTTTAATCTCCCTGCGTGGGATCAATTAAGTTCATTTTATCTTCATCTTTATCATTCTAACTTGCACTTTTGAGTTTAGTGACATGTAATTCCCGGCATAGCTCCACACAACTTCAACCTGTGCACAGGTCCAATCAGCCAAAATAACTTAAAACACCTGTGTGGGTCTGCAGAGCCACTAGACACTGGCTGTGTAATGTTAAATAGTTAGTAGCGCCAGACCTACTAAGAATTAACAACCAGCTGGATTATGCACACTTTTAGCTTTATTTTCAGCTATTCTGCCAACACAGACTGTAAAAGGCTGAGTCTTACTGTTCCCCCCATATAAAATATAACCCAGCCATTTCCAGCAAACAAACCTGGATAAGCAGAGTGTACCCTAACTGCCTACCATAAAACACCAGAAAGGTGAAGGAGTGACTGAGATACTGGAGTCTTCTGAAATTCAGGAACTGGTGAACCAAACAAGAACTAAAAACTGAACAACTGAATATTCATCTGACTCCAGTGGGATGCTCACATAGCCTGATAATTAGACGAACTGCTATTTCGTTTCACTTCATTCATTCTTTTCTTGTTGTGCTCTAACCAATCAGTAGATAGAAACGTATCTCTCCCACCAATGTTATTTTCTGTTGCCATGGAAGCTGCAATAGAAGTTCCTTAGCAAATAACATTTTTCACATTGATCAAAGAAATACGTTGATTTAAGAGTTATTATTTGTGTAAGCTGACTACCAACCTGTGCAGCTGCTATTCTGTTTTTCATAACTGAAGCTAAACAGCTAGCTAGCTATGTAGGAAGGTGACATCCCAATTCTCAATCCCCAAGGTTTGAGTTGAAATGTGGGTAGTGACGCAGCTGTCTGGAACCAGGCTAATGTTACTGTTGCTCAGTTCCGTTGGATGTGTGCTGTAAGTAGGTATTTTTTGCTAACATGTTAGCATAACAACTTGATACTTGAACACGCAGCATATCAGGGCTGTGTTGCTGTGCGTTGTTTTGGAGGCTTTCTGTGCCCTTGTAATTAAAACTTGGTTGGTGCAGCTTTAAGAGTATAATTTATTAGATTGTCCTTTGTTTTTCCTTCTCACTCTCATGATTCCATATTTGGATCCATATTAGCTGTTGCCTTAGCAACAGCTATTCCTGGGGTCTAACTGCATGCCAAACCATCAGACAGAAGATGCACAACACTGCCAGGGTAAACAAAATAATCTTGATAATGTGATGCAACCAAACGCAATTCGATGCAAATCCAAGTCGAACAGAACAAACCCGGTCGTGTTACATGCTCCAGGGTCTTGTTCCTGTTGATAGTACAGGTCAAACATAGGCACTTTTTGAGAGACAAGCTACAGAGTCCTTGACATTATCAATCTATTATTCATTCACTGTATTCAGTGTCTGTGAGAGCACAAGAGGACATTCACCCCGAACATGTTCCGTGCCAGATGCTTTTGCGAAGAGCACTTGAAATTGAATTTCAATAGATATGCATTGGCATTCACTCAGCTCACATGTCCTTGGGTAGAGCACCACCCACCACCCCGCAAACTAAGAGCTTCTTCCTTTCACACTTTCATCAATACTTGCTGCCTCCAGCTATTCAAAAGCTTCACGGATAAATGAAGCAGGCAGACAATTGCCAACCACCTATGAAAGTACATGTGTCCTTCACCAAATGAATGGAGGCTAATTAAACTATTTGACTGGTTTTGAGAGAGAGAAAAACAGAAGACCGGGTAGGAAGAAAATGGGAAGTAAAAGGAAGGGCAGATAGCAGTGCAGGTAAAATGAAGAAGTGAATTAGAGACAAAGGCAGAGTCACGACAAGCTATACTGTAGTTCCAGACAGAAACGGGGAGATGAGACAGGTGGGTAGAGGTTGAATGACTGAGATAGTGAAGTGAGAATGACACAGAGGGAGGACAGAGGGAGGTGGAGAGAAAGGGGCAGGTAAAGTAGTGGATTAAAAAGAAAGATATAGAATGAGAGAGAGTCAGTTTGAAGTTAAAAAAAAAGGTGAAGGTTAAAAGCGTGGAGTGTGTGTGTGAGAGTGAACAATTTAGCAGCAGGAAAAGAGATTTAGATGGCAGGTGAACAGAAGTGGAGAGAAAGCAGCAAAAGGTATTAACTGTCACTAAGAGACAGAAAGTAAGAGAGAAAATTCATTCTGTCCACAGTTGTGATGGTAACCTTGAGCGGAGGTCTTAGGTGACAGCTTTCCGGCTTTCTGATTGGCCGTACGTGGCGCTGCTTTGATTTAGAGCCTATTAACTGTAAGACACCATCCATCCCGCCCTCGGTGACAGCAGTTACGTTCGCTAAAACAATATGTTAGGAGGTGAGATGATGAGGGGCAGCACACGCACGTGCACCATCTCCATCTCCATTAACGCACTCCATTTTCTTGATTGGCCTGTCACACGGACACACGTGATGCAGCAAGCAAAGAAGGCTGGCCAAGAGTCAGCAGCAGCTTTTACCGCTGAATGGAGTGCTCGAGGTCAATCTGTTGCCACACCACGATGGATGGCTAGAAAACTGCTGTGTTTTTTTTTCCCACCTTTATGTATTCCTGCATGACTACAAAATCAATCATAGTCATACCTGAGGAGGGCGTGGAATATTTGTATTATTTGGACAAATAAAACATCCTTGTTATGCATGTGGGGGTGGGGGGGTTAGTTCCCACTGTCAGACAAAAATCACAGCAAGACAAAACTTCTCTTAGAGTTGTGTGAAATTAGAACTCCATAACTGTAATTTGTAAATATCCAGCTGTGTATTCTAATATATACAATAGCTGTTTATATATTTTGCTAAAAGCTAAAAATGTGAACCTGCTCTTGGCACTAAAAGGAAAAGTCAGAGTTGTTTCAGTTTAGGCCAAAGTGGTGGACCAACTGTCACCTCTAGAGGCTTGCCACTAGAATAGTTAAAAATCACTCAAAGGCTCAAATTCTAATTCATCTTAGAGTACTGAGAGTAACCTAGGAACATGTTTCACTTTGTCAGGAAGGCCTATGAAAGAAAACCTTAATGAAAGATTGTACTACTACTACTTACAGAAGCTAGTAGAACAGCAGAAAGCCCAGAAGTGGGATAAGGACTTCGGTTCTCTACAGACTACTGCTATTTACTCTGATGTAGACCAGTCTGTGTACCGTAACCTAGTATAAATATCTGTGCATTCAAATACACAGCGATACTACACATGCTATCCCCAAGTGCCATTATATCGTTAGAGGTCATAACTGTTCTGACATTTTTCATATCCCCATTATTGTTCATCCAAGTCATACCACAACTATGTAAATAGGGAATAACAGCTTATCCCTCTCCGATTGTATAGCACATATTTTCTAACAGGGAGCGTCCTCGCTATCTGTGTTTCATACCGCAGTACACCAAGGTCTGGCAGTAGGGAGATAACACTGCCATTGCCTTTGGATGTCCCACAAAGACACCCAAATCTGTGCCATTCCACCAGCGGCCTCTCTCTTTATCTCTCTTTCTTTCTGTCTTTTTCCTCATCTATCCATCCCTTTCCCCAACCAGCTCACTCACTCAAGCAGATGGTTTTCAATAAATGGCAGAGGGAACGAGCCTTGCCATAACATTGTCTGATATTCCTCAGTAGCCGGTTCCCTCACGGCCAGATATATAGCAGTCAGAGGGAAGAGCAGAGAGACAAAGAGCTGTCCCTGCTGGCCAAACAGTGTCCCACTCAGCAAATAATCTCCACTGTTGGCCTTGGTTCCTCATGGGTGGAGAAATGTGTTGGAGGATGTTACGGGATGCCTCTTCTGGTTTACAGGAGTGTCATTAGATCAAATATTGAGTTATAGCTGGTGTTTGGCATGTGTGGTAAATAATTCTTTGGTTCAGAGGAATTTAAATCGATGTACCAGCTGCTGTGTGATGAATTTTTATGTAATCATCAAGTCTCATCAAGGAAATTAGTTTTTGTTTTTTGAAAAATAAAACAATCTTGGATAAAACTGGTGTTGCATTACTTTGAACCCACTTTTTTTTTCGAATAAGCTTCTTTCCCAAAATGTCAAATTATTCCTTTAATATTCATTCATTCATTCATCATATATTGTTATTTATCTCGTTTGTTATCTAAAAAGGTTTTTATTAGGATTCCAACACAGATAGATTAGTTGTTGCATAAGCTGATTAGTCATCCAAGTTACCAGAGCGAAATGTGATGTCTTCGAATTGCTTATTTTGTTCACTGCTCGGGTACAGACTTTCCTTTTCTTGTATTTGCCAAAGGCCTGAGTATTTAGGACTGTTAACACACAGTGATACTGTAAACTGTATTGTAGGGAGTATCTGGGAAAGATGGTTCCACAAGCTAAATTACTCTAAATACTCTCCACTTTCTTTCATTCAGAGGAAAAGTGCTGTAAATGACAATAGAGTGGGGTGTTTTTTTAATCAGATCACTTCATTATTGTTGCAGTCTTTTGGCGCAGTCATTATTATCATATCTGCTTTAAAGGAAATCACAATGAGAAAAGGGGCAGGCAAAGTGAATTTCTTTGAAGCAAAGCAGAGCAGCTCACAGTTTCTTCTCCGAGCCATTACCTAAACATGAACCACAGATACACTTTCGATAAGAGAAAACTCTTTTTGTCATTGTCTTTTCAGCTTACCAAATTGGACAATCACTCCTAAATAAACAGGCTCAGAAAAACCCAAAACAAATATGCAAAACGTCACTGCCAATTTGGGTGAGAGCAGGAGCCAATTAAGATGACTGAGTGGAAAAAATCCCATTAGGAGGCAACAAGAGTGAAAATCTACATTCTGAGAGCACAGTCATTGTCTAAATACCAGACACTCACACTGTGATCAATCACTGTAAACACTTAGAGGCCTGCTACCTGACTTAGAACAATGAACGTCAAATAAGAAAAAGGTGAAGAGGAGTGTGTGTATGTTAGTCTGCTTGTGGAATTGCAAGGTGGGTGAACGTGTGTTACTGTTATTTCTTGTCAATGTATGCACACGACCCCTGCATATTCAACACATGACAACTTGACAATTTCCACATGAGGATAAATTTCCATCCCAACTCATGAATCCTTGAATGAATCCATGCAAGCATCTACCAGGCCTGCATAGATTACTGCATCAAGTGTGTGTGGGTGTCTATATGTCACATTAAACTTAACACATTTCGATTCGGCATGAGTTAAATGATGCCCACTGCGTCTTATAGACAAAACTGCCTTGTTTACGTGTAGTAAGCGTGAATGGGGTTTTGCTCTCCATCACGGCTCTCATTAATCTCGGAAAGATTTTCCACCACGTGTAAATCGATGGAGCATCATCATCCATCACTCTTCACTCTGTGACCAAGTGCAGCCTGTAGGCCAGAGGTCTAAACAATAAGTAACAAGGAGCAGGAATGGCTATGAGAGATCCGTGAAAGGCTGACAGAGAATGAAATGCGTGTATTGTGGGTTGAATGGAGGGAAACTGCATTTGAAGATACTTGATGTTTCATCTCTCATACAAGAGGCTTCTTTGTTTGCAGAATAGAATTAAATAGAATTAAATCTAGAACAATGACTCAGCTGCAGTTATTAATTTACCTATAAATCCATGCATTTACTTAACGCAGCTATTACTGGGTGATATACAAGAAAATCGCTAAAGCCTAAACATAATACCAATATACCATATTGGATTTATTACTACTGATGAATTAAGCATCATTTTAATGTTACAGCTGGGTCAACTGCAGCTAACTAACTACTTTACATACTGTTGATTAGTTTAATCTATAGCCATGCATCACATTTTATAAGATGTTTTGAATATCATATGTTTTCAATGTAAAAACTCAATCTGTAAATAAATAAAATACTAACTGTACAGTGACGTAGACTAGTAAAGGACAAAATATTTCTCTCTGTAACATAGTGGAGTTTTATCAGCACCATAAATGGAGACACTCCACCTGAGCATAAAGCAGTCAATGAATTAAGTGTGATCTCATCTGGAAAAGGAGCTGAGAGGAAACTTCTCCCATGTGGCATTTGAAGGATATTGGTTGAGCAGTGCTGAGATACTGTTATTTACACTAGAGGGGACTGTCTAGATGATGGTGGGATTGTCTGTTTTGGGTGACATTTCAGTAGGGTCGCAGAGGTGAGGTGTGTGTAAACAAACACACAGCCAGGCAGAGTGTGTGTATCTTTGTCCGTGTGTATATGTGTGTGTGAGTGTGTGTATGTATGTGTGATTCATCTGTGTGTATGTGGGTCAAGACCCTAGCAGGTGGGGAGCCCAGAGGCTCGGGGCTCATCCCGACAGTGATTGGGTTTTGGAGCAGGCCGTGCTCTTCAGTCAGTGCCAATTAGCCTGCTGCTACCTTGTGACATTCAAAAGACAGCAGCGGCAATAGGACTGGTCTGTGTTCACACATGATAGGCTTACACACAGACACACACAGTCATGCATTATAGGTGATCAAACCTCATTCTGTGTTCAAACAGATTTTACTTTTTTCAGTTAGTTATATTACATACATTAAGAGATCTACATTAACTATGTTAATGAGTGAGAAATCTAGTCATGATACTTGAAGACTATTCATATCTATAGCCCACCCACACAGGTGTTTTCACTTATGTGAACAAACTGAGCTTGACATCCTCCTCATTCGCCTGCTATAGTTTTGTAGCACCAATCAGGGCGGAGCAAATGACATTGTTATTATTCTTATTGGTCCATAGAGTTTTGTGACATCACATAATTTCCAGCATAGTTCCACTTTGCTTCGAGCTGATAAGCACTCTAATCAACACGATTGAAAACACCTGTGTAGGTGTGCATGGCCTTTAACAATGGTTTTGTCTTGCTCTTGCTCTTGCTCTGCTCATTAATGTCTGACAAGTCTGTTTCAGTTGTCTTTTTTCATCGTTCAGTCTCACCTGTATCAGTAAGGTTACAAATGTCTTTGCACTGAGTTTGCTTTAAAATGTTGTTTCTGGAAATAGATGTGGATTTTAAGGATAAGGCTGGTGATATTCAGTATTTTTTTTATTCTCAAAAAAATAAATAAATCAACAACAATGAACTGCTCCTACTAACAAGTCAGCAGTCAGCTGTGCAGCCTGATAGCCTGATGTGACTATTTCTTCTACAACCCAGAGCTCCATTGTTGTCCTATTAATCTATCTATCAACAACACATCAGTGAACCACATTGTTGCATGGGGTGACACGTTCTTTCATTATGATGAATACAGGCATTGTAGTTTATATTAAGTCAGCCCCACATACACTGTCCTGCTGCTACTGTAAACAGTCACTAGCGTACCAAATGTGTAATAATCAGCAGGTGAAAAAAGTACAATTTAATCCACTAAATGCTTGCTAAAAACTACAGTTTTGAGATATTACTTTTCCTTTTCTAAAATGTAAACTACATTAAAGATTTGCATCATCAATAGGAACAAATTCAGACTCAGGGCTGAGTGCCACAGACAGGTCAATACGTCTGAGAGAACTGAGAGACAGACTAACGCATTGTACATTTTGGTCTTTGCTGACAACAAAAAAGTAAAGAATATCACAACCTTTATCCTTTTATGATGCTTAGTTTTCACTCTACCTATGTTGTATGGGGTGGAGGAAGATATGTCACACAGATATGACAAAACCATCTATCTGCATGGCTAGAAGAGGTAAATGAGAAAATGTTTATTTCTAATTTGGGTGAACCATCGCTTTAATGTTTATATTGTTATCTAACTACCTATCTAACATCTATGAATTTGTCTTAATGTGGTTCATATATCATAATCAATCCAATAATGTGCTGTGTCCCTGATTAATACAGTGAGTTAGTACGCTCTCTAGAATAGGCTGTACATAAAAATAAAATCCTGTTGCATACTTTGTCCCTTTCTATTTCGTCCATTTTACAGAATATCATTTTGTATTTCACATTTCCCATATCGATGCTCCAAAAAAAAAAAACACACCCTAGCAGTCCCTCTTTTTGAGCAATCCTGACGGAGACTTTCTAAAGTAGGGCATTTCAAAACGAGACAACAATGGGAGATGTCTTTCTGCCTGCAGTCCTCTCCAATGCTGAGATGAATAATGGTATTATCTCAACACGTTGAACTATACTGATTGTTCAATTTAGAGACAATCACACAGTCTGTCACTTCTCCACTGCTCGCCCCTCTGTCTAATTCTGCCCTAAACACACGCATGCATGTAGCAAAATAGGCCTTCAGCCCGACTGCGCTGTGAGGATTGGATGGAGAGAAAAAACTGGGCTCTTTTTCTGCTGGAGAACTCAGTGCTCAAACACACACACACACACATAGATATGCACCTGCACACATACACACACATTCTTACACAAAGGCAGGGATAGTATCCCCCTGAGTTTTCCCTACTGCTGCTTCTATGAAAAATTTACACAGAAGTGATCTCATCGGCTATTTTGAGCCCATCTCTGACCTAGGAATGTTTTAAAGAGCTAGTATCCGTCTCTGCTTTTTGTGATGTTTGTCTTTACGTTTGACAAGACCCAAAAAATGTTGTGTGTGTGTGTCTAAGTGTCTACATAAAAACCTACATTCCAGCTTGTGCCTCTATGTCTTTCTGTTTTATGATCTCCCTGCTGTGTTCAGTACACAAAATTTCCTCTAATTTGGACTTCAGATCTCATCTCACAGGCACCACTGTGTTGAAACTCATCTAGAATCAAAAGCAGGCGATTTCACTCATCACGATTTCACTCATCTTTCTGTACATCTCCTTGCAGCCACAAAATGGTGTATCTATTATATGAACACAAACATTCTCTCATCCATCCGTAGGATCCTCAGTGTTTTGGCAAGACGGTTCTTTTATTTTATTTTCCACACAGGGCACACACACACAAAATCATATATTGTAAGTGAGTTACAGATACACACAGAAAATCAATTGCTTTTGAGAGAACTCCATCAGCAAATTGAGTCAATTTCAGGTTTCTCTGTGCAGTCTCTGATGCAAACACTCACCACAAACACTGCCATCCAATTTCATAGCAAGAGTCAGGCTGCTCTTGAGATGAATAGTCTGGGTCTGAAGTGTTGATGTTGGAGGCACAAGTCTGTATGCTTGTAGTACTTTCACACTGGCAATGGGATGGGCTGTTCTATCCTTATTTCTACAACAACAAACTGCTGAGAGTGTCTAGGCAGCTTGAATATTACACATGTGATGACAATGAAACAAAAAACAACCAAGCTGCAAAAGAGATAAGAATATTTTCTGGCTGTTTTTTATGTTCATGTGTGAGTGGAACGGAAATCTAGCCTTGACACAAGCCCAATTAAGAGTCAAACATTTCCCATAATTTTTTTATCTTCCTCTTTGACACTTGAATTAAACAGATTTTCAAAGAATTAGTATTGTCCGTCCACCCTCAGGAAACTGGTGGTCAAAGTATACCTAAAAACAGTGGTGGAGAAGCACTCAAATTGCTTAAACATCCATTAATTTATTTTTTCTTCTGGCCACTTGGGGGCAATGCAACAAGATGTCTATGTGACACTGATATAAAACCACTTTAAAAGGTTGTTATTTCAGCAACACATCCAGTAGACGCAGAGCAACATTAGTATTAATTTGGAGTCTGTGTTTGTCACCTTCTGGTAAATGTTAGTCCAATATTCATTTTTCTTTTAGCCCCTGTTTTGGTCTCCACCATTTCCCATAGAAAACACCTGTCTCCTTAGCAGCTAAATGCTGCACTATGTTCACAAGCTGGTTAACTTTGTCTGTCTGCTGTTTGTTGATGGACAGATAGCTTATCAGAGATTTTCCCCTGAGAAAAGCTGCATGCTGTGGCTGTAATGGGGTTAATGAGAGCATCGGGAGTAAACATAAATGATAATTATTATCATTACTATTGTGCTTATTATTATATAACATTCTATATAAGAATTAGATAAATAATTAAAATGCAAAGTAATTACTACATCCATCAAATGTATGTTACTGAACTTGAACAATCTGCAATGTGGTGGAATGTGAGTAGAAAGCAGCATCAACCAGAAATATTTAAGTACAAGTACCTTGTAGTTTAGTACTGTGCCTGAGTAAATGTTAATCACTTTCTAACAGTGCCTGAATTATGTTTTCAAAGAGATCATGGTTACACACTGTTATTGTCCATTTGATCACAACCTACAACCCACAGCATCACTTCCCATTAATTTAATACAGATAGCATCTTTAATTATGCAGATTCCCTGAGACTAATTACCTGGACAACTACTCAGATCTGTAAATTAATGTGAGATCTGTGGATGTTGTGAACTACTACGCTTTCATTTAGCAACCCGATTACAGTAACAAAAAGCTCTGTGGCTCGATTGACACTTTAGCCTCATCTTGATGAAGGTGACAGAAAATATATTACAGGGAGTGTGTGGACTGCAGATAAAAAAAATAGGCCAAGGTGTGTACTCACAAACACATGCTCTAAGACTGCGCACACACACAATGACAAGGGAAGATCAAGAAGGCCATACATTGACAGGGCATCTGTCAAGGTCATATGCAGAGGAATCTGAATAACTTTGATGCCATGTTTGCTCATTAATACCAGAGATGCACAGGGGTAGCAGTTATGACAAGATGTTTACTACAGATTCTAGTACAGGATAGCATTGGAGATGATAAGGTCATATTTTTTTAATGATGCATCTGGTAAAATTCAGCCAAGATGTGAGATGAGGAATTCAACTGAAGCACCATTAGCTTAGTGAGTGAACGTTTGAACTCAGAGATCGCTTCACCATCAACATAAAACAACCTGCTCAGTGAGCTATAGAGCATGTTTTTTGATTGTGTATTGTGGGACATTCAAAAGGCAATCAAGTAAAACATTATCTGTTTTTGTAAGAGAGCAGTGCTGATATAATCAATTGCATTGTATTCTACAAAACTGCAACATGGTTGGAGACATGTGAGCCTTAGCATGCAGTCAGTACTGAATGACCTCGATGATGATGGATGGCATGACTTTAATCGCTGGCACAGCAGAATGACACTGAATAAATTCAAACATAAAGACCCACAGCATGTTTTTATATCACAAATTAATCAACCGACTGAGAGGAGAAACATTAGTCTCTCAAAATGCATTCTGAAAAGCACTTATTATGTGTTGTGGACCCAAATAATGAGAGGATTACAGTCTCCCTTCACAAAAGGATTATGCAATAAAAGCATGAATCCAACAAAGTGCTGTCATGGTTATTTAGCAAATGTCTACATTATTTTGCAATTCGTGGAGTATGTATTTCCATTTTTTAACATATATTTTTTGTTTAAAAGTCAATCAAACTAACGAATAACAGCATAAATATTCAATTAAAACTCATTCACTTCCCTAACCTCCATATTCTCACATCTCACCATGTCATTTCGATGTCAAACATGTTTTTCTAGTTGTCTGCTGACTGCAACACAGAAAGTATGCTATCTGTGTGCTCATTTCATGAAACTGAGTCAGATCAGGCTGAGACCAAAAAGTCAGAGCACCCCGACAACTGTAAATTCTTCCTCTCACTAAAATAAATAAATAAATAGATAAATAACTGAATTAAGACTACTATATCCTCCCATAAGCAAAGAGCAGGTTGCTCTCATGACCCATTTGATGCAGCCCAGGCACAAAAACCAACTACATATCTACTTCTTGGAGGGCAAATAAACTTCAGCTAAAAGTCAGGGTTTGTTATTCAGAGCCATGCCTTACCTTCACAGTAGGCATTATCGTCTCGAAGTGGGCGGAAGCCATCCTTACAAACACAGCAGTCTCCTGCCTCCAGATTCACACAGTCGGAGTGCTCCACGCAGCCGTGGCCCTCTGAGCAGAAGTCATGACCTGCAGGAGGCACAGAGAGGGAAAGGTTGAGACCCAGAGGACAGAGGAGGAGAGGAGTGATGGAAGCATACAGGGGTAGTGGAAAGGTTATGTCATAGCACCACAACCTTTCTTACAATATTATTACTACGGTTTCTTCCTCAGACAAATTAAGGCAAAATAACAGTCATCTACTCACTGTCACATAATCATCAAGTGAACATATTCTGATATTGGAGATATGTGTGAGGTGCAAGTACAAATAACTACAAATGAGTAAACAAAATTCAAAAGAAAATTATTGTAATTTTGTAAGTTTGAGCCCATTTCTTACAAATCACACATACTTTGTATTACTGCCATGTTTAGATTGATTTTCTACTTTACAGGCAGCTATTGACTTTGATTCTTGCCTGCACAATAACAAAAACCAGCAAAACGAACTTGCAGAGTAAAATCTGTTTGCGATGGTAATCCATCAAAGTGAACATAATGCTGCTTTGAGCACAGACTGATTTGAAAAGTCCAACTGGTTGATGTGTTCAGTGATTTATCATGCAATCAAAAATAGAGAGCAAACAACAAGAGCATAAAGATACTATGAAGGGTTTTGTGTGAATTTGGTCATTTCTTGCCTTTAAAAGCAGCTGTTTGAATGCCAGTTTCCAATCAAAGAAATGCTTAAAAAACAACACAACTGCAAGTTGATTTTCGTAACGGCTGCCCAGAGGGTGGGAAGTCAATATGAGAACAAGTGATTTTGAAAAACTATTATCAATAATGACATCTCTGACTACCTTTGCCAGTTTCTAATTCTCACTGTATGTGCCTTTTTATTTTGCCTTGCATCTGTCTGTCTATCTACATACACATACAAATCTGGGAAAATAACAACTTAATAATAATGTGACACCGTTTAAAAAAATGTTAGATAGGATGGTGGTAATACAGTAGCACAGGATGATGTTTTCTTCATACCTCTGCAGACTTTACAGCATCTGTCGCTCAAGGTGATCTGCTCCGACTCTGGACAGTTGAGCTCAGGACAAGGCTCACTGGGGACCACTCGGTGCATAGTCCTGTCCTGTGATGAGTAGAGACAAAATCCTTATGAGTTACTCTTTAGGTCCACTCTGCCTCTCCCCTCTTTCATTTGCTAAGGGCTTGGATGTAATTATAAAGGTAATTATTCATCTATTGTGTTTCCTGTCTCACTCTCCCACTGTCCTTCCCCCTGTGTGTTCATTAGAAACCAATTACTCATTGGTCAATAGTGGTTTTTTCTACTACTTGTGGAAGGGGAAAAATGCTTTCTTCTTCTTTCCTCCTGTTCTCCACAATGATTTACATTGTGATTCACGATGCATCTTTATTATACAAACAGTGAATCAATCTTCTGGATTATCCCTGCATGTGTGTTTAGTCAGAGTGTAAAACCTGATTAGGGGGTTCCTTTCCCCAGCATGCCTTTGGCAGGTCTCTCTAATGATCTCATCCGTGTCCCTCTGACTGATGCTAATTTCGAGTCATTAACACCAGACACAGTTGGACAAAAACAATAGACCTCCTCCATCTATTTGTAGAGCACAAATATTTTACTTGAGGATAATCTTAAACTAGTCTGTTCACCAGACATGTCCACGAGGTGACATGACCTCTACTCATTAGAGGTCATGTTTGCATAAAATCATGGAACAAACTTCACCCTAAAAGTCCCCAAACAACTTTCCAAACAAGCCTTACCGTCGACTTCTTACCACCCACCACCCAAAACCTGCGCCCACCCCCTGCAGCCAGCAGGCAGACAGAAGATCAGAGGCGTGACAAGCAGCTGTCAGGGGAAGCCTACAGGAGTCTGCAGCAGTGGGCTGACTGACAGAACTCCCCGTCCCCATTTCTTTGATCTGCCTGGGACTGCCAGTCAGTAAACTGGGACTACAGATGGGCCAGGTGTGGGCTAGCAAGCCAGACAGCTGTCTGAAACTGCAGATTCTAATGGAGCTTTGCAGAATTCATGGAGGAGCTGGTTGATATGATAGAGTTGGGTGATTAAAAACTTCAAATCACTTTTCTGTGATTGATTGGGCCTGCCTGGCATAATGTCATCAAGTGAGTTACTCTCAAAAGTGAGCGACCCACCCATCTGGTGTGCCAGGCAGGCAAAAGCAAATACTCTGAATAATTGGGAAATGAATATGATTTGGGACCACCGTGGTGTCTGATGATTGGTACTGAAGAATGGCTGTGGTATCTTGTGATTGACAAGTGCAGTGCTCTGGTCCCCAAATGTAATTTAATTAGTCAGATTCAGCCAGTTTCTTTAGATTACAAAGAAAATGATGACAAGCAAGATCAATGAAATTCAGCTGAAGTGGACAACCTCGCATTGTTGGCTCACTGGGGCTTGATTTATCCACTCAGGGTGGGCTAAGGTAGATGTGGAATGACTATTTAGTGAGCTGTCACACACTGCAACATGGAAATTAATAGAGCTGAAGTGCTTGGTTACATGGGTTATAGTGGTGTCTCTTTCTGGAGAGGAGTTTGATTTTAAAAAATCCTTTTGAATAAATATGTGTGAGTGTGTTTTAACTCCGTGTGTGCGCATGTGTTGACATGACTTACCCTGCATTCAAACAGCAGGCACCTGCCAGAGGAGTCTCGCACAGCCTTCTGATCCCCCTCCACCAGCTCTCTTCCACCAAACAGGCAGACAGCTGGTAGCAGACACAGAAACATTGAAAACCATATTTCTTCAGCATCTTATTCAGGATAATAATCTGTATTTCTGTGTTCTTTAATGATTGTGACTTATCTTCAATGCATTACCCCTAAATGCATGACTGTGAGTATGTCCAAAAACACGTTGCTCTAACACATTTAAGATTTGTAAGACATTGTGTCAACAGCTATACCAGTATTAACTAGTTGTTTTTTTGTTTTGTTTTTTCAATAAATTACAACTTTGTGATAACTTATTATAATGGACATAGCAGAGAAAATGTTTCCTTTTCTGATGTTATGAAAAAACACTAGCAAAATAATCAATCAATTGTTCAGTCCAAACCATTGTCTTGGGCAATAAAATGATAATGATAATTATTGAAATATAAAATTATGTGTGAGGATATAAATGTCCTGACTAGAAATATAACAGATGGCTAATAAATGTTCAATATAATTAATTCCCCTGCTTAGATAGTGAGCACAGAAATGAATCACCAACTGCCAATCACTTTGCAGGAATACCATACCAACACATGTCAAAAAGTAATGGCCAATGCCTCATGTGAAGTCGTGACTCCAAATGTACGCAATTGACAAACAATCAGAACCAAAGAAAAGCAAGCAAATAACTTGATTTGTGATGCAATTAATCATTTACCTAATTTTGCTCAAATTATTTGTAGGTCAACTTATCATTACATATATTTTAATCCCACTGCCCTTCGGACATAAACACTGGCAGAACACCAGGGGTCTTATATAACAGAGTTGTTTTATGATATAATCTCTGTATTATTTTCAGTGTTTTAAAGCTTTTTTAAAGTCCTCAGGTAAATTGAGTCAAACCAAACCAAGCATATCAAACCCAATTAAGCAGCGCTACTGAGAAAGCGATGAAATAATTAACATGTAACAAGAGCAAGCAGAGACCCCATTTCATATAATTGTAGGGGGTGGAGTGCAAAAATAATCACATGGGCAGAAAGTGTGTCTTTGTTGAGCAGTTGGGGTCAGACAGATTCAGAGTGATATGAGGAAGGGAAATGATTGACACCGCAGGTCGGGCCCTATCACAAAGCAGTGCACCATGAAAGCGAAGGACTTCTGAAACAGCCATTTGACATTCTACTTGACAGACCGTCAAAAAAAAAAAAAAAAAACAGACTCAGAACTCCTCCCTGCAAGGCCTTGTGCTGCAAGATAAGGCTTTAATTTGGAGAGCGAATCATGTCTTTGTAGTGGGGAAACTTGCGGCACTCTTTTCTCCAAAGCCGAAGCATGCGTAATTAGCTGTGTGTTTGTCTACCTCGTTGAGATAAGTGAGCACGGGGGTGTTGAGTTTAAGGGGATTACCTGCTATGTGTTTATATTTGTGTAACGCAGCGGCAGATTCCGAATCATACTTTAAACCCCTGTGTTGCAGCCCTGACCCTTGGGTCAGTGGAAATGATGCCGACGCAAGCTGATTAGAATCCAAGACTAATGGTTTCTAACTGATAGAGAGTTAAATCTCCTCTATTATTTGCGCTGCAAAGGAAGCAGGAGCAACGGCAGCAGTGTGTGGGAGTGCGTGGTGAGAAAGTTCCCAAGTGATGTCAGCTTGCACAAGATGTGGAGTTAAATCTGCAAAGGAATACTATACATACATAAAGTCTGCTACATTTATCATTCATATAGTGTGTAACCTTCTGTAAGCCACAGGTGCAAACATCAGCTTTTAAAACACTCTTATTAACACAGAACTAAGATAATAAATTCCCCTACTTAATGCACATGCTAGACTTTGTTCTGAACATTGACAGACAACTCTGCATTTTAAAAGCAAATACATCGCATCTCATTTGGGTTAATATCAGAAGAATGTTGGGGTGAGAAAAGCCAATATCCTCTGAAATCCATTTTTATTGAGAGGGGAATTGAGAGAATATGAGATGCAGAGAGCTGCGGTGAGGAGGCTAATAAGAGTCCATTGCTGGAAAAAAAAAACAGACCCTCTGTGTAGATGTGTGATGAAACAGCATAATTCATCCAGCAAGAACATATCAGTGCTCACAACTTTAAAATGGACATTTAAGAAGACACTATCGCAGTGAGCATGTGCATCATTTCAGGCATTTAACATTTCTTTCTTCACTTTTCTCACAGCCATGTCTACCATAAATAGGAACTACTTTACATCGCATGCAGCAATCACAGATTTACTGGCTCACGTCTGTGTGACTGGTGGCCATCTGTGTTTTGAAGCCAGCTAGTGAATAATTGATTGGTCCATGTATATGCAAAAGGATGGACACATCTCAAGAGGCATGTTAGGAGGTAGCTTAGCAACACAGCAGGGCCCTGGTCAATTGTTAGGCAGCCCTTGTGGAGGCGTGATGTGAGCTCTAAATCTGGTGGTGGTGGTGGAGGTTGTTTAGCTGTGGTGTGTTTGTGTTTGTGCGCAATTGTGTCCATGATTGTATGAGTGTAGGAGGGTGACGGGGTTAAGGGTACTCCACTCACGCTGGCACTCCTTGCAGCAGGCACCCTTTACGTAGGCAGGCACTGTGCCCGCCGGGCACTGAGGGGGAGGGCAGGAGATGGCCTCACATTGCACCGTGCCATTCTGGTGGAGAGAGAGAAACAGGAAGTTGTTTAAAGATTGGCTACTACAAGCCAACTGATACTGGATTTCTCAGGCATCTACTGGTATCTAGAATTTAGAGAGACATTTTACAGTTGAAAAATGAACTTGTCAGTACCTTTTTGATTGACAAACCCTGTAATGGAGACACTGTATTTTTTGGCATTTCTGCACTGTAATATCTTTACTGGCTAACATATGCACTAATACTGATATATCTGTGATAAAATCAGCCAGTGACCAGTATATCCAGCAACTGTATACACACACACACACACACACACACACAATTATGTTTTGAGTAGTAAACCTCTATCTATTATTCATCCTCACAGATAGAATAAAACTTTTGCCAACTGTCAAAATTTAAAAAAATAAAAGTCAGACCAAGAGATGTGAGAAAAAGACCAAGAAAAAGCTGTAAAGAATGACAGGAGTACAGGGTATTCATCAGAGATGTTTGTATGTACAAGAACACTACATGTGGAATACAAAAGTTAGATGTTTAGTATAAAAGCAGACTGGTAAAGACATGGCCAATGATTTTGAAAGATCATGATCCCTGCTCATTTTTTTCAAACTGCAGACACAGGGAGGGATCAGTGTTTGAGCAGAACAATTCAACAGTGAGTTATAGCCTTCATAGCAATTTGACATATTTTCTTTCCAACTGTTCTCAATTTTGAGTGGTCATTGTCCCTTTGCCATTTTTGTTGTCCTCAAAAAGTTGCTCAGGAAAATGTTTTTGTGAGTCCTTGACATATGTAGGGGGTGAAATTGAAATTGGTGATATACAGTAGTGTATTGTCTTTTAAGTGATCACCTCTCAGCTACTAACTGGACAATAAGTTCACACAGTTTACTTAAGAGATATATTCATACCATTACTGACTCCTGCCTCAGCTTGCAAACCAAAGTGCACCTCTTTTGTGGAGAAGTTTATTCTTGAGCAGACCAAGATTATATAAAAATGTGCAAGAGAGCTAATATGAAAACTTTCACTTTTTAAGATTGTTAGAAATTGTCAATGGTACAAATGTATATGTCAAAGTTCACCAAAACTGAACTCTGTTAAAAATGAATTGATTCCAGTCAGAATTTTTTCATTATAAATGCTGGTGTGACAAGGCCAAACATAAACATAACATAATTAGAAACATTTACTGTCTGCTTATCCACCACTCCTTATTGCATTTTTTAAATATGCTAAAAGGGAGGATTCTGGCAGAAATCAAGGGTGTGCTAATTCTTAAAATGACAGAAGCCATTGTTGTAAATCTACTCATAACCTACCAGTGGATTTCAACAGTAACGCCAATATGTAATATGTCTAAATGCTATCTCCTTTTCACCAGCTGTGTCTGTAATTAACATTGCTTCCACGGATGAAAGCTCTGTGACAGGAACATCTATGAACCTGATCCACATAATTGATAACATCTTAATGCATGACCTTTGAATTTCAAAGGTCATAGCTAATTGCCACACATAAGGTAAGGAACATATCCCATCTAATTCCATAATTGCATCCCAGGAATGGCAACACACCGTTCCCAGCGAATGGAGCGATTTCATAGGATGAGTGGGCAGAACAAATCCCTGATGATAATTATCATCTGTCAAGAGCAATTAGGTGCGGTGCACTGAGAGATATGTGATTTCCTATTTTTTGCATGTTGAGTAGTGGTGCACGAAGGCATCTCATTGGCTGGTAGGAGGACTTCAGTAGAAGTGAATGATTTTCATGTTCCAAAGCTGAGTAGACTGACAGGGGGTGAAATCTGTTTGCTGATGTGGTACAAGCCCCAGATCTCCAATCGCTTCTAATTCTCTTTTTGGCAATTATTCACACTTTATGCAGCACAAAGTAGACCCTTGAGATAGAGAGAGAATCGAGCATTACTAAGCACTGTTGTTGATGTGTCTAATCCTGAATACTGTGGAGGTTTCAATACAGTATCTTTTCTCGGGTAACTGGGGCAACCCTCCTCAAATGCAAGGAAATAATGAGAATACAAGCTGTCGACAATGGGGCCCCTGCACTCTGCACCTCTATTCTACCCAAACACACACCCACACACCCCCACCTTCGCACACTTGATGAACAGGGGAGCAAAACAAAAAGCCAAGACTTACAATGGGAGCAGTGAACGTGTGTGTGTAAACAGTCACATACACACCTACTGCGGCGAGCACACAAATACAACACAAAGCCATACAGACATGATAAAAAATGCATTTCCTCTTTCTCTAACATACACATGCACACACGCACAGAGATCTGTACGCACACATATACACACACTTGCATTTTCCTGCACACTCACACACAGACGCACACATATCCATCTATTTATTTTATGACACATTCACATGCCTGTAGACATACAATCACACACATACATCATGACAAGCACATAAGTTGAGATTCAGAGTGTTCATGCACGCACACACACACACACACACACACACACACACACACACACACACACACACACACACTCTTAATTAAAATTGAATGCCCTCCCTTGCTCCTTATTACTTTAACATACACACCCATGTATCATGTGTACACACACATAAACACACACACAGAGACATGCACCCTTGTGTGAAGCCCCACCGTGCATGTGCAGTTCCTGCAGCCATCTGTCCAGCCCTCGTCCTCCCTGTAGACGACCCCCTTGACGCTGCAGGTTCTCTCACAATAGCAGCCATCCAGCCCATTCATCTTCTCCTCCGCCCTGGACAGCTGCTCACACCCCCCCCAAAAAAAAACAAAAGGCAAGAAGGAGGGAAGATGAGACTGAGACTCGTTGTGTCTATATTCACATGTAGAAAGCAGAGCTTCAAAAGCAAACCAGTGGCAGCAGAAAAGTAAGTCATTAGTCACCATTAACACCTTTTCCACACACTGTCTTGGTATCAGAACAGAAAAGACTTCAACAATAGCTAATGTCTAACATTAATATGCCCCTGACTGCCTGTTGCAATGAATGTTAATGACAGAAGGACACTGAGAAGTGGATATATTACACTACAACACAATTCTGTGGCACAAATTTGAAATGGTAATAGTGTTTTTTTTTTTTTTTAAAGATGATGCTCAAATTGTGGAGTAAATGTCAAAGTAGGACAGAGTGTATCATACTACATTACCTTGCTGGATGTTTTTGCCAGGATGTCCTGCAGTTCCATGATTTTCTGCACAAGTCCATGGAAATCATTGCAGGTTGGGCATGCTAAGATACAAGAGACAATAAATTCTAATTTAGTACACATAATTCAGTTAGCTGACATCATGATAATCAACAATAATTGCCAATTAAGACAGTAATAACAAACCGATGGAAACATTATTTTTTTCAAGACAGTATTATATAACCAATTATTTAAGAATACATTTTGATTTTTAAAATCAATTTAGAATATTAAATGAAAATGGCATAGAAATGAGCACCACCTACAATAGCTAATCATCACTGTGTTTGCAAGTAACTGAATTGCAAAAATAGTGCAGCATCAAAACGTTTTCCAACTCAAGAGTCTCAAAGATTATCACTTTAAGTCATGCTAAACAGAGATGTAAATTAATTAATTTTGGTATGTAAATTATTTACTTACTATAAGTGTGAGGTGGGCTCCTCCTACAGCCACAGATTATATTTACACAGATCAAATAAAACTTGTACACTGATGTTAACATTCATAAGAGTTTGTTTTGGACCTTCACTTGTATAATTCAAATGTGAAGTAATTTTGTCAAAGTCAAGTGGCAAGTGGGAATTCCCCCTTTCACTGATTTATCGACCATTTGCAAAACTTTTTACTATCCAAAGTTTTATTGAGGGACAAATTGTTTCTCAATTGCTAGCCTGTTTAAAAGCTGTTTTACCCCAGTGAGTGCGGAGCCTTTCTGAGAATTTAAATAAGAAACAAATCAGTGCAATCAAGTGCCCAGCAAAATAAGTGCCAGAGGTAATCTAAATTAAACACTCAGGCAAACACTTCTCAATGTGTTAAGTATAAGACCGTACTCACTTCTGTTTAGATCTGGACACTGTGAGATGTAACCTTGTGGCATCACCAGGATCTCCACGTCCTGCATCACTCCCTGCACACACAGACACATGAGCAACAAACTTTTTGGTCGGGGCAAATAACACCTTATAGAGAGCAGACAGGCAATAAAAATTAGATGAAGCATGTTAATCTGTAGTAAGTGGATAAGGACCCAGAGGGGCGAAGGTGTCTAAGCGTGCTTATAGTACATTTTCCACATGAGATAACCCAAGCATACACAGGACATGCAAATGCAAAGCCAAGAGCCCCATTGATGACAACCTTGGGAACTGCTGCAATCATAAAACTGAATGCAGTGAATTAGCAGTCAATCTGTGAGCCAGTGCAAATTTATTTTTCAAAGTAGGGGAGTGTGAGACAGAGAAGTTAGTTGTGAGGTAACGCATGGGTTGCCTGAATCATCTCATAACTGGACACCAACGGGAAGTTGAGTGAACCAGTGATGTGGGTGTTTTAGTAGGTAGATGGATTTTTTTTCCCTTCAATCTTCTCTGATAAGCATAAACAGGAGATACAGATTCAATTTGATTCCCAATTGGTAGCTTTTCATCCTGTGTCCAAACCCCAAATACATACACACGCACACACGTATACACATGGATACTCTGTCACCATGGTAACTCGGCCCATTTCATTCCTTGAGTGCATTTATTTCCCTTACAGAAGTGGAGCAGCGCAACTTAGGAGAAATTGTTTTTTAAATTGTCTTGCCACTTCAATTTACAGGCCATAAATTTAAAATCCTGCGGAAATGATGTGCTGATTTTTTACGGCAACGCGCTGAAATGGAAGCAGATAGGAGTTGCGTCCACCAGACTTGTAACGAAACCATAAAACTATACATTTATCCGCAGCCACCGTACATTCTTCCCATCATGCGTCTACAGTAAACTTTATCTATACTGTAATTATTACTGTGCCATTACTATCTATGCTTTTTTAAGCGAAAGCAGTTAAGGTCACAGTGAGACAGCTAGAGCATCTTTATCTTTAGTAATGACACGTGTTTCAGAGTGAAATAGAATATATGAGTGCGGTTTAGCTACATAAAGAATTTAAATCAAATAATTTAGGTGTGATTGGATCACTCAAAAGTGGCAATAGCGTAGCAACAATGGCATGATGCTGAGCTGAATAGAGATGGGCAGCTGTAAAGCATCTAATTTATGAATCAGACCCCAGTTACATACATACCAGCTGACAACAGAAAACCCACTTTTTATCATATCCTAAGATCCACTAGCAAGTGTATTGTGTAGATTTATATAATCTGTGAGGTTAGTTAGTTGCCCCCAGTCACATTTGACTGTATAAATGTATGTATATAGATCCCTGTGTTTAGGTTGAATTATCCAAAAAATAGATAACCGAACAATTAACAGAGGGATACAGGATTAGAAACTGAAAAATGTATTGTTTATTCCACTGTCTTTAAGCAAAGCCCGTGCTGTAACGCAGCACTATCTAAACAGCCAGTTGCCAGACTTTGCTTTGCACCTTCTGGCAAGTGGAAAAAAAAGACAGACACACTTCAAATTTTCCAAACTGAGAATAACTTGAGAATTAAATCTGATTTGTGAGTTTCAGTGGCTGCTATTTGTTGTTGCATTTGGAAATGCCTGAATTAAGAATAAATTGTTTCCAGCATTTTAAGTTAGGATGTACAATTTCTACATTACCATACAAATCAACTACAAATTACATATCACTGATGAAATTAAAAAATTGTGTCACTTGATAAGTTAGATACAGTAGATTTAGCTATCATGCTGTGTGTAGACTATAAACAAGATATTTACTGAATTGTGAAGCACAGGTGCAGATACGCTCATTCTGATTTAAGTCTTTACTCTTACTGCTACAGCTTTTTCTTGTGTTCAGCTGACACCCACGTACAAATACAGACTGACCGTTTCTGTGTGTGTGAGTGAGTGTGTACTAATGAAGCAGTGTGTTTGAAAAAGGAGACGTGCCCTCCTAGCAACTAATCAAGGCTTCACAGAGTGGTGGGGAGAGATGCTGCTACGTGACAAGATTAGTGGGTGACCTCCAAGGCTTCTTTCATCTACCAATTAACACAGAGGAAATTCAAGAGCCAGGACACAATGTGTAAAGCATTAAAAGCCACACACACACAGGTACACACACACACACACAAACACACACACACACACACACACACACACACACACACACACCATCAAACACAGAGCCTGACACTGGCAGACTGATTAAAATAGTTATAGTTGCTGGTAAGCTGACATTTTGGCCCAGCATGTCTCCCCAGGTGGGAAATTTTGGAGTGCGGCCCAGTCTAGGAAAGGCGATATATGTCGCCCTGTCTGATAAAAAATACTATGGACTAAGCTTAATGAGCATAGTCCAGAGGCTATTTAATGATTTCTCCCAAATCAGCGTTGTGGGGGTTGCTGAGATAATTGCTCTGGGCTTAGCTGCAGAGTAAGGGAAAGGAAGCAAACAATGACAAAAAAAACGTCAATTCCTACGATAGGCACAGAGACCCACAAATTAAAATGGTAAGCCTTGAGAAATGCATGCAATTAAATGCAACAGCTATAATAAATAAAACCAAACAAGCCAAACAAAGAGGCAGAAGATACAGTAAGAACTGAGATTGAGTACAGGGCAAAAAGCTGAAGCAACAGCTGAGATGAATGACTTGTTCTTGCCATTGTGAATCATTTGTCACTTACTAATATCACAGATCAGGAAGTGCATCTACATTCATATTCTGAGGAAAATCTGTGCGGCAGTGCTAACCTTGAAGAAGCCATGAGCAGCATTTCTCTGTCCGAGCCAGAAGGCAGCATCCTCAGGTATGTCCATGTAGGGGGCTTCCACCACCCGCTCATAGATCCTGCAAAACACACACAGAGTAGTTCATGTTTTGATTTATTTTTTTAATGTCTCACCATTTTTTGACCATTTTAGAATGACCTCGCTCCTCAAACACACACACACACACACACACTACAGGCCTTGCCCTGTTAAATCCTTCTGTTAACTCTTTCCCTGTGGAGGGTATAGATAGCCACATGCTTTCTGCGCTACACATGGTGTCACCGTCTGTTTCTTTTATTGTGCCAAGGAAGATCCTCACACATAAACAGTAACACCTCTTTCATTACAGCAGATGCATGTATAATGCGGGTCTACACAAGGTGCATTTGACCCACGTCGCCGTCAGCAGAGGCCGCAGTCTACAGTGTAGCCCCATACACTTCACTAAACTAAACAACAGCAATACAGTCAATTACACTGAGTAATTACCAAATTAAGTTTCTGTCTCAGCTTTGTCTTTCAGTCCACGCAAATGCTCTCTCTCTCGCCCACATGTGTGCACTTGCTATTTCTCGCTTTTTTTTCTCAGTGTCTCTCTCTCTCTCTCTCTCTCTCCCCCTCACTCTCTCTCTGCTTTTGGGGAGTTAGTTAGATGATGTTTAAACTGCAATATAAAATTATTTTTCCATTCCTCATAGAGGGGCCAGTTGACCAAAGCTGCTTCAAACCCTCATTAAACTCTGACTGAGAGGAGGCTAGTGAAGGAGAGCTCAGCTGACACATGTTGACCCACTCTGACAGACGGCCAACTAAACATTTCTAAAAGGGGTCTAAGACATTTTGAGCAACTGTATAAATCTAACTTCTAAAGACTGTTGTACCAATTATAAGTGACAGAACAGCAGTGTTGCATTCAAGTGCCCCTTGATGGTTGTATAGTGTTTCTTTTCCATCTACAACTTGTTGATAGATTCAGGTAGGGATAGGTTGATGAAAAGACATGCTATGTGATAGCCACATTTCAAATGATAACTTAAAGGAGGAATGCACCAATCTAATACCATTGCTCTCTATTTCTGAAATTTCTCACTCAGTCACTCATCTCTCGCAGCATGACTCGTTGGAATCATTTTTATGCAAGGTAACATAAGGAGAGGTATTGCTGTGGCACCAAAACTGAGTTGGTGGGCAGCCATGACTAAATGAATGTAACAGTGGAAACACTGAATTTCATTATGATATTGACAAAGAAAATGAACTTAATATAGACTGGTCATGTCATGGCTGATACCAATCCGGTGTATTGGAGTGGTACATCACTGAAAAACTTTCATTTCTGGAAACAAAGGAGGAAATCATATCTGTTTTCTCAGTTTTCATCACCAGTATTCTCCCAAAGTGCAACACGTAGCATTAAAAGAGTACTTCACAGATTAATCTGCAGCAGAACTAGAGGTATGCTCTTTTTTTATTCCACACATTCTTTTTCCTTGACAAAACCTGGCACCAACTTTACCCGCAATTCATCTTGAGCACAGACAATTTGGCCAGAGATTTAGGTGTGTTATGCTAGTGGTGCATAATGTAGCTTCGAGCCATTAGCTTGAGATAAGAAGTAGCCACAGAGGTCTGGCAATCCCTCTTCTTTCTAACTCCACACCCCCACACTGTTTTTATTTTCAAACTTTCAAACATCTTAAGAGTTTCACTTTAACTTCATTGTCACATCTACTACATAGAAATTCTATCATCTTACCTGTTGCAGTCAACATGTAGTATGACATGAGAGGCACTGACAGCCACAGAGACCTTGTGCCACTGGTCATCAGCCAGGCTGTAAGGGAACACCTCAGTGTGGGCCTGCTGGCCTTTGGTACGGTAGTGAAGACGCACCTCGCTGCGCTGGCCACTGCTCTCCAGCTCAAGGAACCTGCAAAATAAAAGTACCAGCAACACTGCTTCTAGTAACAGCCACACAATGGCAGTGTCTTTGAGAATTTGCATTCCCTGCATTGTAGAGTATGACTCTGTATGTTGCATTAAAGTCTCATTACTGGAAGCGAATTCTTATTTCTGTTCGCACAAAAACCTGCATGCATCACCAAAGTGTCTAAACTCGGGGCTTCTCTCAGCACAGCACTGAGAGATAAACACGTCACTCATTTCCAAGCAGTGCACTCACATCTCCCCAGATTTGCAACACCATTTAGAATTTAATCACATCAGTAGTCAAGCATAATGGTACTATATGGGTGTTAAGTGCAACATCAGCAACACCTAACAATGGCCCACATGTAGAGGTTCAACTCTTTACATTGGAGTGTTAGTATTCTAGGAGAATCCTCTTCTCCACACCACTGAGATTCACCCAGCATAGTGACACTAATGGAAAGAGCTGCCGATACACACTCATCACCTCTGCCTTTAAAGACAGACTTATTTAAACTAGAGTGATTTGCTGGAAATTATTAAAAAGAAAATACACATTCATGCAAGTGAAGCAATGGAACTGATTTATCTGCAAACCACATCTAATAGATTTACTCTCCCCCAGCCATGCATGCACATTCATCCCAGCTCCATAGATGCACTCGCTGACACTTCTGACGCTGAAATAGTCTTTGCCATGTTTCCAAATGAAACCATGCAGCACTGCTTTGTTGCAAATGAATGGCTGGGAAAGCTAATCAGCGACGGGGAAAGTCATTAACATCCCTGTGAGCTCTCTTCTCAGGACTGACTTTAATGTACAAACTGTTCAATCAACGCATTATGTGGAATTCAGATTGCTGTTCTGATCATCCAACGGCTCAGCTATCACAAACTAATGGAAAACATTAGCATGCTAACTGCCGATGGTGTGTCATTAGTTTTCGATCCACGATTACAGACTCAATGTTTGGATCGTTGATGGACTGTGAATAATAACGTTGGCATACAGGGTGATTTGCTTTGTTTACTCGACTGGCGTGTGAAGGATCTAAATGCTCATCAAATACAAATATTCAGGTTTCAGTCATCATATTACAGATTGCTGACATGACAAAACAGAGACTGGTACTAAATTTAGAAAACAACTTTAATTATGGTTTGTTAGTGTGGCTTTATAAACAGCTTTACTGTACTATATGTGATATTTTAGAATGCAAAAATATGCATCTCAAATTGAATTCTCAAAATATATGTTTCTAAAAAAGGTTTGTAAATGTATTTTTAAATATTCTATATATGCAAGAATATTCTAGTAAATAGTTATATTTTAAATAAATGGTACGGATACCCTCATACCTGTGCTCAGAATGATGGATGGAGAGGATGACCCCAGAGTTGAGGTGATCCTGTTTGAGGGTCACCAGCACAGTAAACTCATTCTTGCCTCTCAGCTTCTGCACCATTTGCTCTGAGACCTCAACAGGAGCCTTCACTTCCCTGGAGGACCCTGAAGGAAGACAAAAATATCAGATATTATTTAAACCCTTAAAAGCCACTTCCTTGTGGAGATTGTCTTTTAACTGTTATAACATTATGAAAATAAAAATAGAACTAACAATGTCACAGTCTTTAATATGTATGTTTCAGTAATCTTACAAAGACTTTTGCTGAATATATTGATGACATGACATTCCCACCAAAAAGCTTGAGCTGCATATGAAAGCAATATTTATGACACATTACAGTGGATTAACATTGTGTATTTTGCTCCATGCCAAAAAATACAGCCGCTGTGTTAAATAATGTATATGGATATGAAAAAAATACATTTCTTTATCAAAATCTAGACATTTTTCTTAACCTTAATTATTTCCTTTATTCAAACAACAGTGGTCGGGAATGAAAACACTGATGAGATGAAGGCAGCTATATTACCCTTAATTACATACAACAATTTAACTGAGTGATGTTAAAATGCACTGTAGCTCAAATGATACGCACTACACATTTTAGGAATACAAGTCATTAAACAGGGAAATCTGCTGTACAAAACTACAGAACATTCGGTTGGGATTTCACAGGCCATAAGCTTTAAATATTTGATGTACATTCACTCTCTGGACGAATTTGAATTCATAAATGAAAAATTAACGCTAAACCCACTAAACACACTTACTAGTATGAAAACTTTTAATGACAGTGTTTCATGTTCCATATAAAATGTTTCATAGTTCAAGTGAATATTTGGTATATTGATGTATTTTATAGCTCTTAAAACTCTCACTTCAGAGATCTGCAAGTCAAACACTCCATTCTGAAAAATAGTTGATAATTTTGCTGTAAAACCTGTTTTGGTTTATGTTACCTCAAGACTTCTTAAAATAATGATGAGGATGTTTGTCAAATTAGGGCATTGGGAAACTAGCCAGCAGTCTTTGAAGCTTAAGTGCTTTCAACATGAGGTCATTCACCCTAAAATAAAACTTGAAGTCATCCACTTGCTAACATTATTAGATACCAACCCAAAAATCAGATCAATGGATCAAACACTTTCTTCTCAGCTTGGTGTAGGACTAGAGATATGAGTCTGAGGATTTGGGGAGAAGAAGTGAAAGGCTAATGGTGCTGGAGTGCGTGGATGGGAGGGCATTTTCTGTGTAGTTAGCTCGTAAGCTCCTGTTCCCACCAGTGTGCCCCCTTCCTCCTCTCTTCTAACTCTACACAGACATCTATGCTACTTTAATGGAAGCATCAATAAATGATGACGTTTCTCAGAAGCAATCACATCAAAGAGTTCACTTCCAGCTATGGGATGCATGCAAGATGCCCTGGCACACTTAAGCGCTCCAGGAAGCTAGCATGGTGGCTTTTCCTCAGTGTATTAACATTACTTCCAGCTGGTGGGAGTAGCCAATTAACACAATGTAACATGAAACAGCAAGTAACGCCATGATGAAGACTGGCTGTGCTCATTGCTTATATACGATACAATGACAGCATGCGGAAAACAGGAACACTGTTTTCATACTTCTCTTCTTAAACTTTCAGTGTGCACTTACCGCACTAACATTAGCCTGTGCCTGATGTAGGCTTTTAAGCCCATCAGGGACATATTTTGAGTCATTTCTGTCTAAACAAAAATGCTCACTGGATTTGTTGTCCACCAGAGGAGATGCACGGGGCACCGTTTCATGCATTTTGCATTGCCAGCGGAGTATCATTCCAGTGTCATTGGTTGAGGTGGGACAGATGGTCCAATGACTGCAACAGGAGCTTTGCCTTGCAGTAATCTGCTGCCATCAACAGATCCCATTTAATACCAAATCCAAATGACCAGTGCTGACAATAATCTCAGAAATTATTGAAAATGATTTTTCAGTTAGTCATCGTCCACAAGCAAAGATGAGCTCAAGCCAAACAGGATTTACAATGTCTACAACAATATGCGTTGGTCGGTCTATTGCCATGCCATGTGTTGAACAGAGAGCACACTGACATTTCAATCATGGGCAAAATGAGCGCAGTGGGAGCAGGTGTCAGGGCGGGGTCCACACTGAGAGAAGGTTGATGAGGCAGGGGGGGATGGTGAGGATTGAGGAACCGCTACCACTGGGCTGCTCCACAGCTTGGCAGCCATGAGCCTTTGATCTATGAGTGAATGAACTCTCATCACCAGTCTTTATACTTTGAGGGGAAAGGGCTGCCTCAAATGGGACTGTGGGGGATTGGAGGGCAGAGGCATCTTCTCATTTGGATGGACAGATGAGATAAGTCAATAGAGCTGCCCATATGAAAAGCGCAATGATCTCAACACTCTTAACGGGCACTCAAACCAAAATTAAGACAGCTATAGCAGGAACATTTCTGCATTCCTAAAAACATACATGAAAGAGTGGTAGATTTGTTTGTGCTGTGATAAGAGGGCCAGCTTTCCTCCCTGCCAAATCAATGTGGCCCTGCTGAGGGGGCCTTGGGTCGATTATCTATTGGCAGGCGGCTGGATGGGGTAGCCACCTGCTCCTAACGACCACTCTGATGTGAGGTACTGACACAAAATAGCTCGAAAATGATGATCTAGCGCATAAAATTCCAATCAGCACATTTTTCAGTGTATTAACATAGCTCTTATCATCTATCCCAGTTGTTTACAGGATGTAAGGATGGGACGATTTTAAGAAAGTGTGTTTCTGAGACATAAAAAGTTTTATCAGCTGACTAGAGATCTCCAAAAGCCTCAGGCTCAACAGCATCCCTAGGAAGCGCAGCTTTGGGCTACAGCCTAATCTTATCTCCTGGGTACATTGTGCTTTAATGGTTACACTCAGGCCCCGATTTCCATCCCTCAGCTTCACTTCTAATCTTAAACTGTCTAATGTGGTCTTATTTTGTCCGACCCTCAGTACATACACAGCTGCAACCCCCCCCCCCCCCACACACACACACACACACCCATCCCTGCATTCTCATGGAAGTATACTGGCAGCGCTGCACCAGCCACTTGCTCACACATTTAGCATTTAGAACAGGTGCCCTGCAGCAAAGCTTGAGAGTCCAGATACGTCCCACTTTGACACAATCCTGTTCTCACACACTGCTTTCACCTCTACCTGTATTTACAGAATGGGGGTTTTTGTACTGGAAAGAGTTAGTCTCCCCTCTCTTCGAGCAAAAAGAACATAATTCTGAAGTATATTTTTATGTTCATTACATGTTTGGCTTCTAATTTGATTATTTCCCAGAGGAAACTGTGACTAAAAGCAGTATTACTGATATTAGATAAGAGGATCATAGCCACTTTTGTATGTGAATAATGAGGACTTTCATTCTTTGGTCTCAAGTGGATTGCCAGAACAAAATAACACCTCCTACATCTTAGCAAAAACTCTTCAACAACATTTTGCGAATAAGCCATCTTTCCACCAGTTAAGAGTGAGCGAGCCATGAGATGCAGGAAACACAAATAACCAAGAGGGGTCAGAATAAACACTATGATCCAATCAGCAGAGGAAAGAATACAATATTACAATAAACCAAGTAAAAACATTTTTTATTGCATAATGTTTTCTGTTTGAAAAATGACAGAGCATATTTCAAACAACACATTTTATCTGCTGGCCTGAGCAGAGACGAATATGTGTGGGAGGGTTAGGCAGGAGAATATCTCTCCAGAGGGATTAGAGTAATGATAAACTCTCCACCGGCAGCAAACTCCAAACCTTTCATTACTGTCAACGCACACGCATGCGTTTTGTGAACACATGCACATACGCAAACAGGTGTAGACGGCAACATGTACAAACACACACAGACACTATAACACAGACATTTTGGCTAGCCTACAGCTCCACACGAACACTGAGTCAATACAAAGAGAGAGACGGCCGCAGAGATATGCAGAAACATGGGCTACCACAGAGATGAATGCATACACACACACTCACACACACTGATACACAGGCCAACCCCCCCAAAAGCTGGTCATTACAGCTCCTGAATATTCCACCGCGCTCAGTCAATCTGCATTCGGTGCCCCATCTCCCCCCACTGTGTCTCCACTCTCCTGGAACAAATACTAAACTGAGCCAAGGGCACCTCCAGGACTGCTTTGGCCAGCAATTTCTCCCCAATTCTCAGATCGCCTCCTCAGTGACCGCCTGTCTGACATTCACACATACACAGAGCTAATGACAGCCTTCCAGCCACCCAACTGTATAACTGCCCTGGGGGGGATAGAAATATCTCTCTCTCTCCATGGTCACCAGCGCTCCTGTGTGGAACGTAGGATCAGGCTCGCCTCAGAAGGCAGCAAGCAAAACAGACTGACCACAGGGAGTTGGGGGATAATGTCAGGCAACAGTTTGGAAAAGGTTGGGTAACTTTTTAGGCAATGCAACAGTGCACAGCAAAAACTACAGTATGTATCAATATATTTAGACATAAAATATGGGTGGACTGGATTATCTAGTGCTAAATAATTTAGGTAGAGGTCACCTGCCTGGTCTTGATTCAACATTTTATCTTTCTTTGGATTATTGTTAAAACACAAAAAAAGAATCCATAGTAAGGACACACAGAAATACTCCTAATAGTCTTATTCTTCTAAAACAACTGAAAAGATCTGTTATGCTGTACTATTATTTCAACATGTACCTCAACAAAAAATTGAAACAAGAGAATGAGGCAGATTGTTAAAGAATATTACCACAAAAAAGCCCATTTGTTTCAAAACAATGAGCCTTCACACTCATTACAGCCTCCTGGCTCGCTTCATATTTTTTTAAAGTGTATTCTAAAACAGTACTTGCATGCCTTTATGTGCACTGAAACACTTATTGGTCACTGTAATGAAGCAATTTTAATCTAAATATTGGAGGACAAAATCTGCAGAGCAAAAATTCTACTGTTCAGCTTAAACTAATTAATGTGAGGCCTCTGCAGTCGGAGTTAGACAAATCAGTTGGGTATTGTCTAAACTTACAGTCTTTTTAATACCAAATTCCCACTTTGTGTTACTATCCCTCTGCTGCAGTTCAGCAAGGAAACACTTTCTATAGAAGCACAAAGAGGGAATTTCATACTAAGAAGACTAACTCTGGAAGAAACCCCAACTGATTTGTCTGACTGCAGGAGCATCACATTAGCTTCAGCTAAACTTTGGAGTGCATTTTTACGAGGACGAGGACTGTGGATTTTGTTCCCTATCTATTATGTTGAAATCACTTTAGGAAGGGAGCTCTTTATAGCCAGGATGGAAAGGTGGAACCAATAATGCTTTTAACGCACATTTGGGCATGTCAGTATTGTTTTCAGATTATAAATGCGAGCCTATTCTTTAGGTTCCTGACCATCAGTGTGCAAAATGTGCAATCCTAAACCAAGCTGAGCTGAAGGAAAAATAGTTTTGAGCACATTTAACTCAAAATTGTAGTCTGTCATTGCTTATATCTAAAAAGTTTTTTTGTTGTGGACAACAAAAACACATTTTAATTGAAAACCTTTGTTGCACGCTGGTGGTTTGGGCTCATCCAGGCAAGGAGTAGTAGCACCAATGAGTGATTCGGATCATTAGGACTAAAGGTCAGGACATCATTTTTAAATTTCTCTCTTGCAAATCACCCAGTTTTATGGAGGTGCAATACTAAATGACTGCCTAGTTTAAAGCTACACCTTTGAGCTAGTTTAAAGAAATCAAGCATTGTTTGTCCATTTTAATCCTTTAGCAGAATTATCATCTACTGTTTTTACTGTAAGTATGTACTTATTTGCATGATACTAGCACCTTTCTCTATATTGGACAACATTGTGATTCTTTGTTATTAGGAGAGATCTGCGGTGCATCATGCAACAGGAACGATGAACACACTGCAATACAACGTTGGGCAGTGGCTCTTATCCAAATCACCTTACGGTATGAAGAGAGCATAGAAGTTTAGAGTGAGTGTTAGACTAACCTCTTTTGTCAGTGTTAATCACCTTATTGATCCTTCTAGACAAATTTCCATTTTGGTTTTTTCCTTTAAGTGTTGGGTTGGCTACAGAATAGCACCCTCTGAACCTGCTCGAATTCAATTCAGCAGAGAGTACAGAAGCTGCCCTCCTATACAACAAGCTTGAATCTGGGCTCTACAGTTGAAAGACTAAGCTGCCCTTCCACCCATTGCATTACATCTTTATACAGTATAGCGCAGCTCTCCTGTGTATTATAGTTACAAGCAGCTGGAGAGTGTAGCTCCTGCACTGGAAACACACAATTGCCATTCCTATTCAAACACTTGTATCTACACCACACACATCAATGCAGGATAACTCACATTCACACAGCCCCTCTGTCTTCCTTTCTCCTTTTCACACATGCACAAGAAAACATACACACAAAGCTTTGCTGTATTATACATGAGTCTCTTCCATCCTGTTACACTTGAGTGTCGCTGCAGTCAGGGTCATAATCACCGCAACATGCAGAGAAACACCTCACTGGCAGTGTTCAAATAGTCTGAGCAAGAACATGCTTCTGAGACAGACAGGATTCACACACAAACAAACACACAAACACACACACACACACACACACACACACAGAGATACAATTACAGAGGAGTCTTGTGCTGCCGCTGAAAGTATGCTTCTAGCAATTGTGTTGTTTGCACTTTGAATGAGTTTGGTCCATACGCTTGTAGCCAGAGAGGGAGAGAGTGTGGGTGTATGTGTGTTGGGGGAAGGGAGTGCTTCTGGGTGTGGCCCCTGTGCTTATTTATACAGAGACAGACAGATATCTATATGTCTCGATATTAAAAAGTGTGGGGGGAAGTGCTAATGACGTGAGGATTTTGCGGCGTGGCTGAGCATCACCTGGCACCAGGACACAAGAGGGAGCGTTGCCTGGAGGCGTTTCTTCCTCTCTGTTACACCCATCCCTTAGGTCCACCTCTCCTAATGCCACGCAACATAGCACTGACAGCTACCTTCAAGAGCATCAGCAGGGGTGCGCTAAACAGCAACCCCTCCTCTGCTCGCTACTCTCCTCGTTCTTTCTCAGACAAAAACAACATACTTTAGCAGATATAGGGAATAGCAATGTGCACACCACAATTGCTTATCCACACACATGCACATATACACATTCCTATAGTGTGAATTACACTCTCCCCTGGCTCCCTCTCTTTCAGCTCTCAGCAGCTACCCCTCCTCCTGCCTCCATCCAGCACCCAGAGATAACAGCCTTCCCTTCGGGCAGGCAGGAAAGCAGGCAGGCAGCGGAGGGGACAGCCATGGATATGTTCTGCCTGCTATCTAATGAGCGTCGGAATGTCACCGTGGGCCTGTCTGCTGGTCCCAGCCAGCCAAGCATCCATACATGTGGAATCAACGCAGTCTATCAAACAGCTGGCAGACAGCTCTGCTCCCTACTTCTCCCTCTCTCTCTCATTTTCTCTCTATCTCAGCTTCTTTCCCTCACTCTCTCTGCATCTCTACAGTACTGTATGTGCCTCTCCCTGTCTATTTCTGACCACAAACAAGCAGAGGCCCAGGTCTGCTCTGCCGGTACGCCTCTCCCTGCCTCCCCCTCACCCACCATCATTGACTTAACATAGACATCCCAAATGAAGGATGGAGGCGAGCACTGCCATAAATAACACGCCGCCTGCTCCGCCTGGGTAACTGAATGTACTTAGCAAAGGTAATGCAGAGAAATAACAGAGAGTAATAACGGAGAGGTGCCAGTCGCGGAACCGTCATGTTGTTTTTTTATTTCATGACGAAAGCTGTGGGAGCATCTTTCTCTAACTGTTTTTGTTGCTCTCATTCTCTCTCCCTCTCTCTTTTTCCAACTCTTCCTTGTGGTCTCTCTCACTACCTGCCTGGGTAAAGCACTTCTGAGTGTTGTCTACACGAAGGACATCAAATGGCCTGCATTCACAGAGATGCTGGAGTTGCTGCTCCATGCAGAAGAGCTGCTGTCTCAGCGGCTGTGCAAGGGGAGATTAGAAGATATCAGCGAGGAGGGAAAAGCAGAGAAATGTCGACAAATGATTGCGGTGTTTCTCTGTCCCAAAACAACATTGTCACTTTGGTGCCTTATGTGATCCGTGTTGAGATCCTCCTTGTGAAGATTTGAATGCTGCCACATCTTTGGTTTTGCCACTGATCCGGGAGCCAAAAGCAATTTCCTCTGTCGCTACTTTTGGCTGGGTTATGATAGACATCTCCATCCCAGTGATGGGACTGTTAACAGTCTCATTTGGATTGTAATGAGTGTCTGACATCAAGTGACAAAGATCTAACACTGGCAAAACAGTGCATATAAAAGTCAAGCACGACCGCAGCTTTGACAACTCCATTTTGCACACTGCCATTTGCTAAATGCCATAGATAACATATTTAGCCTACTCACTGCCTTACGACTGACAACATGGACATCTGACTCATTCTTCTACCCATTCATATTTTGGGTATAGACACTACTCAAACTGCTTACACACTCTAGCGGATCACCAATGGGTATATTCTAGCAGGGGGGCCCATTCACCCTCCAGACTCACATCATACATCTCCGTGAACATGGGGTTTTGTCCCTGCCTAATCTGATTATGCTCAGTCTTTCTATGATTCTTTGCGGGATTCACCCATCTCTCCCCCTCTGCTCGCCCCACTCACCCCACTTTTTCAAGAGGACCTAACACTGCCTATTGTTCAGGCAGGTGGCAGTCTGAGGGCCCCCGAGCTGTCCCGTAACAGAGAAAAACTGAAAATCCACTGTATGTTGTCCCTGACAGTCCCTCATGCAGTTGTGCTGTGGACAGTAAGAACCACATACACGCATATGGGCTACAGTATTATCAGATGATCTGACATTTCCAGAAAAAGCTCTACATCTGGCATCTCACTAGAGGAACAGATCTGTGGATTGCTGGACTGCTCCCCGTTAGTCTTGCAAGTTGTTAAAATATTAAAAGCACAGCAATGTTTGTGTGACAGTGTCAGTTTTCATTAAAAACAGTTTGGTCCACATTGTCCACATCACCTTATCTGGAGACATTTTTATCTTCCATTAATGAACAAAAATACAAGGAGTGTGTGTGTTACTGTACCTTGGAAGTGGAAAGCTCTAGACTCGCTGTGGAAGCCCTGGACCTGAGTAACTCCATCAAAGCCTTCTCCAAGCGTTAGTTCATCAAACACGCTGATGCGCAGGGCAGGGTCAACCCCAAAACCTACAACTAATTTGCAAACACAAAAACATTGTTGTCATTGTTATTAGCAAGACAAGGACACCTGTGATGCTATTAAAAAATACTGTAATATGCATCCTGATTAATCAAGTATGTCTGGATTGACATCTAGGTTTCTCAAAGACAATTTGTGCAAAACAACACATACATTTAATAATGTATCTCATCTTACAGGCTACATGTTGCAAGAGATGATTACTGTATAATCACTGACAGCCCTGTGTCCTACCTGAGGAGGCGCAAAATATGCTGAGAACCAGAAATAGCTGTAATAATCCCATGGTGAATGTATTTAAAAAAAATTAGTCCATGTTTTGTCCACTTCCGAGAGACAGTATTGTTCAATCACATGCGAATGATGTTATCGCCCTCGCAGAGAAGGCTATTTACCAATCCCAAATGTTAAGCGGAGGCATCATCACAACTTTAGATGCCCAATGATGCAAAAAAAAGCAAATCCGGTGAGAAGGAAAAAAATGCAATAATGTACAAATTATTCCATGTAGCGCAAGGTCTGCTCCATCAGCACCATCCGCGGCACAGGTGGGTAACAGAGAGGATGCACAAAGCGAGCTGCCGTTGCCTCACCAGCTCAACAGACGCTCCCACAGCAGCGTGAATGAGAGCTGCGGCCGCTGAAGGAGGGGGGGCAGGAAAACCTGTCGAGGAGTGAGAGAGGAAGACGGAACGAGGTACAATGAAGCCCCCTTGTGGCCAGAGACGGCAAAAGCCTTGATGGAACCAAAATGAGCCTCTGGTATTGATTGCAACCACGCCTATTGCCAAGTAAAGAAAACGTCCACAGTGCAAATTAATGCCAGATAGGAAAAATAGTCATTTTAGCATGGGTCAGGTTAATTATAGATTACCCAGAATTCCCCGGGAAATAATGATGCAATTTGGAAAAATTGTAGGTAAAATAGTGAGTTGATTCATTCCAATTAAATGTTCAGTTAATGTAGCTTAGTCAGTGCAGAGCAGGTCAGGTCAGCAGAACATTTGTCTACAGGTAAGCACATCATTTAACATAAATGAACATTAAAGTTTCCAATTAGGCTAAAATAGCCTCCCTCTGGACATCAACAAATGCTTTTAGACTGAACTTATTAAAGTAACAGACAACTATTCCTGTAATTAGGGAGCAAAATCTACCTAAAATAGCTAAATGTTCTGTGGGCAAACAGCAATAGGTTAGTGTAATTAAATATTTCCCTCTCACTTATAACTAGTTTAGATATTACTAGTCTTTACTACCTTAAACTTTAAAAAAAATATATTTGATTTAGTAAATCACTAGTCTTTAACTAGCTAGTTGTAAAACATAGGAAGGATTTTACACACAAGTCTAGAGATAGCTGTGTGGACTGTTGGTGCAATCCAATACCAACATTTGTATTTTTCTCAAATTTAAAATAAAGTTGTGTGGGTTTGGACACAGTTTCTAATGTTGATGAATGAGGTTTAAAGCACAGGCATTAAAAAAGAAGATAAATATTCATATTCTTTTTTTTCTATCACACTTCTTATTCTCGTGATACTATATGGCTGCCATAAAAAGTCAGCAGACATAAGATGGTTTAAAAACACTAAACCAACAGCATCTGGAATTGCTGTCTCTACAGTCCTGAAGATGTTCCAGCACTCATCCAAGAGGTTTCATCTGTTCTACTGACAGGTGGTGAGTCACCCAACATTTAACATCTCTGGTGGGTTTGCATTGATGTTACATGAGGTCACAGAAGTAGTCAGGGTCATATGGATATCATGGGAGTCTAGAGTCTCACAAATTAAAGAGTAAATTTGTGTGAAACTGTCTGGAAAGGGATGCTAGAACAGCATCATGAGCAGCTGATAAAAAAGCCCCCTCTTTTCTGTTCAGGAATGGTTGTTCCAGTTTGATGTAGATGGCCTCCTTTACTCCTCTTTCAAACCATCTGTTTTCTCTGTCCTCATAGAGGCCAACAGAGAAAATACCAACTGTCTCAAAGCATTAAGCTGTTATGACACATTTAAGTGTTGTAAATGCTTTAATTGTTCTACGATCAGAGTTATGACCTCCTGTAAGTATACAGTTTCATTTCTTCAATTATTCAAGTCATCCAGTAAAGTTGAAGTTTGGCTTTTCGGTAGGTGGTATGGAAATGAAAATGGAGTGCTTGGCTGCCTGTGTGACTCAGCTTTGTTAATGCCTTTTTATAGAGCACAGATGCTTTGTGCTTTGAATATTTGTTTATTCATCTTGCATCCTCTTCATCCATGGGAGCAATTACCATTTTGAAACATAACCGTTTTATCAGCAGCCATGCTATACTAGTGATGATTTTTTTGAGGATGATAAAGTTACATTTTCCCTGAATCCTAATAAATTTCCTGCCATATGGACATGAATCCAAGCCTTTTCATAGAGGCTTGTTCTGAGGCGATCCCAAGTCCACAGCAAACTCCAGCCAATCGCAGGATCGCAGGGAAAGTCTTTTGTTGTTTGTGTTGGTCTGCTGCAGTAGGCTGACACGTGAAGGCCAGCAGATTTGATTATAGGGACAGTTCCAGATCCTGTGTGGTGCACAGCTCTTCGCTGAGCACCCCAGATTAACACCAACATATTTGTCATATCAATCTGCCGCCCCTTAAATACAGTTTTCACTGATGCCAAAACATGTTTTGTTTTGATTATGATTCATGCAAAATGGATATATTCTGACAAATAGGCTCCAATTCAGATAGCTTGTTCATAGGTCCACAGCGTGCAGCTAATGGGTGGCTATTGTCAATAAAACAAAGGCAGGCAATGGCTCTCCATGCAGTGGCAGTGTCACATCTGCTGTGTGAGAGGGCCTCTAACCCTCTATTCATTATTAATAATACTAGATTTCTTCTGGGTCCAGACACAGGAAATGTAATTACTTTGTATTGCCCACAAGTTGTCATTTCCTAAAGTGCCATCAGGAAAATAAGAGTCATTAAAGCCAGCCAAGAATGAAAAGTAATAAATGCACACACATGCTGTACATGTGCACACACACCATTTACAGTATATATAGTCACTGATACACACACACACACCGAATCTCTCAGGGCAAGGACAGAGGGACAGTGGAAGTCCTTTGGTTCATCTCAAAAAGATCCAGATGGGTGATGCATTACAAATCTCTCAGGGGCTTATTCACTTAACTGCACCATACAGACACACTAATGCCATAGACAAAATGGAATAGCTTACAGTAGCCGTGCCAGGATTTGAATGAGCTGCAGTATTTAAAAAAAAACAAAACTCCCTATTGTTCCCACAGGGATCTCCTGGGATTCGTTGCATAATTCCATGTTATATTGACCTTGTCTGTCTCTCCGTTCTGACATTCATGAGTCATATTAAAAACGGTAAGCGCTAACGGTCCATTACATCCATCTTCTTTTCATATTCATTAACATTCACTTTGACAGCATATGATTAATTTAAATATGAATAAAATTATGACTTAAGTGAATCTGACAACAAAAAGTTTTCACATTAGAATACATTTTGATTCATTTTGAATGATGCCATTGTAAAGCCTATAGTTATAATGCTCCTAGTCTGATAGGGGGAGTCTCAAGAAAACAAAATTGCAATAAATAAATAAATGATTAGTTTGAGAAAGTGACAATCAATCAATAGAAACAACTGCAAGATTGCAAGATGCATTCCCATACCTCTCCGGGAAGTACTTAAAATAAGTGATTGACTTTTTTTAAAAAATCGAGTTTTAGAATAAGAAAAAATGTAGAACAAAGGTTACATTTAAAAGTATCCGTCATCCACCACATTAATCCACTGAAATACAGATAATTCTCATTCTTTCAGCGCCATCTTGAGTTCATGGCACTGAATTGCAACCACAGTATCAGAGTCTAGCAGTACTGAGGTCAGACAGACAGTGTCACCCTTGGACCATCCCAGGGCTAAATATGTGACGACCTGAGGTACAGCAACACAAAGATGCTATAAGGACAAGGTAGAGTGTAAAAAAACTTAAATGCAAAGAAAGGAGAAAATACTGTGCACTCCAGAACCTCCCTCAAAGGATAATTGAAGACCTGGTGATTGGTTGGGCCAAGATCTGGTTTATCTCTATCCTGATGGTAATGACACCTGTTTTGGGTTTTTTAGTAGTTTACTAGTACAGTGGTGTTATCTGTTTGTAATACAGGAATAAAACACTGGAACTGTGTGCATACCACAGAGTGTAGCTGCTTCTGAAAAGTTCTTTGGGCAATAATAAATGTAATAATATAGACTACCCATCATATATGTTTCACGTGTTGCAACAGAAAGTGAAAGGAGAAAGTGATTATAATGACTTAATTATAATGATAATATAATGATAATAACTTGTGTCTATGAATGTGAAAAGGGTGAGTCACTTAATGTTACTGGGTTTTGTGGGTCTTTTATGAGATTATTGGTAATTGATAAAACCAAATAGTAATGGAGCAATAAGTAGCAGCTTTAACAAAGTACATACTGTGTTGTCTTTATTGAGATATATTTTGTTAAATGTCTGTCCACTCACTCTATTATAACTCTGTCATTTGAATGTATCTTTTTTTTTTTTTAACGAAGAGCAAGAGCAATTCCGGAACTTAATATTGAATCTCCTTTGGATTCTATTAATTGCTTCCATTTTTCTTAAGGTAATGATGAGTTTGACTTTAACATGCCCCAGTGGCCATATGCTAAGTTACTTTTTTCTTAACTATCGCACAACCCCCCCGGCTAGGACTGAGCAGGCTTACATCACTGATTTGCAAAAGCTCAATTTTCCTAGTGAACAGTAAAAAGAGCAAGCTGGCATTTTAACATTTAGCTCCTCTGAAGGCCATTTTGGAAAGTTTCCATTTTTGAGGTTGAGGGGCTGAAACAAAGATTAAAAAAGGTGTATTTTTAAAAATAACCAGCTTAATATGGACGTAGTCTTAATCGAAACATGGTTGTACGTATGTTGATCTTTTATAGACTGTCCATGCAGAGGAGTTGCTCCACACAGCCACTCCCATTCCCCCAGGATCCCATTGTGAATGTGTGCAGTGAGCTGGCTCATTGGGCCCTCATGGTGAATGGCCCACAGCCATTCACTCAGCATACAGAAGCTCATTAGAACTCTATAGACACACAATTGTGAGGCTCACATTAGAAACTTCCTCCTCTGGGGCACAGACACGGCACACAAAGTGCCAGTTTGCTGCTAAGCTAAGCGCATTGTCTTCCTGATTCATAGAGCCTGGCCCTCTATTCACGATATTAAGTTCGAGTGGTGGAATATCAATTGCGTGTGCAATGGGCCGGTATCTTTTTAAGAGCTTTAGTGGGGTTAAAAAAGAGAGAAAAGGGATCTCAGCCGGCCTGCAGAGTGCTAGCTTTCAACAGGGCCATTGTGAAGATTCTGAATGAAGGGACCCCTGTTTTTTCCCTCCATTTCTAAAAAGAGATGGACATCAAATAAATTCACATGAACTTGCTTCAGGGTGTTTCCAAGACCAACCGTTTAAGAATAGCTTAATTATACCTCCCTCTCCTGGAGAGCTCTATTGGAATCTGGCTAATTACAAAGTGGTGAATCTTAATGATGATACGCTCTTAGCGATGCCTTTTACAAAGTGCACACAGTCGCGTAAGATTTGTTCTACCTAAAATGTCAATGAACACAGAGAAATATATGATTTTAACAAGAACACAGAAGGTTCCTAAAGAATGTTGTTAGTTTTGAGGTGCACGTAATAACTTTTAAACTTGCCACAGATTCTCATTTGTAGCTCAGAGGCTAATTGAAGGGAAGAGAAAGAGTGACTGTATGAATAAACCAAACAAATATCATCCATTGTTATCACATTAAACATACCTTGAGCACAACCAGGACTTTTTCAGAGTATAAACAAATACAGTTGACAGTAGCAGTGGAGAGTGGTCTGGGGTTCCCTCCTGTTTTCTATGTGTGTCATATAAACAAATGACTCCACCAAACAAAAAGCCTTGGGGGACTACCACAATCACTGGTCTATGTGGAGCATGTTAACACACACTCACTACACAAAAGTAGATGGTGCACACAGACTTGCTAACACTCATCATGTGACAGAGCGCTGTGCCTTCTCCACCAGTCTGAGGAATAAAACCTCAAATTTGATTACAAGCAACCTTTGGCTCCCTGGCCATCACACAATAGGCTGAGCTGTCTGGGCCAATTTCCATGCTCAGCATGAGGTATCTACACGCGCAGACTGCAGCTCCCTGCCACCCCCCCACACCCCCCGACCAGTCCGGATATGCCTGTTTACTGTGCCTAAACTCCGGGTCTGTCGCCCCTCTTGTTGGACTTTCTATTATGATCTTGAGGATCATTAGTTGCAGTGTGAAAGGTTACACAAGCCTCTCATTGGACATGTTTGTACCAAAACATCACTACATGCATATGTGTGTGTGTGTGTGTTGGTGTGAACATTTTTATTGTACAGTTGCAACCTTCAAATATGCAGCATATGGCCACACTGCACTGAAGACTGGAACTAAATAAATAATTAGGAATCAGGATGTGTTAGTGCTTACCCAGTACTGAATCTTGCCAGGACTTAAACATCTCTGTAAATGTGAAATAAAAGTTTTAATCTAGTGGTAAATATATGAACCCAAAAGTTACCAAAATTGAACAAGGAATAGTTAGGAAGGTTGAATTTATTCCTTACATAAATCTTGTAAATGTCATGGAGATTTCCAGCATATAATAATGCTGATTTTAAAATAGTAAAATCAGAGTGTTACATGTAACTATTACTACAATTCTTAGTATGCAATTGCATACAACTTAAGAAACCAAAATCATTTCCCAAGGCAGTGTAAAGTGACATTAGGCGGTGCTATTTTTTAAATGAAAAAATGATCAGTTTTTTTTTTTTCATTAGATTCTAGATTCTCACACTGTTACTGTGATCTTTGAGGAGAAAATGTCGCATCTTAAAATTGTATTATATTATTTTGCCAACCCTTATTTACTCACACTAATGTTTGTCTGTTTTTGGATCATTTTGCCATTAAAACCCTCACAGAACAATGTTTCTGAAATGAAACAGAAAAAAAACACATTGCAAATGAACTGCTGTGGGGTTTGTATGAGGCACAATGGAGCGCTGAGGGAGTGTGGAGAACAGAGAAAACTATTTACTACTAGAGAAGACTGTTTGGTGCATGTTAAACTTTGGCCAGCAGTTCATTGTCTCTGGTGTCTATCATTTAATAGGCTAGTTGACATAATGAATGAGCCAGACCCACCTTCTGCCACTCCAGAAAGGACCCCAGCCTTATCTGAATTGAGAAGCACATTAGAGCCTCTCAGCCAATCACGGTACAGCCCTGTAGCAAAGTGTAGGCCCAAAAGAGGAAGAGCAGAGAACTTTTGTTTTCTTCAGAGTTTAATGAAGTTGGCCTGGTCACTCAAGAAGGGATTAAAGGAGAATTTAGTGTCACTGAGCTGTGACTGCTGAAGAGGGAACTCAAGCGTTCAGGTCACTGTGTGAACAGGATGGTCTCAGTTCAGAGCTGCAGCAGGAGGAATATGGCTGGTTCTCCTCCTGCTTTACCAGGCTTCGGGAGCTCGGGAAAGAGTTTTCTCATTGACAATCTGCTTCAGGCATCTTCAGCCCATTCAGAAGGAACAACGGGTACACACCTAAGACATGCAGCATGTGAACATCCGAGGAGAAGCTGGGGCCTTGAGCAGGGAGCCTACCAAAGTCAGGCCCAGAGTCCACAGCAGGTGAAAGACTTGGGACCACTTCTGCCACACTCGGGTAAACAGATTTTTTTTATATACAAGCAGAGTTTTTAAACAAAATCTAATATATTTGGATTATGTCAAGGGTTTTGAATGTGTTAAAGCTACAAGGTCACAATGCTATACTTTATTTCTAACTAAACTGTTATATTGTATTTCTTCTTTCATAACTGGATAAATATTGTCAAGTTTGACAAGTTTCAAACATTTTTAGGCTGGACATCATTCATGGGTCTTAAGTTAAAGTTTGTTAGATTATATGCATCTTTGAGGAATGTTGTAAGAGATGTCATAATTAAGCATGACATGAGTCACTGATACACTGCCATTAATGATTATTTTAAAATTTGTAGCAAAGATTATTTAATCCCCAGTAACTTTTAAACTGTGTAATTTTCCTGTTTTGAGATCTCTGAATTTTCCACCACATACTGTTGTAAACTAACATAGTAAAGAAAAACTCAAAGTCCTCTTTTACATCATAAATTATTAAAAATGCAAGTATAATATAAAATAAATACAAAAATAAGCATAAATACTTTCAAATGTTAATGAAGTTTGATATAAGAGGTTTAAGTGCTTGGCACTGAAGTAAAGATTTTGTGATTGTCTTTTTTAAGTATTGGGTAAAGTGTCATAAATTGTAACAAAATTTTATTTGAAATATAAAAACAAAAAATCTATAACTAGTTAAAATTAACATTCTAATTCACAAATTGATCCAATAATCTCTTGGTCAGAAATAACAATGACTGCACATATTTTGCCATCTTAAGGAAAAGGAAATTGAACTTTTTCAATTAAAGTACTAAAAACAAACAAACTTAATATGCGAACTGTCTAATCACAAAGTGTTCATTGCTATTGCCAAAGTATTATCTAAGCAATTAATTTTCAGACTGGATTAGTAAATTTCTTTCCATCTCTAGGTAGTTTTCAAGCAAAATTTAGCAATTAAATTAATTTAATTATCAAATTTAAAAGTTCAAGGTTCAGTCTGTACATCACCTAAAGCTTAGCACTACTGTTTTCTTTTTATCTATCCTCTTACAGCTGTTAAAATTATGCAAGGTAGGATTCAAAATGCCCTCCGAAATTGGCAGTGATCCAGGTATATTTCCTTGAGGATCATACATGTCACACTTGGCTATCACATGACCACATATGACTGTCCCTATCTTTCTTTGCAGGTGTGCCGAGCAGTGTTTTCTTGCGGAGCCCGCAGTATCTGCTGGCATGCTGCGGTGGGTCCAGCCCCCCTCCTGTCTTCTCCAGTGAGTGTTTTATGCCTCATCAGCAATGCCTCAGCTACTCTCTAAGCATTAGCAGCAGGGTCTCCCATGCTCTCCACAGCTAATTACTGATGCAATGCCAAAGAGCTAATTCTCCGCTCAACTCTGCACAGCTCTATTCATAACCATTCACGGCTGTTCAGGATGGGAAGAGGGGTAGGTTGCAAGGCTTTTAAGAGTCCCTGGGGCCCCCTTTTTTGTACTTGCAAATACAGACTTTTACTAGCGCAAATATGCAGAGCTAATAAACATCTTGTCTTCTGTCATATTAAGATTATAATTACCAGGTGCGGATTGTTACTGCTGCGTAAGGCAGATTGTTTCAAAGCTTAGTACTCCCTCAGCACAGTAATAAGTTTGGTCGTGAATCTCAGCAGTTTCAAGTTTAATTTTCAAGCTGCAGGAAATTTGAAAACATCCAGGAAAGCTGTAATTGCATCTGAAATGTTTAATTTTCCATTGAATTGTACTCTAAATGTTTCATAGGATACAACTGAAGGCTTGTGTAGAGTACTACCATTTTATTGTTCTCTGGTAGCATTAATTAAGACTAGCAGCTGTCTTATTTTGGCATTGTCCTGGAGGAACTGGAAGTTATTAGTTGCTGCATCATATGATGCCTATCAAGAGTTGTGGAAAATGGCACAAATCAGAAAGTCCTCATCTCACAGGTCCCTTGAGTCCTCTTAGTAGGTTGACACTTTCCCACAGTGCCCAGCAACACAACAATGCCAAGTCTGGCCGTGACCAATTGGCACATTCACTCCACCATCCACACGCGACCTCACTGCAATTTTTCACTGCAGCAATGAACTCCGCCAAGCACAAAAAACTTGCCCATTTCTCTGTAGAAGAGGGCTGGGCCAGGAACATCCCCCGGCCATTGTGTGGCTAAAGAGCTTGGTTCGCCGACCCCCCTCCTTTCTCCTGTCCTTCAACTCTCATTCCTGCCCATTGGAGACCTCTTGACTAGGACATAAAGCATTCAATAAGAGTGACTTTTATAGACTTATTCGAGCTCATCTTCACATACAAACTGGCTTCATACCTGCAAGTGAAAAGATTTAGTGTTGGGCCACTGAGCCATCGAGTAATGGCATTTCCACTGAACGGCTCTATTGTTGGTGTCCCACAGGGCTCTATAGTTGGCCCACTAGGATAGACACACACGTTGCCCAGGAATGACCTGGTAATCAGCTATTTAAGTGAAAGCTATTGAGTCCCAATAGAGAAGTGAGAAGCATGTCCAAACCTCTTATATGCTCCCTAGAGGTGGTCTATGTGCAGATTTGTCGTACAGATTAAAAAGGCAACGTTGAATGGATTGGATAAATTGTTCCACTTGACTTTTGTTGTGTGTGCACCTGTGAGTGAAGCAGCGTGGGATTGCTCCTCACAGGTCACCAAATCTCTTTTTTCTCAGTTGAAATGGCTTTCTACTCTCTTTAGTCACCCCCAGTTTGTTAATTTGGGCAAACAGAAAGAGAGGAATTGAAAGTGAGTGATAAAGTGAGTGTGACAAGGCATCATCATGGTTTGAAAAGGCAGGAAATGTGGTAATGATGGTAAAATGTACAGATTGATTGTGTACAGAGTCAGACTTTGTACCTTTATGTTAAATTATCTACAAAATGATCCATAAATTAGCTGTCTGATGTTATTCCCCACACCTCTATATTACCTAGGTTGCTATTTGTTCCCTCTCTATTCACTGTCATGTGAGGCTATACTTTATTTTCTGATTGTAACAACCTACACATGGGGGAGATAGACATATCCACCACTGACAAAAAATTAATGACCTATACAAAAAGCAAGATGTTAGCATTGCAGTATAAGTCAACACACTAACGATATTATTTTTTTGATTTCCCATTTATCTTTCAGAGGGAGCAAATATTCGAATGTGGTCTGCTGATATAAGCCCAAAATCCCGCAGAGGGATCCTTAGGAGGGCTGTGTTCTCCGAAGAACAACGGAAAGAGCTAGAGAAAACTTTTCGGAGACAGAAGTACATCAGCAAGACAGACCGGAACAAACTGGCAGCTGATCTCAGTCTAAAGGAGTCACAGGTAATTGAATGTGAATTACCTAAACATCTGCCTTATGTGTAAGATATCATATACCAAAAAAACAACTATATACTATATACAACTATATATAAAACATATATATATGTTTTATATATGTGTGGACAACACAAAACTGAACTAAAATGCCTCTGCTTTAGGTGAAGATCTGGTTCCAGAATCGCAGAATGAAATGGAGAAACTGTAAGGAGAAGGAGGTACATAATACTCGCTCACCGATGGATGAGCTCATGGCCCAAGGTCTTGCTCAGGAAGAGGAAGAACCATCACAGAATCACACTAATGCAAAAACAGAGAGATCACTGCCACAGAAGAGTGTCAGGGACACATGAGGGGCTATAATGAGTGGAAAGTAAACCAGGGACTTTCTCACCTCCACAAAAGCCTCAAAAAAGGCCACAGTACTGGGGGGGTTGTTTAAAAATATATGGATGGAATACTGTCTGTGAAAACTAACACTGATAATATTAACTTTTCAGTCAATGCATGTAACTCTTTTGATGCATCATAAATATAATTAGGTTCAACTGCTTGGTCAATCCTCTTATTGTGTTTCACTGGCTTCAGTAAGCAGGTTCATGGTCATTACACTGACAAGTCTTTCTAGGAAAGATTCCCACTCTCCGATTGTAATTGCAATCAGTTAAAGGCAAAAATGAGTCATTCATTTACTGCATTTACAAATCAGACTTTCTTTCCGATATTACGTGTTTTGGTAAGCTTTACACTAACACTGCTATTCTCATAATCCAGATTGTTTTTGAAGTCCAGTTTCTTTTGGTATATTTTGTATATATTTTTTCACGATCTTGAATGCATAGATCAGCTGTAAATAAAGTGTTTCAGTGAATCAAGATTTCCACATTGCTTATTCTTGCTGTGTTGGGCTGTCTGAAGCAAAACCCTTACATGTTATTTAACACTCTACTATACACCATCTACTGTTCCTGCAAATATGTAGAGTTGGCACTCCCCATTAATAAGATGATGACCAAAAATGATAATAATGGTTTACTTAATTTTTATTTTTTGACCTTTTAATGTTCAGAAGCAATATTGTTTAATTACCTATCACTATAATACTACAAGAGGCACATAATCCTCTACAGTAAATGCACACAAGGGATGTAAGCACATACAGTAAGAGCATAATATGCAGTTAAAAGCAAATGAGAAACAAAGACTGTTTTCTGGTTCAAAATTTGACTACTACATTACACTGCTTTGCTCACTATTAACAGTCCAGTCCAGGAAGGGTGGTGCATTTCAGGATGCGGAGATAATTTTTGACTTTGTTGGAGTCCCTGCGGAAGCAGTAGAGCAGGTCATGATGGTCCATTGAGTTGAGTTCTCCTCGTTTATAGAAGGAAATAGCAGAAGAGGGTACCAAACCCTCAGGAGAGATGTAACCCACAGTGTTACCAAGCACTCCCAATAGCTTCATCTGAGGTGGACAATAGAAAAATGAACAACACATAATTAATTATGTAAAGCATGTTGACACATACAGTATGTCACAGAAATAAAAATCTAAAAACACTTCACAAACACTGAAAATTTGCTGTGATTCTAATTTATAATTCTATTTTATATTTCTTCCTTACTTTGTCAGCCATTTTTGACACTCCATCCCTCAGCTCATGCACCATATCACTGATCTCCAGTGCCTTGTTGGAGCTGTAGTGGTTGAAGTCTTGATTCTGATCCTGAGACATGCTCCGGTAGAGTTGTGACAGGGGGTCACCCCAGGCCCCCAGCAGCCTCAGAATCACCTCTGTCAGCTGTTCTCGCTGCGCATGAGAATAACTTTAATTCCAGGCACAGAAAAATTGTCTTGATATTATCTTTGACAAGGTGCAGAGACATGACTGCTGTGCATGCATTTGCCACAAATTAACAATATGAACCACTCACTCCCAGTCTTTGTGCATTCTCTTTGTCGTCTGGTGTTAGTATGCCATATGTGTGGCATTTCCGTTTACCTATTAGGTTCTTGCTGGGAAGGAAATATTGCTCCTGCACAGAAAGAAACACATATCACAACTCAACAACTCAAACAAGAATGATTGATGATGAACGAATGGGGCCTGACGGTGATGGATGGTGATGTCAGTATCGGAGTTGAAAAAAAGAACTCACAAACTCAGAATGGAGATCACTGGAGATGCCATGCATTCTTGAAGACTGTTGTATGACCCTGTCGAAGAGATCTGCCAGGGAAGGGACATGGCATCCAGCCTGTCCATAGGCACAGATTGGGGCAGTGCCTACCCTCATAAAAAGCTCCAAGTACATCAGTGTAAGGACAGCAAACCAAACTGAGAAAAAATAATAAGAATTTAGGCCACCAAAAAATTATAACATTACTTTAAAATAACATTTTGTATTTGATGTTGTGTCTTGCCAACTTACCTTTTTTCATGTTTCCCCTCTTGGGCTAGAGCACCAAATGATGAGTAGAGCTCTTTTGCTGTCAGAGTTACTCTTGCGGAGGTTAACTCACACAATGATGACGTTACTGATGAAATAAATTGCTTTCTAGAGGACATCGTGATTTTTTTTTTTTTTTAACGGAATACGCACATCATATGCTTCGCTTAGTTATCTGCTCAGCCAAGAGCAGAAAAAAACAATCCAGGCGGAAAAGATCCTACACACTATAGATTGGCTCAGGCACTTTGTGAATTTACAGTAATGAACATTACTTTACAGTAATAAAAACTTTTATTTTGATTCTGTTTTATTTTGCTTCTTTTCAGTGTATTCAGAAGTAAAATTAGACAAAGCAGATGCAGGCTGTGTAACTGTCCTTATACAACCTTAGGATGATTTAAGTTACCCTTATTACAGTTCCACGTATTTCTCTTGGTTTAGCAGTACAGTCAAAAGTGTGATGAATAACATTATTATGACCCTATATGGAGTAATGCCTCTATGACTTCACTGCTACTCAGTGCTACTCATCTGTCCCCAGGGGAAGGACATGTCCCATGAAACAAACTCATAGAGATAATTAACGTCCAATAAGGAATCTTAAAAGCATTCAGCATTTATTTTAAAGTACAGGACAGCTCATTATGTGTACGGAGTACATCATGAAAATGAACAGTATTGTGAAAAAAGTATTGAATAAGCCCATTGTTCAACAACCACAACTAAAACTGTTTAGCCTGGTAATGACAAGGCTATTCAAATGTAAAGTAAGTGATTTATCTTCTCATTAGTGCTACATAGTACGATCAATACCATATGCATCTATTGTGAATACAGTCATGAGTCATTCTCAACAGCTTCACAGTTTATCCAGAGCCACTTTACACATTATGGAATGACCAGTTTGCAAACACAATGCAAGCGCAATAGAAAACCAGTGCTCTGGTTCTCCTTTAGTGTGCCACCTTGTGGTGAAATGAATGAGCTGCATGAATTTCATTGCGCGTTTGCCACAGGACTCTAAATGGTTAAGCAATATGGTGAACAAAATTGTTTTATCACAAATACCCAACAAGTATCTTTTATAGGGCAAATATTTTATTGTCATCTTTTTCCATGGCATACACATAAAAAAGATGTCATAAATACACCAATAGCTTTAAAGAAAATAGATTCTACAATCAATTTACATTTATCAATACTATGTACAGGTTTGAGTGCATTCTATTACTGTGTGCTATAAGAGCAGAGAAGAGACAGTGAGCTACTGAAGGTAGCAAAGGGTGTTGATGTTCAGCTGAGTCCAGCTCTGTTCCAATATCCATTCAGCTGACTTCACAAATTTTCACACCCAATGCCAAGAAACTCACCATCTCAAAATTCCTCGATTTTGTCTTCAATCATGTGAGGGTTAGGTGTAGAATCATATAAGAAATTCTACACTTTCCAACACTGATTCAGAGCTCTTGTTTTAATATCAAAGTATCAGTCCATTCAACATCTATGGTGCTTCCACTTGCGAGTCGCCACTGCAATGTTTATGTCTTTTTTGTGCCAGGGAAAGAGACGAGTGAGCGCAAGAGTACCGTCAGGCTGCACAGAACCAGTCAGCACATAAAGCTGAGAACGGCCGGGGCGCACAAGGACATTGGCACATCGAAGGTTGATGAGGAGCCATTGCTGGAGTAGGTGCTGGGTGTCATAGGGCAGCAGAGGTCCCTGATGGATAAACTCAACCCTGCCCTCCACCTCAAACTCTGGCTCTCCCATGGGTAGGCGACGACGATGAAGTTTGGCAGTTACAGCTGTGGAGAAGAGAACCAAATTAATCACCTGGGTTGGAGAATTAAATACAATTTAGTGACAGCTCTACAAACATCATTACAAAAATTTCTGAAAGAATTCAGAAACTTACCAAAGTCATGCTGGCAAAAAGCATCCAGTACTGTTTTCATTGCAGGGGCCTCCTCCACTGAAGGACAGCGTTGGCAAGCAGGTTTGGGCAACTCTGTGATAAAAAAGTAAATATAATTTAATATAATTTTAGGGCATGTGCAGTAATTATAGGCAACCCAAAAGAGCAAGCACATGTCTATTTTGCCAAAGGAAAAGCAAGGAGATAAGGAACATAGCATTGTAATAATTAGTCTGTGGTCCTTACCTTTGGCAAAGTGACTAAATTTTGCATGAGGAGAAAGGCACATGTCCTCTTCAGCAGGGAAGCGGTCACAGTCAAGAGCCTCAGGCCATGGGTGACCCTGGCAGGCAAGCACTGGGGCACAGCTGTCCCTCACTGCCACACACTAGACTACGGCAGGGCTGGATAAATCTGAAGGAAAGAATAAGAAAATGTCAAGCAACAAACTTTAAATTCATGTAATAATGATGATATGAATGCTTTACAAATGTATGGACTTGTATGTATTTCAGAGATAAACATAGTAAAAACAATAAATGTAAAATGTCCTTACGTGTCAAGACAGACAGGAGCAATGAGTGAGCAGAGGAAGGCCTGGGCTTGAGGGTGGCAGCCTGTCTGCAACAAGGGCCTCCAGTCCTCTGAACGAGGCACCACCTCGCCTTCCAGGTTGCTGTGGCCCAAGAAGTTGGGCAGTCGCATCTCTGAGTATCCTACATCTTTGCAGACCTTCATCTGGTTGGGAATGGCGACGCAACGAGTGGACTGACCCATGTCAAATGTCATTGAAGGAGATGCCATAGCCATGAGAGCCACAGTGAAGAATACAGCCATACTGACGAGTTCGCAATATCGAGAGAATCCACGAGATAGAAAAATGAGCTTTAAGTGAGGTTGCCTGTTGTCACAAGACTCCTCTGTCCCTGAATGGCTTAATAACTGCTGCTGCTGCCTGCTTTATATACAGCAAGGTCAGCCAGCCCCATCAGTCTGTAAGTCTGTTATCAACTACCTATCAAAGACACAGAGACGATGTGTTTGGAGACAACGGCTTGTTTTGTGATGACTGCAGACAGAGAGGGGGGCATTAAGCAGATGGAGGGTGTGTGTGTGTGTGTGTGGGGTGGTGGTGGTGGTGGGGGCAATGGGCAATCACAGCCCAGCTTTCACTGAGTCACAGAGGGTTGAATCTGCTTCATTAGCATTTATAGTCTAGGAGGTAGGAAAAATAATGTGGACACCTCATGCAAAAGTTAAAAACTATAACTCTTGGTGTTTAAAGTGACAATATGTGGCTGACAAGTAATGCTACTTGGCATGCAATATTTGCAGCGTTTGCAACAGTGACACATTTACCTGAAAAAGGAATGATGTGCTAGTTATTTTTTTCCACTCCCTACATCATAAAAAAATAAATAAGTACTTCTTTTCCACTGGCTGATATGTTAAACACAACCAAATCCATCTCTAAAAGTTCCTTTAGAGAGAAATCTGAGGTTTTTGCAGACAGACAGGCAGTCTCCCTCATATTGCTGGTCTCTTTCATGTGTTCCTGCTTCCTAATTGGAGGGTTTTCTTGGCAGAGCCTCCAGTTCTCATTAGCAAAGTGGTGTCTCTTCTGCTCACCTGGCTTTGATCTGCCAATAACACAAACTCAGATCCACGTGCAAAATGCTATTAGCCCTCCTCTTTTGCTCATCTCTTCAATGCAACAGTAGCAAAGAAATTTCTGCATCTGCTACTGTACACAGGTCTCATAGAAAATGCCAACATCTGTCTTATACAGTTTAAAATGAGTATATGCAATTTAAGCATGATGTTTTCCTAAGAACATAAAGACATTTAATGAGGATCTGTCCTGTGAACTGAAAAATCTCTATTTTGATGCAGCAGATATAAGTATTTTATGTGCTTTATTTGGATGTTATCTAATACTATACATAACCAGAGCAACATGCAACACCTATACATTCAGTCCTGACATGCCAACATCCCATTCAAGAGATCAGAGATCTTGTCCTAAGATGCAGACCAGGGGCAGAGACAAGTGCTAATTTGTCTTGTTCTCTCTGTCTCGTGTATTTAGGCCTCTTAATCCAACAACCCAGCTACATTACAGCATCATCGTATTTGTTTGGATGTCGTCTGTCTCCAGATTAAGATGTATATCTGGGGTTGATGCCTCTGGGCCTTTCCCCTCATGAATCAGAGGTCTCTATCCCACCCAGCCTGTCATGGTCATTGTGGCTTCAGACATGCCATAGTAAAGGTCTATTCTGATTGGCCCTACTCCCACTTCTGTGACTGTATACCAGCCCTGTCTGCTGCCAGAGCCCTCCATCATCCCCAGCTTAGCCAATTTTTACAGCCTGATCTGATGAGTGGAGGCTGGTTCCAGTTCGGGTAGACGAGTACAGCCCATAAGAGGGGACTAACTGGGCAATTAGAGTCACAGACCAATTTGGGAGAACAATAGGTCCACACATTTAACAAGCTCCCCCTGCCAGGAGCCCAGCAGGGGTCTGTTGTTGGGCCTAATGGCTGCCCTGTAGACACTGTGTCTGTCTTGGTAATGTGTTGCCTGCCCCTGCCTCCAGTTAATGAGAAGGTGAGTACGAGCTGAATAGATGGGCACCTGTCTGTCAAACAGACCTCCAGCAGACGCTCTAGCCAAAATAATACTTGGCTAGTAAAAGGTAGATGAAAATCTTTTTTTTTAAAAGCCCAAACAAAGTCAACAATCTATCTTAGAAGGTATCTTAATTCAGGTATTGGCATCTTTGCTATTGCACAACATCCTGCTCCAATTCACATACACGTGGACAAACGCACCAACATTAAAATTACAACATTGTCAGTCTGTCTTTGCACCACAAAAATAACACATTAACCTTCATAGTTTTTATTTCATTTCAGAAAGAGGTCCCTCTGGCTGTAGGATTGAGGCATATTTTGAGGTAACTGCAGATAAAATAACTAGTCTTACTATATTCTATGTGTGATGACTGGTATGTATAAGTTTACTAATAAGAAATTTTTTTAGGCATAGTTACTCTTACAGGGAAAATCCATTCTAAAACACAAGTTATTTCTACAATATTGCAGAGCTCAGTTTTAAATTGTGAATTTAAAAAAGTCTCTTCTTAACCTGACCAGCAGAGAAGCAAGACTGTTTAGAAACAAATCTTATCTCCATAAAATGTTGAAACAAACAACTCATCACTAACAGCACACTATGGAAGGAATGTGAGGGCTATTTCTGGTTCAAAATAATGAATTTTTAAAGGGATATCTCAAATATTCTGAGAGCAGAGTCAGTCACAACAGTACTACTTTAAAATGTATCATCTGAAGACCTTAAAATTTGTGCTCCAGTATCCAACTAGGAAACATGTCAGTTTCTAGATTAAGTTATTGTACAAAATAATTTCTGTGGCCCACACTTAATGGCATGTAAATTCAATTTGGGTTGTTTGTCCTTCTACAGTACAGTATCCACTGGCAGAATGGGACAGCAGAACAAACACCTGAGACATACATCAAAGACAAAAGTGTGATTGGGAAGGGGGGGCTGGGTGTCTGAGCTGGGCTCCCTTGCAGCACAGCAAACTCAGATAAAAGCTGTCTCCTCCCTGCACGTAAGAGACTCATTAACTTAAGAGATTGAACCCCCATTTGCCTCTTTTTTTTTGCCCCCCCCCCCCTCCTCCTCCTCCTCCTCCTCCCCCCTCTCCATCCTGCTGGGCTCCAGTAGGACTGACAGTCCTTGTGCAGACTGTCAGTAGCACTCAATTGTCACATCCAGTCTCCGGGCCTTATGGGCAGACGCTGCCACGCCGAGGTGTGCAGACAACTGGCCCCTGGTAACTGCAGACATCTGTAGATCGACTCAGTATGCTAAACCAGGGTAATGCACTCAACATATAAAAAGTTTAAGTGTCGTCTTGTATCTAATTTCTATTTCTCAACGAAGAGCCCACTCTAAAGCACCGGAAATTCTGCTGTTAAAAATCAGGCCAATGCCAATCAAATCATTTTACAAGCATTATTGTGCAGTCTTGGCAAATGACCACAGTGGAACTGCTATGACGCAGTTAACAATAATTTACCAATAATCTGTGACTGCTTAATTGGAAAATCTTACGCACAGTCAAGCACATCATCTTAATAATCAAAGGACAGAGAACTAATTCTGCAGTGTACACGAGCATCATCTTTATTTCTATCCTGGGGAGGAACTCCGTTTGGCTTTCTCAGGAACAAGAAATTTCTCACTTCACTTTGCAAAGAGTCAACAGAGAGACAAGCTGAGGAAATGTGAAGGGAAAAAAACTTAAAAGAGTCAAGGTTGATGGAGCTGCGGCACAACATCCATGATAACATCATCTTCTAACACATGCTCCTTTACTCCTCTGAAACTCTGTGGAAGAAAAAAAGAGGTGGGTTACTGTCAAAAACTGATTGAGGCTGTTAATATTCTTGGTTGTTAATTTTTAGTTCCTTGTGCATTTTCAGTCACATTAAGTCTGCTCCAAATTACTTGGATTACATGTCCTGTATAGCCTTATATCATACACTTCGTAGCAGCTGTAACTCTTACACCGGTAAAATCTACTGCAATTCAATACAACAGCTCTGCTATAAATTCCTTGACAAGGACTATAAAGTTCAATTTTTTATGACATTGTCAGAAATGTGCAAGTCAAATATCATTAAAGATGGTGTTGTACTTTACACTTATTGAGAGGTGTTTATAATGTTTTAAATATATCTGAATCTAAGGCAGCCCAGTAAAACACCACCATTACCTTTGACCTTAATGCTGAGACATATAACAACTGACAGTGTCAAAAAAAACAGGAATCAGGCATCATAAAAGGAAACTTTATGGAGGAACAGTTGTTTTGGATTGCATTAGATTGTACAGGTGTACCAAATAAAGTGACCACTAGATGTAAATATCCATTATGAATAAAGACCATATGGCTGATCAGTTTACATACATCTGAGAGTCTCTTAAGGAGGGAGGGGGGTCACAGCCTAGATATGCCCCATTGATGAAACAGTACTGCAGTAGAGCCCTGAAGCATGAATCCTGGAAAGAAATTAAAACATTAGGTAGGCAGGATGTATTGTATAACACACTTGAATCAATAAAAACATACTTTATAAGAGCTAGGATCAAAAGTGTTTTGTCACTTACCCTGATGAGAATGTGAGGGTTTCCAACAATGACGAGCAGGGCTTTTGGACGAGTGATGGCCACGTTGAAGCGTTTGGGGTTGGCTAAAAAGCCGAGCGCACTCTGCAAATCACCACTCTGTACCAATTCATTAGAGCGCACCTATATTATGAGAGAGTGAATAAAGGGAATAAACTATGGGAAGGTTATAATTGATGTTTGTGCTCCATGGACTCTCTCTTAATTTGAAATGGATGATAAGGGATATTGTAAAGTCTTTATTGTAACAAAAGTGTTACATTGAAGTTTTTATTTCTTTATTGCAACCCTAATGTGTAATTTTATGTTACTGCATTATAAAATGCATTTATTTTAACTGAAGACATTCAAAATGCTACTGTATTGTTGGTTTACCTCACAAATTCTAATCACTGATGACCATAATGTCAAGGTTCTCTTTATATATATATATATATATATATATATATATATATATATATATATATATATATATATATATATAACACACACACACACACACACACACACACAGACTCCTATGTAAAAGTGCCAGATTTTGATGTGATGCAAAGTGTGCTACTTTTTACAGTCTTCTCTGCCAAGAAGAGAATGGAGAGAAGAGAGAATAAAGAATAAGATAAGATAATCCTTTATTAGTCCCACAATGGGGAAATTCTCAAAAACTAGCAGTGGTCCATATAGTTCAGGCATCTCAGCAGCTAACCTCAAACCTAAGACATTAATTACCATTCAGCGTACAAATAAAGACTGTTATGATAAATAGGAGCTGTTTTGTTACTAAGTTAATATCCGTTTTTCATAAATACATCATTTAGAAATGATCCCCTTTTTAATCTTCTTTTAAATGCCTGGATGAAATTTTAATGCATGTGAACATCCTGCTCACATATCATTTGACTGTGAGTGGGAAAAAACACAGCAATGATTGCTATCTTGCCTGCCTTTACCCTCACAGTCAACAGACCCCAGCAGACCCAAGCCCTATTTAGCATTTTTTACAAGATTTGAAGAGGAGTATTGGCATATGCTAAATCAAATCAACACAGTGAAACATCACAACACTTTGGGATTTGCTAGAGGACAACTGAAGTCATTCCTCAAACTCTACACAGGCTGGATGAATTGACAGACAAAATGCAAGCTGTGAATAAGGAAAATGAATGAAAATAAAAAGTGAAAAAAATTGCAGTTACAAACATACCTATAACTGATATTAGTACAAAAATGTCTGGACATAGCCAGAAAAATTTAATTCAGATGGAATTTTGATACACATCACCACTAATGTGTTGTACAGAACCTGCACTTGATTAAAGTTGATTCCATCCAAATCAGTAATGGACCTCTAATTTAGAAGAAAGCATATTCTGATGTTTGTCACCTCAGAATGACCTAAATTCTGTTTTTGCCTACCGTAGATATGATGATGACCAGGAACTCTTGTCCTTGAAACTCCTCCACAGAGCCAACTTTGATGTCAGACAGGCCAACTTTACCCAGCAGCACTCGAATCTTCTCACACTGTAGAGTGATATAAAACAAGGACATTTCAGGGTCTACACAGACCACTGAGAAGCAGAAAAGCCATTTAAGCTGCACTGGAGCTGAATTCGAAATTGTAATGAATTTGTCTTTTTTTTGTTTGTTTTTGCTTTAAATAAAAAAGATGAAGATTCACTCCCAACTATTCTGTGCAGTCTTACTTGTTTCTTGTAGGGGGCTATGATGCCAATCTCAGAGGAATCCACAGGGTTGTAGAGCTTCTTGGCCAGCTGGCAGCAGTAGAGCATCACCTGCACAGCCTCTGCTGGGTTGAACCATGATGGGTTGTTACCTTCCCTCATTTCTGTGCCCTACAGCAGAGCAAAATTACTGCAGGAGCTCAATATCCCAGTAACCTGAATTAACATTATAATCCTAACAAATATTAGATGTGATTAGAGTGTATAGATGCAACTATTAAACTGGTAACTCAGTGTAGAGGCATACTCAATCTATGAGAAAGAATAGGCTATTCTACAGTAGATTAGACTTGCAAAAGTGCAGATATATTTCTGTAGTCTTCATTACCCGGACACCATGAAAGAGGAGAGGGAAGCCTTTTTTGGGCAGGTTTTTCCACTGGCAGAGGGAGTCCACTATGGCCGTGGGGGCCTTAAAACACAGTTCCCCCTGGTAAAAGAGCTTGGAAGGCAGCATGAGCAAGGCTTCATGAGAACGGTAGTTGTAGATCAGCTTAGTCACCTGTAGTAATAAAAAAGCAGGTTCCTTATGCATACAGTGCATACAGGTGTTCTCCAAGACACAATTATCACACAATAGATTTTTGAATGCAGTGCACAAACCAGCTTAGGGTTGTATCCCCAGTCCTGTCTGGAGTACAGAGGGTTTGCCATCAGCCTCTCCAACAAAGACAACCCCAGGCCAAAGGCAGCAGCCAGTTTGGACTTCACTACTGGGCCCAACTGGCATGGGTCACCAGCCAACACTATCTAAGCAGGCAAGGGCACATATAAAAGTTATTCTTAATAAAGAAAGCTCAAACATGTCATCAGTGATCAGTAAGGTTCATTGTTTTCTGTTTTAATCAAGCTTTTTGCTAAAATCATCCACAATTTTTTTAAGAGGAGTTGCTTAAAAGTCATGTGTAATCCAAATATGATATCAACTGTGCTGTACTGTACACAAGACAAAAGGCACTGGATACTGGACTTTAAGGTCTGAATATAGTCAGTGTGCATAATTTGTACTGACCTGTCCATCTCTCTCTGATACAAGGCTCACAGGGATCAGGGACTCTGGCTCAGTGGCCTGGCCAGCTTCATCCAAAAACACATGGGTAAAATGTCCCACCCTGAGTAAAAACAAAATCACAGTTAATAAACTGAGTCTAAAAATGGGAGAAAATTTTAATCTTTATCCACTACCCACTGCAGCCCAGTCCTTACGGTAGCCCTATATTGTGGAACATGCCAGCACTGGAGCAGGTGCTGACCACGATCCTGTGAAAAGAGGCGTGACGGATGTCCTCTCCTGACCTCGAGTACTGTCTCAGCACTTCTGGGATTGACTAAGGAGAAACACAGTCACAATTTTAGATGACAAAGCAAAGTACTAAAGGTAGATGCATGCAGAGCATGTTACCACAACCTCATCTATTATTTAAAAAGGATTACTGACAACTGTACCGCCCAACCAGCTGGCAATGGCATCTGCACAGACCTTACTGCACACCACAACGTGCATATTTTCCCTTTGATTATACATAATGTGACCCACGTTCCTGTATACTGTAAAATGCAGTGAATTTTGTTTCCAAGCTACTGATCAGTACCTCGCCCTGCCTACAAGATGCGTTGACGCGGGCCAAACTTGCGGCATGCAGGAAGCCACTGTCATGCAGGCGGAGGCAGATGAGATCAGCGGCACTGTTGGAGGGAGTACATACGAGTACCCGACTACTGGGAAGAAAGTGGTAAACCTGGAGGTTGAAAGACTTTATGAGTCACTCAAGCAGGGGACCAGAATAGGAAGAAAGCTGGACAGGCACACATATTTTCAGACTGGTTTTTGGATTTATCAACTTGGCCATTATTATTAATATACACATTATCACCAAATTCAGAGTTTTTTTCTAAATCACATGGTTAGAAGCTAGGAGTATATTCTTTAGTGCTTGTCTGTATGCACCTGTAGTATGGCCTCTATGAGGGTGACTGTCTTTCCAGTGCCTGGAGGTCCAAACAACACATAAGGAGTCGGCCGGCACTCTCCTGCCAGGATCCTCTTCACTGCCTCTCTCTGAGGTGGGTTCAGGTTGGGGTTAAAGAAGTGCCCTTTGCCAGGGATGGGTTTGGATGTCAGTGTACCATCTACAGGCAAATACACATTTGTTATTGATGTTTGCAGTGTTATCGGATATGTAAGGCCAAAGCTGAAATAAACAGAAAATCAAGTACCTGTACTTTTAGTCTGTGTGGCCTTTGACTTCATGTCGATGGAAATGTTTGAAACCTTTCCATTTTCCATGGCTGCACCCTGGTTTTCAGATGCAGTTACACTTAATCAAAAACTAAACTAACCAGACATTAAAGTCTTTTATTATTCTTTCTTTCACCTCATTGTCCTCTACCGTTTTGTTTTGGCCATCTATCCATTCTCCTGTCCACTGTGGGGTCTGAGGAGTCACTCTAGAGGGGAAGAGAACTGCACAACAATGACAAAATTACAACAGTTTAGAGAGGTAAGATATAAACAGCACCCTCTGGAGCCAGTTTTGTGTCACTGTCAATGAGAGTCCTCTCATTAAAGGATGGTTTATCACATTGTTTTGCTGCTGAAATAAAGAGCACCAGATGTACACTTCATTCTTAAGAGTTTAAGCTCTAATAGAATTAGCTGATTATCAACAAATACACAATATTTATAAGGAATGGACTATATTAAACACATTGTTTTTTATTAACTTTTATATAATTTCAGAATTGACTCATTTGATTATCTGTATACTGTTCTGTATACACATGCTGTAAAGACTTGAAGCAATTCAAATAAAGCTTCAGCTTACTCTCGCCAAACTGTTTCGCCTGGTCAAGTGCACAGTGACACCGCCTCATCGTTGTTCTGAAAATGCAAGCAGTCAAAATATTGAAATTACTAACAAATTAAATTAGATCAACAATGACACATTATGGCTGGTTGAAATATAAAAGCACTATTGAAACAATTTAAGATGATATTAAGATTTGATTTTTCTCACCTGTTGAAAGAGAACTCCACATCAAGTGGCTCTCCGAGGTAGCTACGCTGAAACTCTGAGTTCACTCTCAAACTCACATCCTCATCATTGATCTGTGTCAAAACAGAGAATCAGATTAAATCTTAATGCAAGAACCATTTATGTTTGATTAGGCAGAACATAGAAGATGCTTCAAAGTATTAAATATATCTGTACCTCTGTGACATAACTAACATATTCCATTATCACACCGTCACACCGTGGTTTCTTCAACACTATTCTGTCACCTGTAGAGAAAGCTTGTCAAGACTTCTATTAAGATGAATGTCTGCAATAACGAGGACAGATATCTGAGGCCACCTCACCTATATTGAGACTGGGTCTGCCCTCAGCTAACCCAAGGACCTCTAAGTGCAGGTAAACAGCTCCCTTTCTGAGAAGGGCACCATTTATTGTGAATTCTCTCAGTTCCCTCTCTGCATGAAGCTCTTCCAGCCAGAGAAGGGCTGAGAAGCGTGAATGCATGTTGGACGGTGACAGCACCTAGGCAAACAGACACAGTAGGAGAAGGGAAATGTAATATTTCAATTTCCTGGAGGAAATTTTGATTTGTCTCTTTCCCTCCCTAAGGATGAGGTAAAACACAGAACAGGAGCCCTCAAAACCAAGTTTGTGCCAACCTATATCCTCTAAATAGACCCAGAGCTTTACTCCTTTGTTATGATGTAAGCTAATCTGATCATGAGCATGCTCACCTCTCCTAGGCAAGGCTGAACCACCAACACATCGCTCTGTGCCTCCACACAATCTTTTAGAGCCTGGGGCACTGGGTAGTTCGGTAGAAAGTTTGGTAGCCGCCGCTTAGTTAGCCTGGAGGTGGAAAAGGTAGCGTAAAAGAAGAGGTGATAACAGCCTGCGTTTCAGAGACACACACAAGTCAATCAAACTAAAAAAAAATATTATCTCATTTTTTAAAATACTGACAAATGCAAAGAAACACCTGGCATGCAAAAAGAGAATATTAATTTAAACTATAATTCACATATGTAAAAAAAAACACACAGGGTCTGTAACAAATTTGGCTGACAAGTAAACAACACATTTCAAGCTCAGTGCTCTTCCTCAGGTATCAATGGAATCAGCTGATTTGATACCTTGGTTGCTCTTTTGGAGCAGAGACAGTGATCACGTGAGTAGATATTACTGGGACCGGACAGGCATCACAGGGAGTGTAGGGCACAGAGGGCTGCAGCAGATTCTCCTCCTCACTGCCCACTGTGACATCCAGGCGCCTCCCAATGGTGAAAGAAGAGAAGTGCAGCAACAGCAGCTCGGCACAGCTTCCCAGGCTCCTGAGCAAATTTCCCACACATAGAATTCAGCTGTTCAGACAACATACTAACAAGTGCCTCACAGAGACACTTGACACCTCAGTAGGTAGAACTCATTTTATATGGCAAGACAGCAGGCCCCAACAGAAATGATGCCAGAAACTTCAAATTCTACATTCATCTTTTTGATCGATTACGCCTACAACTGCCTCTGTTATTTATACTACTGCCACTACAAGAATTTTGTAAAGTAACTTACTTTGCTTGGCAGGCTACAACAACAGACAGTCTCTCTCCTGGTGGAATATCCAGCTCTGTTTCCTCCCTCCTTACACCAGGGGAATGGATATTCTCCTTCAGCACTTCACCGTTTTCTCTGTCTATCTCTTTTGCATTGCAGACTTGTTTTTCAGAAGAGTCAAGAGTAGACCCAGACTCTGAGCTATTTTCTTGCAAAGGCTGTTTCTGTGTCAGTGGTGCAGACCTTTTGACAGTAACCAGGCTGAACTGTTCTTCTGAATCCCAGCCAGCAAAGTCACAGTATTTCAACATGTGGGTCTCTGAACCTTTATTTCTGTTATGACAGAAAGATGAAGGTTATGCATTACAGTATGTTGTGCTAAATTGCTCTGTAAAAGATATTCATTATCCCACTAATTTCTCTCTGCTATACATCTTTCTTCCAAAAGATGTACAGCACCACAAGTTTTAATGAAAGTTGCCAAGATTAAACAAACACTCTTAATTTTACACACAGAATGTGAATATTTTCTTGCTTCTTTGTTCACTCACTGTATCCAGAGCACCAGTTCTCGTCTCTCCCCAATCATTACATCCCCAAACTGTCCATAGTCTGTTACATCCAGCTCTCCTTTGTTTTCCAAGATGCTCTGGAGATCAGTCTCTGGGAGAGGTGTAGAAGAAGTCACACTGCAACAAGAATAATTTTAAAAAGCCATCAAATTACTAATCTGTATCACCCACATCAAAATTTGAGCAAACATAGAAAACTGAACACCATTTGAAGACATCACACTAGGAATCCGTCACAGGCATTTTTTTCACTTTCAGACATTTCATAAACCAAAGGATTAATTAAAAGAAAAAGTTTAGTATTTGTAGTCCTATAAAGATACAAGTCCAAACACCATGGCCAATACCTCTGACAGGGTGCCATGCAAAGGGCCCTCCAGCTGTAGAAAGATTGACTGCTTTCCACCATTACCAGGTTGACCAGGTGCCCTGGCAAAGGCTGGTAGTGGGCAGGCAGCAGCAGAGAGCTGAGGCTGAAGAACACACTGTCCTCCACCACTCCAATATTACCATACACACTGGTCACACACACCTGGGGGCAGGGGATCATTCAAAGGAGGTGAAAGGAATGAAATAAGTCTTCAGATTTATAACTCGGTTTTAATCTTGTTCATTTGGATCAGCACAACATGAAGTAGCACTGAAGTATTAACACTTCATCAAAATCAATCCCCTTTACAATTGAAGCAATAAAAAGCACTAAAGTCTAATGAGTAGGTATAGCCTAAAACTTTTAATGATGCAATTACCTGGTCTAGGCGACAATACCGTAAAGGGGCCACAGAATGCGCCTGGGTGGTCCACTGGGTGGGATTGATAAAATATTTTGCTTGGACCCAGTCACCTTTCATTGGCTCATAACCTAAGAGAAAGGACAGAAAATACACTAAGTGTGCCAGCGGGCAAGGAAGTTAACATCAGCCTTCAGCCAAGTGGTTGTAAATTTTGGTGTGGCTGTGAGTTTGTCTAATCCACTCTCAGTCCGTGAGCTAACCAAACATCAACTGTAAAAATATAGGTGGCTCTTAAATCAGACAAAAAATGCTGTCTGGGTCTCAATGGCTACTGTGGTTGTATGCAACAGAGTAAGTTTATGCAAAGCTTCATGGGGGTCAAGAGGCTCATGATTTTAGTGTGTGAAGTACAGTGAATAGGGGTACCTTCCCAAAGACTGTAGCGTGGGAAGTATGTGGTCTGGTTTATGTAGCCGCCATTTCCATCAAATGATGTGACTGTGCCAATGAGAGGCCGCAGCTGCATAGTGTCAGCTTCTAGGGAGGTTCTTCCTCCATCCTCCCAAGCGTCTGCACTCTTCTCCACCTAAATGACAGGATTAAATGGTCTGTGTCTGACAAGGCTCACTATGAATACATTTTTTTTTCTTACTGAAACACTGTATGTAGTGGGAACAATGAATAAGCACTAGGTTAAATTCACATAGGGCTCAGTCAACTCTTGCTACAGTCAACTCTGAACAAGACAGCAAAAGAGGTACATCACCATTAGGATTCTGGCACTTGATAAACAGGGTTCATATATAAGAAATTTATCACAGTAAAAAAAAACACAACTTAAGAGACACATTGTGAACATAACTCCTATGTTGTTTGCAAGTTAATGCTTTAACTAAGAACAGGTTACTTACCCTTAAAGCTTTCCATCCCCCTTGGACACTATCTCTTACTGCTAAGCAGTTCACCAGGTCCCCTTCTTTCAGTGGCATCCCGCCCAACACCTCTCCGCTGGTGAAGTAGACTGTATCGTCTATCATGCCATAGTCTAGGCACAGCTGGGTCACCACACTGCCCCGCAGGTGGCGAATATCCTCCATGGCTGACCACAAAAAGAAATATGGCCCAAAACGGCATGGCATCAAATCTGTGTGTTGGTACTGCCATGGTTTAGACATGGCCTTAATCTAGTGAACTTCACCTGGATAAACTTCGTAGAAAAATTACATTTACCTGTTGTACCGGAGAAAGCACCGTTTCTATCCACCTCTACAGTCCTCCACAACGGAGATATCAGTTTTGACAACATAGACCGCACGGCAGTAAGCATTTCTGTGAAGTGATAAAACCGCTAAAGGATAAAACCGTTTTTAAATCATGGCAACTCATTTATCTCAGATGCTATTATTAGCCGCATATTGGCTAGTGGTTATACCGTGCAGGCTAACACGTCCAGACCAAACATAAAAAGCTATAATTTAATGTATAGAAACTAATTTCTCCACTTAACCAAGTTCGCAAAACAGTTGGTTTGAAGCCACTGACGCATTAGCTGGAAAAAGATGCCATTTTACCGGTGTATTTTACACATTCAAAGCTAATGTTAGCTAAAAGTTACCTTAGCTGTAGCGCAAAGGGCGGCGTGTAGATGCGAGTAATTAAAATATTATTTAACTAACAAAGGACAGGTGAAGCTGTTTTAAAATCACCGTTCTCAACACAAAATATTAAACCACAATAGAGACGTTATAGGGACTTTAACTACAGTTCACGTGTTGGGGATCGAGCCCTTTTTGCACTTTCAGCTCCGGAACATGAAGCGCTTCGCGGGCACACGTACGTACGCGGGAGCGCCAGGGCATGGTTGTGACGAAGAGCAGTGTTACGCGAAATTCGGCGAACCTACCAAACGTTTACTATGTCACCCATAATGCACCGCCAAACCAACTAAGCCAAACCATTTAGCACTGTAGGGGGGTTGAGTAAGGTAAATGTACCTCAAAATTTAAAATGTGATGTGAAAGTTTATAAAATTGTATGTTTTAGTGGTCAATTCTTATAAAGGTTGTAGTCGAAGGCCTAAAAGTATTAGTCAGAGAGTAATAATGACAAAGTCACCCTAAAGAAGATCAAACCCAATGGTGTTTTCCAAGACATGAAAAGTAGGCAATAACGTCACTGAGGTGCTATCACATTTTTTAAAATGCTGATTAACTCTAAATACCTTATTCACATTCTAATAATGACTGTTGGTAACAGTCACTCTTTTTGTTCATGTCAAGTTTCTTGAAATATTGATCAGATAAAAATCAATAAACAATTTTGAGTCATTTTCTCATTTGCCATACTCAGCTGTTTGTTCTAACTAATGCAGTTTGACCATAATACATCCATGATTTTGACATTCTATTCTGCAAGATGAAGTAAACCATACATGCATATTTGAAGGTTGTTACCAAATTTCCAACTGTGCTGTAGATTAATAGACTCCATGCTGTAAAAAAATATCCATACATAGGATCCACTGTGAATTTTATTTCTTAATGCAATGCAGTATGACATTAATCTGAAACTACAGCTATGGCCTGCATTTTAGTCACATTCAAGCATTAAGATACCATCTGTTCACTCACCAACTGCCTCATTCACCTCTCTCCTCTTGCAAATGGATTATTTCTTGGCACCTAATGCATCTTTCCATGAGGTAGAAGCAGGTGGAACACTGTTTTGATCAAGTGTGCTCTTTTTCAGTAACAAGCTGCATGCTCTAAAAAAAATACACTGTCCTCTGTTGCCTTACTAAATTAATGACAAACTGAACTGATGAGTCACCAGTCTGCTGACGTGATCTGATGACAAAGTGTGAAATGCTTCCTTGTCATTATCCTCCTGTCTTTTATGTACACTGTCAAAGTGAGCAACATAAATCTCTTAATGTCACTCAGTATTGTTTCAGTGTAAGATCAAACCTTGGCTTAGAAAGACAGACCTTTCAGATGTGATAGTATTGCTGCCAAGTTTGATCTCCCCAGCCTTCACTCTGTTATATATTAGAACCATATGTCACTTTAGATTCTCACTGTGTGCCTACCAGGGTTGTCAAATATGTGGAAGTTGTTTCTGAGTGACTAATACTAATACCAATGGTACAAGAGATTCTGAAAATCCACTGGTAAATCATTTCAGTGATCGCAACATTAGAACACTTTGAAATTTATGTCAAGCAGTGCTGCCAAGGGAGCAACATATATCACAGACTATAAACTTTTCATATTGTCTTTCTCCTGGCTGTTTTACTATAGATGTTAAGAGCTGTTATAACTTATGTCTTCTAAGACCTGTGTATATAAACATTATGTGTCCCTATATTAACTTTCATAGCTTACTATAACTGAACACAATGATATGTAAGTATACAGTTTCAGTATATCTCTGTCAATATATATATGGCTTTCACAGTGTGACTCTCACCCTCTGTGATATCTGTTAGTGCCTGTTAAAATGTTCTGTATGCTTTATGGACCCTACCTGTTGACTACAAATCACTTATTTTATATTACAGCCAACCATTTCTCAAATTGAGTCATATATTTTCTAAGATGTTTGAATTAACTTTTACAGTCCTCCAGGCAGGGAGGTAGCCAGGATTAAAAAAATGAGTCCAAATTGGCTCTGTACATCCTTAGAAATTTTTGACTACCCACCAAAAAATATTTGGAAAAATTCCTGAGTATTTAAAATTATTTATATTCATTAATTAATTTAACCTTTCACTTGTATATTTTATATATGTTATCTCCCCACACTATGATAGAAATGTGTCTCTATACTACCAGATTAAGACACATCAGAGTCAGCCTTACAACATTCAGTAGCTGTTCTGGAGTTTCCCATCATATCATACAGTCTTCCTCAGTATATGGAGTTTCTACAGTTGTTGTGGAATTGCAGATGTGAAGATCCTTCTGACCCCTTAAAGGATTTCTCGTCCCTGTTGGCTTAGCAGTTAAGATTGCGTGTTCTTTCTTGAACTAGAAAACAGCAGCAGACAAAGCAAACTAATCACAAAGTCAGTTTAGTAGCTTTTCTAGAGCCTTTTTATCATATCACATGATCAAGCCAAGTTATTAAACTGGTATTGTTATTTTTGCAACAAGTTGACTTCACACTGCCACACTGCCGCTTTAAAAGACCTAAATTCCACAGTATTTAATTACTTTGGAAAGTGCTCAGCAGTCAAGAGAGACATTTATGATTTGTAGTTAATGGACATGCAAAAAGTAGTAAAACATGCAAAAACTGTGATATGGACTATATGGTAGAGCCATTATGTTGATTTACAGCTGTTGCTAAAAGGCCTTTTTATGTAGTTGGTTTAAAATTGTGTGCCTTAAGAGACTGTGGCAAGTGATAGGACATTAACATTGAGGGTTTATATAAGAACCATTTAAACATTTTCCACAGGTGCTGTCCAGAATTGTTTCGTGGGCATGTGGCATATTTGTATTTTTAGCTGTTACAGTGCTGCATGAAAACAGTTTACAGTCAAACCCATTTTTGATCTTGTCATATATCTGAGGAGGCTGATAATGTTTTGTTAGTCACTGCCAGGACTAAAACCATTTGGTTGTGTAAATTCTGTGTCCCTGCTGACATTGAAATGACCCTACTTTCACCACAAGAGGGCAGTAGTGACACTTTCTGTACACTTGACAACTACAGTTTTTGCTACAGAGTGCAAATGAGGCCAAGGGAGGAATCAGATCAGATACTAATCTCACAGTCTGTGTTGCTATAACTGGACTCTCTGCTTACCCTGTTTAATGGCAACAAATGCCATGAATGTTCAGAAATTAAGCCAGCTATTGTGAGGACCATAGGGAAAAACAGGTTCCCGGCATAATCAGATAGCGTTTGACAGAGGCCTAAACTTCCCATTTGTAATTAGCAGCTAAAATACACAAGCTTCAGTAAGTTAAGAATCTGACTGTTAGACAGGAGTTTGGCTGCAACAGGTTGTTTCCTCAGGGTGTACTTAGGTATTTAAAGAAGAAGTGGCTCCCTGCCTATATGACTAAGAATAAACACGTCAACTTAAAAATGTCAATCATACTAAACTGATTTAATAAACATACATTTGCAAGTTGACAACATCTATTAAAAATGTTCTGAGCAGCCAAAACATCTCTACATATTTACTCTATTTAACCTTTATTCCTGTTTTCCCCCGCAAAATCATATCAGTCCAGCATTTTTATATAAAGTAAAAGTATATTACTCTATCAGAATGTTTTCTCTAAACTGGACATTTTTCTTTGGTTAATGAGCCGTCAAACACATTGTGTGTGTTCAGGTAACACACACTTATTTATACACATATATACGAATAGTGTAGGCCACATGAAAAAGTTGAATTCATTAGGTAATCCCTTCTGAGATTCATCTCCTTTCCCTTTCAGTATGGAAACCAGATGCAAATAGGAATTCATTTGGCATGATGGATGTATATAAAACACAGGGGAAGTGTAGGAACATTGCAATAGCAAACAGAGCCAATGTTTTTTTGGTGTCTGGTATTCATCATATTGGAATGAATGCACAACGTTGTACTATCTAATATTACATATCCCAAATGCCTTATATAATGTATATTTTGACGTATTCTATACCTTTGTTTCACAGTGCTTTGATTTTTCTTCAGTTGAAACTGACAGAACTGCAGATAAACTTTCTTGAAACTATAACACGGCAGCTGTGAGACAGCTTGAGACAGGAGGTGAGGAGTGAGGAGGTTTTTTTTTTCTGAAGATCAGTTTGCTGTAACTGTGCCTGTAACAATCCAGTTAGTGCTATCATGATAATTGTGAAATCCTATATACTCAACTAGACCATTCAGAGAGCACACACTGTACCTCCACAAGGGTCGCACAGTCCTTCTGCTATTTTGATAATAAAAATATTAAAACCATGGACATGCACCAAACATAAGTTGTTTCATTTTGTGTTACATAACTATATGTTAAGTATATCATTATATAAGGGATTTATTATGTTCAAAACTCTTTATCGATGCTGTAAGCATCCCACTATTGTTTTTTATTTTCAATTCTCTGTTATGATGTATCATTGTATTTTATGTGGAGCACTGAATACCAGAGATAACAGATAACCACCTTTACCTATAGCAAACCATCTGTGGTGGATTTGTGTCTACATATTTGGGACTGAGCAAGTAGTGTTGGTATTTTTTTGTCTATCAGTGCAGATGACATCTACTAAACACCTGTAATGTATTTAAGTAGTGCTTTGACATTTTGGAAAATGCAATAAATTTCTGGTTGCCTGGCCACCTCACCATGATGACAAGAGCCCAGGCCCAAGAAATAGTCAGGGACATCTTTTTTACACTTTAGTTGTAATACACACTAAACAGCAAACAATCTATAATGTGTTAATTAGTGAGCTTTAGAGGTGCTGGTAGGCTGATGTTGTTACCTTCTGTCACAGGGAGGGTTGCTGTCTCCTCCTGTTTCCACTCTAAGCTAATTGGCCCACAGCTGTAGCTTAATATTCAGTGGTATTGATCTCATCTCTAAGTGTATTTTCTAAAGCCCCTTCTAAACAGAGATTGCGCTAAATTGGTTTTAAGAAGACCCTTGATTGCATTGCCTTTGCTTGTTTACACTGAAACAAACAAAGCTGGCATAATGCAGCCCCAGTGTATGCTTTTAGATAACATGTCGGTTCTGGTATCAGAGGCGTGACGTGTAACACACAAGCTGAGTTGTTCGAGGCCTGTACCACCTTGGAGGCTCTCCCTTTTACGCAGACGTCGATTCAGTTCTGGGTCTACCTTCACTGCCAGCTCAGAGGTGGAATAACAATGCCACCCATTCCATGCTTGTACCTTTTACAGAACAGCAAAGAGGAATAATTATGCATCTTTACCAGCCAGCTTGAACAGGCTGTGTGAAAGGGGCTTTAAATGTTAGACTATTCCTTTAAGGATATGCATGTGCCTCTTGGAGGTTCAAAATAGAGTTCTTCAGAGAGATGGGGATAAGACATTGAAGGGGGGGGGTCACCTCTTGCGCACATGATTCCTGGCTACGCCCCTGAATTCAGCGGCAGTCGTACTGTATCAGAGATGAGAGAGGGGAAGACAGCACAAAGAGGGAAGGGAAGAGAGAAGACAGGGAAAAGAGGAGGTCTGCGTAAACCCCGCCTCCGATCTCGGATCCCCTCGCATTCCTTATTCACAGCCTCTCACGTTTAGGATAGAGAGAGAAAGGGGAGAAACAAGAAGGACACACGAAGAAGAAGGAGAAAGAAGACGAAGAAGAAGAAGAGGGAAGGGGAGCTGCAAAACGACCATGGCAATATCCAAAACGTCTCAGCTTGAGATAGTGTACGATCACAGCGCACCTCTACCACCGTCGACCACGGCACGGAGCATGCAGTCGCACAATAGACAGAGTCCAGATGAATGAGGAGATATTTACCTGGGCCGTGGACAAAATGAGGGTCATCTTCATCCAAAACGCCGGTTTCGTCGCAGCTTTCTCGCCTTTTAGATGTGAGTCGGTGATGTTGGCAGCGTTTAGGATGACAGATAATGTGAACGAGCCAGAATTAACCACAGCCAGATCATGCCAGTCAGTTGAGGAGTGAGGATATCAGACCAATTTATTTAGGCATTTTTCTTTTATTGGAATAGAGCTTGCACATACATTATAGCCAGTATATCATTTTTAAATCGAAAGCGTATTCAGCTTCCGGCATGCAGCCTGCTGTCGAAACCTGAATACATATTTTTATTACAATATTGCCTCTAGAATTATTTTTAATCCAGTGATACAGGACTATGTATCAGGTTATTATAGACCGATAATGTCCTTTTAGACTTTTTGTGTTTAATCCATTAGTAGATTGATTATATAGCGATAAAAACATGAATAGGTAGGAGGAGAAATCTTTTGTTCACTTTGATCAAAGCCAATTGATCAACCAAGACAATCTGGAAATGTTAGTTTCCACGTTATAATATGACTAGCAAGCTACGCGTTATTCCTTGTAATTTATTTATTTATTATTACTATTATTAGGCCTATAAGTATTATATTATCAATTTGTTTTAAGTAGGTATAGTTTGAAATATTTAACAGTGGGAAGGTTGTTAAAACACCTCCCTAGTGAGATGGAAACCGCTTATTTATCGCCCCACCGGGGGGCAACGCGTCCCGAGGCTCAGAAAGGCCAAACCTCAGCGGGCAAACCGGCGGGGGGTGACCTCTCCCGTCCACCTCCATCTCCACCACTACCTGCCGGCAGCTCTCCCGAAGAGATCCCGGCAAGCAGTGATGGACGAAGAAACTCGGGCGTCAAGAAGCACCATCACAAGCATAACCTGAAACACCGCTACGAGCTACTGGAGACGCTGGGAAGAGGCACCTACGGCAAAGTCAAGAAGGCCATCGAGCGGCACTCTGGCAGAGAGGTGAGCCACCTAAGAGACGCTCTAAGCAGCTGTAAACATCTGTCACGATGCTTTTAGTGGGTCCTGGCGCTTCTAATGTATGCATGCTTTTGCAAGGGCCCTTTAAGTTGCCAGTGCAAACAACACTGGTCCCAAAATAAGCGCTTTGTTGCTCTCAGAGGCGTGTGCACGTCCTGCCCCCGCTGGGAATTCCCCCCCGTGCTCAAAAAGGCCCATGGGGCCAGGGAGTTGTGGCTGCGCACGCCTCGTCCTAAGCGGGGCCACACGACCGGATGCTGGAGTGCAAATCCGGCTACTGACTGACTGATGCGACTTCAGTGACCCCAGTGAGCGTCATGAAAAACAGCTAACAGTCCCCCAGAGATACTACTAGGGGCCCACTCACATATTTTTTGTTCAGTATTTATTTAAGTGTTTTAGATCTAGAGTTTGTCCTTTCGGTTCTGTTGTGTTTGACTGTGTGGGAGTGAGTGTGTGAGCATGGGTCATCCAACCACTTTCTGTTTCTTTATGAAAAAAGTTATTGGCTGACTTTGCCACAGTAAACCCACCATCTGCTGTTATGTCCTCGTAGATCTGCACATCACTCCAAAATTTTTCCACGTGTGGCAAAATTTGACCCCCTGTGCCCAACCTGGCAGGACATGAAGAACTTTCCATGTGCAGGGAATGCCAGGGGTGGGGGCGGGGTGATGGGGACTTAGTATAGGTCAACAATGTCCCCTAGTGGTTTCATTGCTCCTTGGCAAACACATGCTTGATAGGGGGACCATAAACCCTCCAGTAGTGCTTGCTCTCTCTTGGCCTGTCCCACTTGGCACCTTGTCCTTTCTTCAGTATGTTTTTCTATTCATTACTGCCATGGCAGCAACTCTAATGTGAAGCGTTTTACTTTCACTATCATTGTATAATTGCACAATGTATGTGGGCTGGACAAGTCAAAGTGTCCATTCTCCTATTGTCTGCAGTACTTCTCTGAGCATAGCATTCAGATTTAGAATGAGAGGTCAGTAAAGTATAGGACTTCCTTAGATCACAGTGTTTTATGTGGGAGTTTGTATATCTTAGGGAAGTCCTTGGAGGAGCAGCGCCTCCGCATACAGAGTACCAACAGAGCATGACTGCCAGTCACCTCACAGGCCACGTGTGTCTGGCACTGCATTGCTAGAGTTTACTTGACCCCTGACCCAGAGGAAGTCCCTTGTGTCCATATGGCAGATGCGACAGCATGGTGAGGCTGTTATGCAATCAACTCAGCTCCCTGTACCATTTCCTGGTTCGTTCCACAAACCAAATGAGAGGAGCAGGGATGCTGTAGCTCGGTGAGGACGTAGACTGAGGGAATTTTGTGCGCACATGTAGAATAAACTGAAGGCACTTGAGGAAGATTGATTAGATGTGGGCACATTCAGTGTGTCAGTGAAAGTGGAACTGAGTGACTGTCTGCTTTAATCTGCAAAGCCATATGTTGCACTGCTTGGCAGCCCAGTGGAAACCCTAACATCACATGAAGTGCAATTGATCATAGAGATCACAGTGGGGATATGTGACACGTGCTCGGACCCATGTGTTTGTGCATGCCTCCAGAAGATGTGTTTGTATACTTGTGAGAGAGACAGAAAGAGACTGTGTGTGTCTTAATGTGTTAATTGCCATCTAGATGACTATAGTGAAAAGGTTGTGGTGACAGGCAGGCCTAAAATGGGCAGTGACACATGAAAGGCCATCCACAGCAGGAAATGAAATTGGAGGGGAAGGTTAATATCCTGTATGGGGGATCCATCACAGACAGGAGGGGGTGGGCAGTTCGCACACAGAGGAGGGAAGCCCAACACCATAACAAGAGAGGGACGGCCTCATTTAAAGGGGTTAGAGAGTCATATTAATATGAGCTTAAAGAACCAGATTACATCACTCCTCAACAATGGATTCACTGGAGAGGTACGCGAGAGGCAAAAACATTGACATTCCTCTGCTATTTGTGGTGCTGTTGATGAGGTATTATGATTCCTGGCTGTGTTTGAGAATATAGTTCTCTGGAAAAGTCCCCCCCCCCTTAACTCTGACTCAGGCACACACACACAGTCAACACAACAGATGATCATGATCTTTAGAAAACGCAGGGACGGGCGAGCTTGTGATGAATACTTCATCTATTTTAATGGCCTGAGAAAGTGCAGGAAGATGTCAGGCTCCACTGAAGCGAAACATGGACTTTCACTTCAAACAAGCTCTGTTGCGAACGTGGGTGGAGGGGGGTGGGGGGAGCAAACGAGGCCGGCCCCCCATACCTGGCAGGGGCCGGCGTGGGCAGCAGTGCAGTGCCTGTTTACCGTGAGTGACAGTAATAGGGATCCACTTAAGGACAAGCGTAGCTGTGTCAGCCAGCCCGGGCCAGCTGGCAAGTGGCTGATCTGCAGTCCTGTTTAATGATCCACATCAGGGTCAGGGCAGGGGAACATGAGGAGATACACAAGAGATACCTGGCTTTGTCTCAAGCCCAATGTGGGAGAGCTGGCTCAGTCAATGAGTTAGCATACAGTGTGGAATTAGGATCATGGCTGTTAAAGATTGATTACTACCCTTTCTGGAGAAAAGACCAATTTTGGCTTTAGCCAGCAGTCATACAGAAACATTTCACTTCCCATTTGTGTGAAACCTTTCTAGGTCATTTCTCAATTGTTGTCCAAAATTAATGAATTCCTACATTAAATCCAGGATGACTTTCATTCTACCTCACTGCTAAACACCAAAAATGTTACTCACATTTTGGGGAAAACATCAGTGTTAAGACACAAACAATTTTTACCAATTATGAACACAGCAAGTGGACCCCCCTGGACCCTGGCTTGTTTATTATGGTATCATTTCTTTAAATTCTATGTAATCAAGCCACACTGTGGAAGGGAGCTATTCCGGTTTGGGGTTATTTTTATTGATGTACACGGTAATTAGCTTGGCACTCGCTACTGCCTGTGGTTTCTGCTGCATGGAATAAAGCTGGGCTCCTCAGAAAACACAGCTTAGCTAGGAGAGGACAAAAGTTTAAACTAACAGAATTTAGACCGAACAGACTCTATACAGCCCGGATCAAAGCAAACCCAGGATTCAATCCAGAATGTTTAGGCTACAATTATAGTGACATGTGCTAGACTGTGTACTCCCGAAAGGTTTATTTGGAGAAGGCCGCTAACCTCTCATTTAAGGAGTGCATAGGCTAGAGGTTTGAATGCATCCAGTTGCGGTTGATTCTTACCCTGGTGGCATTGCCATGGCAGTGAAAGATTGTCAAATCAAGTGTATTTGTTGAATCTCCTGTAGCAGACCAACCGTTGGCAAGGCAAGCAGACTGAATCATTTCCTCAACCCCTGCTCACTCTCCTCATTTCTCCATAAAACTCCCAGCAGGCCAGATTTCTATTTGAAAAGTAGGCCATTAGCTGTTCTTAATCAGAATGACTAAAAATAAGAGAGCAGTTAGTGATTTAATGTTCTCTGAAGGACTTTTTGACAGTGGAGGAAACACAGGCTGATATCTGATTTATGGAGGAGCACTCTGACCTCGAGGCCTCCCTGTCTTCCTCCAGACATCACAAACATTTAACACATCGCTTTCCTCTTTTTCATGACATCAACACATCATGACATCATGGTTCACACTTGACACTTGACACTGGTAAACATTTTACCTGTTCAACATGCTGACATTTGAACAGGTACATGCAGAATCTTGTTTTCTAACTTCAGCTGCACCCAGGAAGACCGTTGCTAAGAAAACCCCCATGTTTCACCATGTACATCTGCCTCCTGATCTCTCTGTTAGAGGAGGGCTGGGGGCTCGGATCATAGGTCCCAGCCCAAACACTGACTAATGCCTGGTTAAATGTAGGCTCTTGCCCTGAAAAACTACAAAGCAGGCCTCCATTACAGCACAGTGTGTCAGGCTGTTTTTCTCTCCTTTATTTTGCTTCATACAGAAAGGAGGCTGAGTAAATTACATAGTGTGAGACTAAGATGATACCTCTACTTGCTTGACTCATCAGGCTGTTATGTCAGCAGGGCTTAGTGATAAGGTCAAAGGTTGCTACACAAGCCCTATAGGACCCCTGAGAGGGGAGGTAAATGAGTACACAGAGTTTATTAGAGAAAGGGACAAAGCAATAGGCTACATACTGAGCTGGCCCACATGTCTGTACTGTCACAGACAGACATCACATGGTGTGCAGTATGTACATTTTAAAGTTCACTGATAAGATAATGAACGGGAAATGAACTGTTTTTTTTTTTTTCATTTAACTTCCTTATGTTTATGTAACCAGTATAAGTGAAACAAGGAAAATGTGTTTTAAGCTGTTACACATGATACACCTAAGCTATCAAATACTTTGAAATCTAATCAAAGTGTCTCCTTATGTTTCCAGGTGGCTATCAAGTCCATTCGGAAGGAGAAGATCAAGGATGAGCAGGACATGGTTCACATTCGCCGAGAGATTGAGATCATGTCATCCCTCCGCCACCCACACATCATCTCTATATATGAAGGTGAGGGTTCTCCTGCGTGTCTGTCATTACACGCGCACACACATGACAAATCACACACATTTGTTTAACTGGAACACGCATAAACAAAAACACACATGTCCAAAATTCACCTCCTCCCACAGCTCATTCAGCACTCGTGGCTAAGCTGCAGGATTGTCATGTTATGACATGCAGATGTCATAATAAGACCTGGACTACAGCTCTGGGATGTTATTCATCTTCTCTCCTCTGTCTGGCCGCCTGGGCCAGTAAAAGTCTGGATGGCTTTGAATGCATGTGTGTGTGTGCGCACGTGTGTGTTGAAAGTTTGTGTGTATAAGAGGGGTGGTATTCTAAGGGATTGCCTCTCCCACATCTAAGAGGTCTCATCCCTTGTCTTCTCTGGTCTTGATCTCAGGGCCAGACATCTGCTGATACTTAGAGACAACTGCAGCTGGGAACCAGACTGTACTTGTGCATGTGTGTGTGTCTGAATATGTGCGAGTCTGTGTGTGTGTGTGTGTGTGTGTGTATGTGTGTATATAGCAAGGGAGACACTGGATTGACCCCAGTCACCCAGGCCTGCACCCTATCTGACTTTGGTCCAGTGCTATGCGGAGGGAGGAAAGGCCTTAAGCTCTCCCTGGAGCAACGTCAACATATATCTACCCCAGGAAGCAACTCTCTAAATATCAAAGCCAGGCTTAAACAGCACATATATTCACTCTTTGGGACTTTTTTTTTAATATGAGCCCTTTTGAATGACCTTAACCTTACTGGAAGAAAACATAGATTAGAATTAATGGTGAGCGTAAAGGCTGAACAATTCCCACTGTACTCTTTCAACATATCGCTTGCAATTAATCATGTCTCATAATGTAGTCTGGGCCTATGTGCAGGCAATTAAAGTCACAAGGCGCTGTAGTGTGAGTTGGTTTTCATATGATTTGTGACTTGTGACTATTTTTATGCCTATGTCAACAAAGCAACACTTTCTATGCCCTTTTCAGGATAGCTGCCCCAGCACAATGGCAACCGGTTGTGTGCCACTGCCCAAACAGGCTTACCCACTGTCCTTTGTTCAGTTTCAAAGTCCCCAGGTCGTTATCAGCAATGTGAATATGTGACAAACATCGCTATTTGTCATGGGAACGTGCCAGTAGTCAGCTGGAGGGCTGAAGTGCAGCCGGGTTTAATGCGTTTTTGTAGGGAGAATGATTAAAAGAACACTCAGTTTTATAAACTCTGAGGAGCCTGTATGGTGTTCCTATGTGTGCTGCCTTCCCTTTATAAGGCAGCATACTCCGCCAACATACTCAACCAGACTCATTGCTCTCACTCTTTGGTGTTTCTCCTCAAACCCAGCGTTTACTGTTGTGGCCTGGCCTCCACCCAGCCTCACTTTAGAGACATATAGGAGGCCCAGAGATTTGTGTATCCGGCAACACCCTCTTCAACAGCCCCTGCTAACTGCCTTGTGTGAAGCAAAGCTGAACCAGATGTGTGTGTGAAGATTGATTTTTACCACTCCCTCACATTCTGCATCCATCAGCATGCTGTGAGGGGCATTTAAAAGCGGATTTTGCTCTTCGCTCCTCAGGCATAACTATGTACTCTAGTGCTCCCCTTTTAAAAGAAATAGTCAACCCCGAAGAATGCTGTGAGTGCACAAATTGATACATCCCAGTAAAATGTTACTAGCATGCCCATGTTTGTAGAGATGGATGATTTAGTAGAACTAAGCCTGACAAGGCAGAGACAAGCTAAAGGGATAGTTTGACGTCTTTTTTGAGAGTTTAATGACAAGACTGATACCACTCTCTTATCTTCACAGTAAATATGACAAGAGCAGCTGATTAGCTCAGCTGAACCATTTTTTGGAGTCTGATACATGACACTGCAATACCAGAACTTGTTTTTATTGTTTTTCTTTATTTTTTGTACAGATTAAACAAACAATATATAACATAATAAGTGAGCTTTAATGGCACTGTAAGATTTAGTTACTTTGGGAAAGAACCAGGCTAGCTGTTCCTCTGTATCCAGACTTTATGCTAAGATAAGCTAACTGGTTGCTGGCTGTATCTTCATATTTACTAAACAGATATCAGACTGTTACTAATCTTTTCATCTAATTCTTAATTAATAAACATAGTGTGTTTACCAAAGAGGTGAACTATTCCTTTAGGAGTAAAAAGGGAAAGGGGGAGGACATATTACATTAGTACATTCAGCCTTCTGTGATTGAAAAGCCACAGCTTTTATTGCATTTATTATACTTCATTCTCTAAAGGTGACATACACTTAGATAGTACCTAAAGGTCTCAAGATCTTTTGTTATGGAACCTTAAGTCATGTGAATAAGATTAGTTCTGGGGGGGAAATATTACTTAAGCATTGAAATACATAAAACCCAAAAAGTATATAGGTATAAATGTTTGTCTGTTTATTGTCTGTGTCGGTGGTATTCCAAGACTCTTCTGTATCACACTTATACACTTGTAACAGCAGTCTATCATCACTGCAGTCAATAGGACAATAGGTGCTAATTAGTTAGATGTGAGGGCCTGACCTGTGAACAAAGCCCAGTGAGTGACAGCAAGGCTGTAGTGGTGGCTAGTGTACCCAACGGGCTGTAACAAACCCAAGTTATGTAAGCCAGGTAATTACTTCAACACCAGGGGTCAGAGGTAAATGGGAGGGCAAGCTGAGAGTTGGCTCTCCAAGCACAACCTCACCACAGATCACTGCGAATGTCACCCCAGGTCACCACTCTGTCCACCAATCAGGAGCTGGATCAAGGCTGCTCTCCCAGGTGCTTGGCTTACATCCTGTCTGTTACTTCCCCAAGCAGCCAGACAGTCACAATCAGGGAGCATTACCATCACTCAGCAACTGTGTGTTTTTGTAGAGGATTATATCTTTAAAAGGACCCTGGTAAGAGGGAGGAGGAGGTGGGGTGGTGAAGAAAGTGGTGTGACAAACTATGAAGGTGCTCACTCAAGGGTGCAGAAAGCAGAGGCCCTCACCCCCGGTGACCCTGCTGTGTGGGAAAATCAACCCACACAATGCGGAGCAACATGGCTGACTGTGTTGTTGTCATCTCCTCAGTATTCCCTTGGTCTTTTTCTCTCTCCTTCTCTCTCTGCCTAACCATTTTCATTCCCTTCATGCCAAGGCGCTGGGAGAGAAGTAAGTTGCCAAGCTGAAATTATACACCAGAAGGCTAAATACTGACACAGAATGATATGTTTGGTGAGCTGCACTTGGACAGTAATTCGGTACAGTAATAAAACTGTAATAACATTGCTTTCCCCAGTCACCAGATGTGTAACAAGTCACCATTTTAACTCAAGTGATACTGTTAGACACAAAAATATATATCAATCATGTTGTTGTAAATTATCTTATCCTTATTTATTATTGATTTGTTTTGAACATGTAAAGTCAATGTCTGTCAGGCGTGAAAGCTAGCTTGAATTTTTAAAAAAGAGCACCTACTTTTCACAGTAGATGCAATGTATTGTCACTACTTTAATGAGCAAACATGATCAAGATGGAAGAACAAGATGGACAAGAAAATGACTTGGTTTCTGTTATCATTCGCCCACAGATATACATGAGACATCTTCATGTTATTTTAAGTAATCTTAAAATAACATGAAGATGTTGTTAGCTGTGTTGAGTCAAGTATTACTAATAAGTAATGGGTTGTTCTTCCTGATTAATAATCAGCCCAGTCCTGCTGCCAAAAGGGGAAGTTCCACTGTAAACTGCCACAATAAACTGTTGTTGTAATTTATGCGATAAGTTTCCCATCAGGCGGACATTCAGTATGGCGGTTAGGAATGTGGGAGTCGTGTTGTGAAATGTGGTGACATGATGCGAAGTTAAAATGGGATGTGTTGAGGGCTTCTCTTGACGCTGTGGTGGCTCCTCGGTGACGCTAACTCTTTCTCTCCTAGTCCTGGTTCCTGTGTTATCATTGTGTTCACTGGTCTCCACTCGCTCTGGTCTCTGAGGAGTGGGCTTGATTGAGTTAACAGCCCCTCCCAGCAATGTTGCGAAGGAGCCAGACACATGAGGTGGGGTTTGGGTGATGTAACCCTGGGAGAAGTGTAGAGATGTAATGTGCTCCTCTGGAATTTGGATTCCTGTTCCAAAACTAAAGGGGGATGAACTGCTTTACTTTGTATTTTACATAACAATGTCCATTCGTGATTTTAACATGACAGAATGAACCTCGAATGACTTTAAAAGTAGTCCTCCCACCTCTCCTGCTGGTAATACAGATGTATTTTCCTGAAAGTAAATATTAATGGACTCCAATTGTTTTCTTATCATTTCTCAGTGTTTGAGAACAAGGACAAGATTGTGATTGTGATGGAGTACGCCAGCAAGGGCGAGCTGTATGACTACATCAGCGAGCGCCGGCGCCTGAGCGAGCGAGAGACGCGACACTTCTTCAGACAGATAGTCTCCGCCGTGCACCACTGCCACAAGGTGAGAAAACCCATACCATACTATACATAGCGAAAAACATGCACATTCATTTTCTGGTCACTTTAAATCTCTCTTTGCCTCTCTCGCTCACATCCAGACTTTGTTTTCCAGGCTTATTGTAACATTAACCATGCACCTCCACAGTCAGCCATATAGCCAGTTAATCTGCAAGGCCTACACAGTATGCTTTTCTTGGCACACCAGTGTTAGGGAGTCATCTGTTTCTGAGTGAAGATGGAACGCAGGCCAGTTTAATTCAGGCTCTGATGTGCACCACAGTGCGCCAAACAAGTCTTAATTCTGGCCTCATCTGTTGACACACTGATGGATGTCCCAAGATACCCCTGAGGCTTTTCCCCAGAGATTTAGCTCCAGCCACACCCATGTCAACCCCTGTTCCACACCTCACTAACTCCCATCAAAACCCCAAGGTCCCAGGGCTTGTTTGGATGGGCTCCCCTCTTGTCATACTCTTCCCAGCTGGAGATAGAGATTAAGTCATGCTCCTCAGATAGGAGAGTCCCAGACAGCCATGAATGATGAATCATCACTACCATGCACAACCTCCCGCCGGGTGGGGTGGTGTGAGTCACTGACACAACAAGCAAGCAACCATTTCTTCATTGTATCCACCAATCAGGGTCATGTGAACATGAGCTCTCTGCCAGGCAATAACCAATGGGAGATGCCATGCGGAGCGCAACCCTGGTGGTGGTGGTGGTGGTGGTGGTGTGTGTGTGTGTGTGTGTGTGTGTGTGGGGAGGTGAAGTCACTCCTCCACATCTGAGCTGGGTTCTGTCTGTCTGCATACCACATGCCTGGGTTTTTTTTAAAAAAAACCCCAGGCATTAACACCATAGTTGTTTTTTAATCCAAAGATGTTGTGAGAACATCATTCATAGGGGTGGTAATTACAGGCTCATGTTTATGTGACACATGTGAGTCGATTTAAAAAAAGAAAATCACAGCAGATGTCAGCATAAAGACCCCAGAAGGGACAAGACCAATTAAAGAGAACTAGACCAACAGGCTGCCTTGATTTCCCCCGAGAACCGCAAGCTAGCTTTGTCAGAGTAAATCATCTATTACTACAAAGGACTGTTTAATACTTGGATCCATCTCTCATGAATAATACATTGATAGATACATCAATCATTACTGTGTTTTTCTCTTTGTCTTCCAGAATGGAGTGGTGCACAGGGATCTGAAACTGGAAAATGTGCTACTGGATGAAAACTGTAATATTAAGGTGAGCTTACCCCTTGATCTGTGATGCGTTACCTATTGGACTATAATACCTTACCTCGAATGATCTTTGTATGAGGGATTAACAGTCTTGTGGCTAGTGTAAAACTCACACGTAACCCCTGTTTCCACAGATTGCTGACTTCGGGTTGTCAAACCTCTACCACAAGGACAAGCTGCTGCAAACCTTCTGTGGCAGCCCACTCTACGCCTCACCAGAGATTGTCAATGGGAGACCATACCGTGGCCCAGAGGTGAGGCCCACTGAACCAAACAATGACCGTGACCAAAACCCCAGCTGTCTGTGTGTGAACTTAATTTCTACAACATGATTTTCATCATCATCGCTACTTGAATTTGATGTAAACCCCCTGTATCTCTCACTTTATATAACTTTCACCATTGTTATCTCACTTGTGATTATCATCATCACATAGGCCGTACACAAAATGGTGCGTAGGCTTTATTTTCTGCTTCTTTGATGGGATTACTGTTAGTTTCCAGTCAAGGGGAGGTCTCTCTTGCAACTCCACAGTGGGTCAGCTCAGATACTGTCTGCATCCCTCCCCAGTCCTCCCCTTCATACAGTGTCTGGTTCCTTTGAAGTGAACAACTGGAGGATAATTTTTGCTTGCTGTCTTTTCAGCTTAATGGGATAGAAATGAGTTCCACAGCCTCAAAAAGGCGCTCATGGTCAAAGTTGAATAGTTTTGGTGAAAGAAAGAGTGAAAATGTCTCCCCAAAGCCACTTATCTGGCAATTCCAGAGTCATTCCAAAGGGCGTTGTCGCTGAAATTGCATCAGTTTCATAAAACAAAGCAGTGGAGGGGGAAAAAAGTTGCATTTTTAGATATTCAAGTCCAACCGTTCAATTTAGCGTAATTCACTATAATTTACTCGAGAGTGCTAAAAACTACAGCAGTCCGATTGCAATCGAAATTACAGAACCCCAGTTGGGGTGAGGCCACAAATTACAGCAAACACAGGCAACGAAAATAGAACACAACAATAGTGCGTGCCCTGTCTCGCCCTCGGGAATGGACCAATGGCAACAGGAGAGTGAAACATTCTTGATGTGGGTTTGATGAGAGTTAGAGGAAGTACACCAGCTCCTTAACTGGTCCTATCTGATTTCCTCTTCCTAGTGTGTCTCAAAGCTTCAGCCACCGCCATCAGAAGCACATTCCTTATGGCTTCTCATCCTCCCCTAACCACAGTCAACACACACACATTTCCCTCTCTGCCACACACTCTCTCACACACACACTGAGACAGGTCATCTGGTGATCAGTGAATGGCGGTGTATCTCCAGTGAGTCTTCAGAGGTTCAGGGTATCACGACTCTGCCATCTCTGCTGGACTCATTACCCCCTTCCACTCCCACCACTCATGCCCCAGACACAAGGTCTTATGTAACTGCCTACTTAGAAAGCCACATTGCATTAGGTTGGTGGTCGGAAAGTGCTTGCTTCTGCCTGACAGAGCAGGAGAGAATTGGGGGGGGGGTTATCTTTGTGGAAGCAAGCCATCTCCCACCAGAGCACTGACATTTGTCATTATTTCTATGAAAGACCCTGGAGAAGCACCGCAGCATCAAAGGCCCTTAAACAGAGATTGTCTTGCGTGATGTTAGTGAGACAAAGTGACTGGAGTGCTTATTAATGTCAAAGTAAAGTCAAGAACATAACTCATAACTCTGCTCTGATGTTGAGTAGAGCTGAGGTCATTTCACAACATTCATCATTCATTTTAATGTAATTAATCACAAATCAAAATAAGCCTGGGAAGACTGTATTTTCATTACGTAACTCCAGATCTAATACACCTCAACCTCAACTTTCTGTATTACTGGCTTGCTGCCCATAGTTTATACATGTCATGAATCAGGCAGTGTGTGCGCATATGACTGAATGAACAAGCTTGTAACCAGGTTTTCTTTTTCACCAGGTGGACAGCTGGGCTCTGGGGGTACTGTTGTATACCCTGGTCTACGGGACCATGCCATTCGATGGGGGAGACCACAAGAACCTCATTCGCCAGATTAGCAACGGCGAGTACAAAGAGCCCACTCAGTCCTCAGGTACTGCACAAACTTTTGCCTCTGTTTGCATTTCTCCCAGGGTTTTTTCCATGATATGAAAACACACCTGCCCTTTATAAAACAATATCATAAACTATACTTGGCAAATCTACTTCAGCTGGAATTCCAGAAAATACTCGAAAGCCTTTGAGTTGTTGGTCCATAAACTGTTGAATGGAATATGGATCAGAGTGCTCGTGCACATATAGTAGAATCTGCACAATCCAGTACATAAAATACTCAATGCCCTTTCTGTCCAGACAGTATAAAGAAACTCTAATATCAGCAAAGCTAAAAACCTACTACTTTTCTTTTAAACACACGTTAATTCTTTTTTGATTAATCATGTGTCTAACTGCTAAAACACTAGATTACTAGGAGACTGTACAGTATAAAGTGGAATGCAGGACCGACATATAAAGATCATTTTCTATTAAGAACAGACCAATTGGAAAATAATTTTGTTTTCAAGCTATTATTATTCAGTTCTGAATGTTGCTAAACCGCCAGAGACACCCAGATGGTGTGAATTTAGTCATTCAGTCTGTCATGTGTTGTGATACTAAACTGAGGATGCATTGTTGTGGTTTACACTGAGCAATGAAAAATAATTATGAAAAACATTTAATGATTAATACTTTTAGTAAGGGTGTAAAAACACCACAGCCTCTAAATTGAATAATTATGAATAATTATGAATAATTACTCACATCCCACCTTTCATTTTGGTACTATGTAATAGCATACAGTACACTGTTATCAAATACACAGGATTTTGAAGTGGTGTGTGTAGTATGAGACAGCTTATAGATGGGTCCTGCTCTGTTTCCTGTTAGATGCCCGTGGACTGATCCGCTGGATGTTGATGGTGAACCCTGAGCGCCGGGCCACAGTGGAGGACATAGCCAATCACTGGTGGGTAAACTGGGGCTGGAAGAACAGTGTGTGTGACTGCGAGACCCAACGTGACCACGGAGGCTCGCCTATGCTGGCCCGCTTCATCGACTGGCAGAACCGCACTGAGCCACGTGGTTCTGGAGCCAAAGCTGCAGCCATGCCCCAGCTGCTGCGCCAGAGGCCCAAAAAGTCCAAGAAGGAAAATCTTGAGGCAGGACAGACCCACTGTGGAGTGGAGGACAAGCCAGGTCTGAAGAGACCCAAGGGGATCCTGAAGACCAGGGTCACAGAGGAGCAGCAGTCTGCAAGTCTGGAAGAAGTGGAATTGGGCCAGGCCGCACTGCCTCAACAAGCTGAAGGGGGAGAGGAGGCCTCAAGTCCAGATCGAGAAGAAGAGGAGCCGACTCTGGGAGGAGGCTCGCCAGCCAAGATGGTGCCCTCTCTACCCAAGAAAGGCATCTTGAAGAACAATCAACAGCGGGAATCAGGGTACTACTCCTCCCCAGAACGCAGTGAGTCCTCTGAGCTTTTAGGTGGTGCCAGTATGTCTCTACTAGCCACCTCCCCGCCCAAGAGAGCAATGGGAAGAAAAGGCATCTTGAAGCGAAACGGCAAGTACTCCACCTACAGCGGGCCTCCCTCAGCAGCAGCAGTGGCCGGGGTTCTTGGTGAGCCTCCTCCATCAACTGACTCTGGTCTGTCCCGCAGTCAGAGTCGGCCCTCCAGCATAGTCGGGGAGGACAGCTCGGTCCTGTCCCTCTCGCCCAGCTCCCTGAGCGGGGCCGAGTGGCATCCCTCCACCCCTCACCTCCGCCCAAACATCAGGGCCTGCGTCTCTGCTGAAAACCTGCTGCAGCTCGCCAACTTCAAGGGCTTCCAGGCAGCCCCGCCGCTCCAGGGACCCAAGTTCAGTCGCGGCCCCAAAACGAAAGGCTCCCCGGGGGACAATGGCAGCTTCTCCTTGCTGGGGGACCTGGAGGACATGACTCAGGTGTACCAGCAAGCTCTGGACATCAGCAGCAACCTCACCTAACAGATGGGTGGCAGAGAGAGAAGAGGCAGAGGGAATTAAACCTGACTGTGTGTGAGTATGTGTGTGCACAGATGTATATGGGTGGCATTAACGACCAGTGTGTTACTGGGATACACCTTTTTGGAAGTTGTGGCTTTTCAAACGGGACTGAAATCTTGATGGAAATGATAAATATATATCTACGCACACACCTCCACACACAGATGTACACACTTAGGTGCACTTCTCCGGCCAGAGGAAATTCAGTTAGGGTTTTGTGAACAGGAGAGAAGAAGGAGCTGGCACGAGAGAATGCCACCCAGTCTGCTTTCTTGACCCGCCCATAGACTTTGCTGTGTTCAACATGTTTACATATTCAGCAAGAAGGCAAGTTAGAATCACAAACGCAGCAACCAGAAACTGGTTGGCTCTCCTTGTACACCACCCATTTTGAGTTTGAGTTTACAAAAGCACCTTAAAACTCACACAGAGCACATGCTTTTGTGATCTTTACTTCCTTTAAAAAAAGAAACAAACCAGGGTCTTGTTCCAAAAATAACTGACATTGCTGATTATTTATTAATATTTTTCGTAGCTTTTAGTTTTAAGTGCAAAACTGGTGGGCGCTGGCTGTTACTGGAAGAGTCCAAAGCTCCTTGTCTCCAACTCTTTGTGTGGAACTGACATATATAATTATGTTGCTCAGTGATGAGAAACATATATATACTCAGCATATATAACTACGTCTGCGCATGTAAAACACGCAGGCAATTATACCTTCATAAAAGCGTATGTCCTATATATGTGTATGATACTAGGGAATATGTAGGAAGTGCCTTTTTTGATTCATAATAAAAAATTATGTATGTCATTTCCTTAAAGTGGAGGGAAAAGCCAGGCCAACCTGTCACCAGTTGTGCTTTTAAAAAAAAAAAAAAAAAAAAAATTTGATGTGAATGTGGAGAGACCCAGGGCCTTTAGCAGCACAGCTGACTAGCTTTACTTGTTGTGGGGTTCAAAGGTCAGCCTGAGACAGTTGAGATCAAACAGTCTGGCCATCTTCTCCCACCATTCGTTCCACAAGCAGAATCACATACAGATATGCCAACATCTACAGGCAGCCTCGCAAAGACCTCCTCTGTGTTCTTTGTCAGTGTTTAAGCCCACAGTTTGGCTTGTCAGCAGTTTAGGTGGCTTGGTTGAACACAGATTTGCTGGCAGCACCAGAAGTCTGGAGGGACTCACCTAGTGGGACATTTAGTGAAGGGAGATGGCGCAGACACCATCTCACAGTCCTGGAATGTGCCTGGCTCTTTTAACCTTGTTGTTTCACATTTACGGGGCTACCTGATAAAATAAGCTCCTTGGTGAGAGATTGTTTTGTTTTTGTTTTTTTTAAACCTAAGACAAGTAAGGTGTTTTCCATTGTCAAACTGGTTAATATTTTACCCAAAGCTCTTCAAAAGAGCTTAGTAAGGGGGTTTGTTTTAGCCTGCTGATGACACAGCAAATTCCTCAGACAAAGGCTGAAGACGTGTTGGTGCTAGAGATCCCTATCAGCCCCAGCCCGACTCAGCACAGGTGGGATCTGCGGTCCGCGCTGAACCCTCCAGCTGTGTACACTAGTTCATTATTCCAACCGAGCACAATTAGCCAGCTATTGTTTTCATTTGTGAGTAAGAGAGAGGCAGCGCATAGAGATTTATAGCTAGAGGGAGAAGAAAAGTGTGAAAAGAAGAGTGTGATACATGTAACAGTGCTGAGGTTAGAGAGGACTTTCCTGTAAAAACCTGGAAAGGTCAAGGAGTTAGATTCAGTTTTTTTGGAAGGAATTGTAATGTAGATTAGTGAAAGTAAAGAAAGTGAGTAGAAAGAGTAGATGGAAAGTTTTTCTTTTATACCAAAGATGTGATGAAGCTTTGACATGAGTCATGGATGGATAAGCTGCAATGGATAGGCTGCAGAATAATAAGAGCCCTTTAGATTTTTCTTTGACGTGGGAATCCCCATTGGTGAATGAAATCATCCCCACACTGGCTTTAGTTCACGTTTGTTTTATTTTTTTTTTTTCTTCCTCTTTTGGGCTTTTTATTTGTGATGCTGGAGGCTGTTGATACAGCTTGTCTTGAGGGTCAGTGTGTGACTTTATGGCCTTAAAGAGTGTGTTACACTTTTCAACAGCAGCGAAAAAGTAGGGAAACGGTCACTGACATCATCCAAAATATCAAATGATGTGGATGGAAAACCATGCAGTAGATGACCCCCGAGGAAAAAGATCACATGTTGAATGTTTTCAGTGGTCCGCTCGTGTGAAGGAAAGGTCCTGGGTATTGATTCAGATGAAAGACCCGTTGCGTATTATATTGCATTTTATTGCCTTTTGTATTGCATTTTATTGTCAACTGGATTTACAGTGAGAAAATTATACTATGTTAGTATTTTGTTTTATTATGCTTCTGTTTTTGATTTTCCAAAATATAAGAAACTTTATATTGCTTTATGTTATGGCAGATAATACTTCCTTCCTCGAAGTATTCAAATTTCTCTCCAAAAACAAACAAACCTGATCTGAAATTGGTGTAATTTCCTCCCCTGTTCTCCTGTAGGTTAGAGAGGCCCAGTAACAACCTCTCAATGGCAAAAAAACAACTTTTACAAATTAAAATATGAATTGGAATAGGGCAAACTGCAAGCATATGTACTAATGTATTAACAGCTGACCCTATGAAAATTGAATTCCAACCTCCACTAAAGCATGGGAGATCCAAAAAGTTCAAACTGCTGGAATAACACCAGGAGAAAAAGGAAATAAAGCAATGGAAAGAATCTGATGATGAAACTTTAACTCTGCCAAACTGGAAATAACTGGTGCATATCTGTTAGTTAGCAGAAAGTCTAATCATAGGAAAACTTGACTGGATATTGTTATGACAATAATAATAAATTAGTATTATTATGTTATTTAAGTATTATTTTCGTTATGGCTCATTACTATGGATGGCTTTTGCCACAGTTTTTGGTTTTATTTTTAATTTTTTTTTGTCTGTTGGTGATCCTGGACTGCCAAGGTGGATTAAGTTGTGTGCCTTTGGTATCTTTTATGACCTTTTTTTTTCTTTATTTTTTTTTCTTTTTGATAATGAAAATTATTATCAATGTGTTTTTATACTTGTATTTATTGGTGATCAAGCCATTTAATTTGTTGTCAAGAGTGCTCCATGTTCATGCTTTGGCCTGCTTTGAACAGTGTGTAGTGTTCAGAACATACTGCACACAAAAAATATCATGTATGTTCTTTCAAAATAGAGTGGTATCATCTCATCATGAAGGCAGTGGTCAAGTGTGTATTTTTAATATTAACAAATCAATAAGAGTCCCACAAATCTTGTAAAATGTCTTAATACATCAATTTTGGGTGTATTTCTACTCAACGCAATGCCTCTGTAGTACTGTATCAACTCAAATAAATGGATCTTGAAAGTTACATGTGCTTGTTTTGTTGTTTTGTGTTGGCCTTTTGCTCTACAGCTTTATAAGTTTAGGTAAGTTGAGTAACATTAAACTTTAAATAGGACATTCCCTTAAAGTGGGCAAGGAAAAAACTCTAGTAAATACAGGCATAAATGAGTCTCAGGGGGAATCACTACTGAAGTATATGACATTCACATCAAACACCCCATCCCACACAAAAAATAGGCCACTAGGTCAAGATTTCTGTCTCTCACAGACTACTAGCTACTTTCCTTTTCATTTATTTCCATCATAACTCCCAGTGGTCGTTTAAAACTTGGAAAATGCTCACATTATGAACCCATTATTTGGAGATGTTATTTCTGGTTTGATCCAGTGGTTGAATTGGATAAACAAACAGTCCCAGAGCTTGGGACAGAACTACTACTACTTTATCCACTGCTTCTTACAGTAGGACACTTGTAAAACAAACTGTAATTGGAGAGATGTTCTCATTTCCTTTCCGTTTTTAAAAATGTGTGACCCAAAAACCTACATGGATGCATAAAGGAGGCCAGAAGTGCTGATCCAGATTGCAATGGTGTCCTGTTTTCATTCTTTACTCTGATATAATTAATTTCAGTAATTCATGGGGGCAAAAAGTTGGGGTCAAAATGCCACACTGGAAAGAGTAAAGGTCACTGTGACTCAGTTTAAAAGGATCTGTAAAAACCTTATGGTCTAGCCAGCCTGTGCAAAACAGGACTACCAGTGAGAAAGATCCAGTTATGGGCACTGAAATTAGCCAGTTTTTCCACATAGCCTCAGCTGCTGCAGTTAAAGTTAAATTAACCCGATGGATGTAAAAGTGATACTCCACCCAACATCTATTTTTTAAGCATTAAAAAGTCATTCCCTGTGGGCTTGAGAGGTGACTTTGAAATAGTATTGTTCCTCAGAGATCACAGTGGTTCTGGACAGCTTGAATTCATGGTTACAATGAATTCCAATAGTAACCGGTTTTTACAGTGGAAACACGAATCAAAACATCCACAGAAAGATTTCAAATCATTTCTGCAGAATTATCCACTTCTCCACTGTCCATCCATATGCCCGGTATGTTCCAGACAATATCATATTTCTGCCAAAATGTGGTTAAAGGCACAACTTTTATTTCATTCTTCACACACAACTCTGTCAAGCTCATTAGTGGTCACACACACTGGTTTGCAAACATTAAAGGCGCTCTCCCACTCCCGCTCTGACATTGCACAGGAGAATTGGTCCTTTCGAGGTTTTGTTATGCTTATCAAGGAAGTTTTTTATTGAGTGGTGGGCCAGTAAACTACAGTACAGATGTGAAATGTAGTAATTAGCCGAACAAACGAGCCAGATTCAGGAAATCAGGCCAGCCAGTGACTGATCCAGGACGAAGCTATGGAAGAGCAAGTGACAGGTGGTAAATGTATGCAAACTAATGCACATGCCTACTTCTAATGTGTGAGGACTGAAAGGGATTCAGTACATTTAGCCATTCTCTGGCAAAGAATATAATGATTTAAACAAACTGAACCAACATACTTGATAACAACAAGACAACCTTCTTGCACTTCTGATTCTTTCCTCTCTTTTCCTCTCAGAGAATCATATTGGATAAGACCTGCCTCCTTGGTGATTAGCAACCAATCAATAGGACAAATGTCAGCCATGTGACTGTGACACTGAGGAAGTTGTAATACTTTTTCCACCATGAATACTGGTCACTTTTGAAGGCCATTGCACCCAACAGAATTCAACTGACCTCAGTCACTCCATGAAGGACAAAACTACAAACTTTTTGGAGCCAAATCTTAAATCTAAAGAATACAAGTGCTTTCATACTCAGAAGAAAAGAATCTGTGTTCGCATTGGGATCCTCATGAACATAGACAGACTCTGTTTTTCTGGGAATAGGCTCAGGGTGGTTGATTGACAGCCAGTCCCAATAAAGGAAACTACAGTGCTGGGCGATCCCAATCAAGAGTGGACTGCCAAACACATGATGGACAACTTCAGACCCTAATGAGACGATACATGCCAAAACCAACAGGTAAGTAGTGGCTCACCTGACTACAGCTGGAAATAAAGCAAATATAAAACAAATCCTCAGGGCAGTTATGTGACAAAAGTGTTGATATTGCATCTTCAGTGCATAGTATTGTTTTTTTGGACCCAGCACACCTGCTGGTAATTACTTAAAAAAGTAGACTATAACAGTCTACTCTGTTCTCTGGAGAAAAGCAATTTTTTTGTCATTAGAAAACTGACAGAGTCAAACAAACAGCAGCAGACAACATGGAGCAGAGAACACAGTTCATGTCTGGCTCAGGGAAGAAACAAGAGTGTCTGTTTTTAGGACTTGGAGAGTCAATTGATTGTCGAGGGAGAACATTGCTGCTGCTGGGTTAATTTGATCCACATTTTGCAAGGGGGAGTGGGTGGGTGGCTGGAAGCTCTGCAGTCTTCTGGGGCTTTGGTACTGATGAGTAGGACAGCACCCCCAGCTCGTGCTGGCCAGACACAGGCTGTAGGCCTTGGAGGAAGACACCATCAAATACTTCTAAAGTATGGTGCAGAGTAGGATTTAGGTTTCCTCAATCACACATTGAAACTGTTATACCAAGTCTAAAATTGGCCTTTGTAAGCTAGTCTGAGCTATAAAAGCAGCATTTAAGCCTCCTATTTATAAATCCCTCCTACATCAATATTCATTTTTGTCACACTGACACTGAACTACAGAAAATTACATCAATCATCGTCTAAAGCCATTATTTCTTTTGGGAAGTTTTCTCAAAAGGAGCAAGATAATTATCCTTGGAACAACCACAGGTCTCTTTTTGTTTTAATGCAAATTCCACTTGTCTAAGTCAAAGGCAATGTAATACCACAAGCTGAGGGTGAACAATAAAAGAGCAATTATGCAACAATTTAAGTGCAGTAATTAATTGTCAGTCATATGCAAAAGGCAATACAGATGGCGCTATGGAGAAAAAATGAAAAATTCTTTTGAGACTTTGATGGCTGAACTCCTGACACTGATATGATCTGAGTTTCAAAGGGATTTTTTTTATGTCTTCAGAACAATTTCTCTTTCACTTTTTGACCCTTAAATAAAGTCCAGCTGCTAGACCCTCTGAACTATTCCCTCCTTCACCCCCCCACCCCCACCCCAAATCTGCAGAAGGTGAGCCTGTTTGCCCCTGGAGGTGGAGGCTGGGGGTTTATTGATGGAGACGGCATACCCTAGCTTCACATTCAAAAAATGCCAAACCACCCAAGACCCCTCCCCAAGTACCCTTTCTGGTCCTTTAGCGTGACCCCGACTCTATGCCTTGCAGATATGGAAGTCTGCATAATGTTGGAGGATATAAGCTATTCTCTACTTTAGCTTGAAGCGCAGACTTGAAAAGAGGCCTCTCCCTTTGCAGCTCACTTGAGCTGCATTGGATAAAAACCGTCACACGCAGAGGGATTTGGGACATGAAAGTTGAAGAATTTACATGCGCTTCAAATCAGTTTACAACTCCTTTTGTCTCCAGAAAAAAAAGGTTTCATATGAAGAAAGAGGGGGGATATTCTGCAAACTGAGCAAAAAGCGGCAGAGGATTTGGTGAAGTTAGTGCTGCCTTGGCACGTCTGGCTGCTGTTGCAGGCAAGATGTTCCACAGTGAAGGTTTAGGGTGGCTGTTGTAAACCGAGCTGCCCGTTCATTGCAGGAAAAATAAACAGAGGGCCGGGCCTGAAGAAAGTCCTGAGTACAGTGGAGTGTGTGTTCCCTTGGTTAGCTGACACATTGTTTTAGAAATAACAGTCTGAGAGGCCGCTCTCCATGCTTTTGCACATTCACATACACGCAAATGCATGAGCACTCTGGCATGTGCACATTTTTATACGTTCTCTTTCATTCTTTCGCCGTCTCTCGGAAAGCACTCACACGGGTTCCCAACTCACATCCCTGCAGGACTCCTTTTCCTCTGTGCCGCTGTGATAACATTGTGACTGGACATGGAATGGAATAAACCACCCTCCTTTCCTGCTCAGCTTCCACTCCTCTATCATTCATCCTCCTATCCAGCGGCCCCCTCCACACACACCCAGCTCTCCATCCCTCTCCTGTCCAGATGACTATTTTTAGCAATAGCACTGCTATTCTGGAATTTGTTGCTGACTGGCTGCTGCTGGGTGTCTGGGCGGCGATCACTTCTGGAATGTCTGGCCCACTCTCAAACCACTCCAGTCCCAGTGCAGGGCGGACGGCTCAGGTCTCTGATTACAACTTTTAGTCCGTTGTAGCTGTGGCCGTAGCTCACTCTTCCCCCAGCAGAAACACAAAGCTGGAGTGGACCTGGGTGTACCTATAGCACTAAGGTACTTTTATGTATGACTGACCTTTGTATGTGTTCATCTATGTGTGCTTTTGTTAGTTGTATTAATTATCCAGTAGGGAAAAAATCAGTTCAAACAATGACTTTATGGGGACTCTTTAACAAAAAGAATGGTTAACACAAGGTAAACCTTAAGGGTTTTTGTGCAGATTAAACAAACAAGACGTGAACTTGGTGGATTTTCCAACCTCTGGACTGAACCAGGCTAGCTGTTTCCAGTGTTTGTGCTAAGCTAGGCAAACTAGCCTTTGGCTACAGATTTATGTTTTTCAGACAGGCATGAGAATGGTATCAACCTTCTTCACCAGAGCTTGCAGACAGAAAACAAATAAGTGCATTTCCCAAGATGCTTAACTATTCCATTTAGCTACAGGTGAGGGTTGGGGTTAGGTATGTTGTGGTTATTGTTAAAATTTGGTTAAGACTCCAGGAAATGAATGAAAGTCAAAGCAATGCCGCCTTGCTTGCATGTTTTGGTGTGTTTTGGTGTGTGTGTGTGCTTGTGTGTGTGGTCCATGAAAAGAAAATAAGCAGCACTAATGGGAAGTTTTTCCTGTCTTGGATCAGGCTTTAGGGGTTTCAAAGCAAAATTGTTTGCAGTGGAGGGAACGCTGTCCAAGCCCACCTGTTGTTCATGATTGCAGAGATCCGCTTGAGCTGGGCCTTGTCGAGAGGCATACTGCAGTATGCCACTCAAGAACATCAATGGACCAGGCAGGCGCATTCATTCCACAAGATTACCCAAGCAGACACGATGCACTACAATGCAATATGTACGTTATAGGCATACCTGAACTGCTAAGCAATGGGAGAGATGCAGTCGGCAGTGCTCCTCACGTTTCTTTATCTATCACCCAAACATTCAGAGATGACAGAGCTATTTACAATACTGCTGCTTGTCATTCCAGAAAATCATTGCTCTGTAGATGTTTTCCCCCAGGCCACAATCTGAATCCGCAGGGTGTATTTTACATACATCTCCATCATATTTAATGAGATAAACCCTTCCCTTCCAAATGGCAATGAGAGTTCATCCGGTGAGGGAGTGGTTTCCCCCAGGCCAAGTGATTAAGGCACGAACAGGAGGGTGTAAAAATAACACGATGGGACACAGCCAAGTCTTTTAAAACACGCATTCATGCACCCTCTGCTTCTTCAGAAGCTGAGAAGAGGAAATGTTTCTATGGCATGTAACCCTTTCATTGTGAACCAGTGAACTCTGCATCCTGCCGATCCTCGAGCTACTGATAAGAATTCCCATCACAAAACATCTTGTTCTTGTTAGCATTAGGATGTACACAAGCAAGTATGAAAAGTGAACAGTCAGCAGTGTGAGCATGGATGCAGCTAATTGGTCTTGGCTCCCAATAAGGGGATGTGGGTTTAGTTCTAGTATGGTGGGGCCGAGTCTAGGCCGTGGAGAGGGAAGAGTAGAGACTGGGAGGAAGCCCGTCAGACGCCGTGGCCGAGCCATCCGACTAACCAGCCAGTCAGGTAATTAAAACAGTCCTCAGTCTCTCTGTATGAAAGCTGTGTCTATCCAGAGTGTGAAAGTCCGAGGAGAGGGCTGGGAATCTTTCTTGGCTAAAGCTCAGGGATGTGCGGCCTGGCTGATCCAGGACCCGATCTCACGGCCGCAGGGTTTTAGCACTGCTGGTTTTAGCTCATCCTTCAATTTGGTTTTTGTTTCAGAGACTTTTTCTTTTACCAACCCCCCTCCACCCCCCACCCCAGTCCAGTTCACTCATAGCTTTAAGTAGAAATACAGCAGAAAGAGCTGGATGGATGGATGTATCCCCCAGCTGGCTTACATTCCTCTGGTTTCCACTTGTGTCTGCTTCTCCTTTTTTATGGGTCAGTGTTTCTGTGATTAAAGTTTCTTTTCCTTTTTCTTCTCTCTCTGCTTTTCCTCTCTTTCCATTCATAGCTATTTTCCTCTCAGCCTTCTTTGCATGTCCGTTTTTTTTCACATGAATTTAAATAGTCCCCAAAAATTGACCAGGGAAACTCCCATCCAGTTTTGTCCTACAGCCAGTTCACCACCAGAACTTCAAAAGAACTCCTTTGTTTTATCCTGTAAATATATTAATGTCAAAGTTCAGTTCAGAAATTATTGTGCTGGATTTGTAGATGTGTTGAAACAGCTTGAAGTAAACACTATGCTGTCTGTGCTCAGTGTACAGTTGTACACGTTGCACATGTTGTAACATCACTATCAGGCTTTCTCACGGTTTACCACCCTTTAACAATGTCTCCACACATGGCCTTATCATCTGTGCCAACTGACTGGCCATCCTCAAACTGACATTACAGTGATTGATATGAGCATGGGTGTGGACTCCTTGTCCTGCTTCCTTTTTCCTCCGTTCCTCTCCAGAAGCGACTGTTTCACACGGAGGGGGGTTTGATGAGATTTTGGTTGTTCAGAGCAGTGACAAAACAAAAAATACCACATCATATCCAGGTATGTGCATTTGCATGCCTGTTAATAAATCTGGATCCAACATGTTTCCTTGCAGCACAGAGACTGGCAAATACACACTCATCTTAGGAATTTCAACCTAAAATAAGATTTCAGTTCATCATTACTTAATTTGATTTTTCATTTTTTCCACATCCTGTCAATTCATCCTGTTAGGGAGTAATCAAATTTGCCTAGTCTCGTGTTTCTGCAAATTGTTTGGAAAAGTACACCAGGTCCATTATGACAACCTGCTCAGTACAACTACTGTGCATATGACTTCATATCATCGGGAACAATTTGTTTATCTGACCCCTTTTGAACCTGTGCCACATTCAGATAACTTGGTAGTAAAACCCTGTAACCCCACCCCACCCCCACCTTTGCCCACATTAATCCCTGTCAGGGTGGTCCATCTACTGTTGTCTCTCTTTAAAAGGAAGAGGGAAAAAAAACTTCCCAGGAGTATGTGGGGCCTGACATTTGCTATCCCATTACAGCCCACCTAAGACACTGCTGCGCACATAAAACAACGTGAGACACAAGGTAATGAAGTGCTAACCACTGAGGTAATCGCTCTCAGTGCAGTGACCCTTTCCCCTTCCTTTCTCATCCTTCCACCCTTGGTTCTTCTTTTCCATCCCTCCCTCCTCATGTGCATTTTACAATAGTATGTCACTGACAAGAGATTCCATCAGATAAATGAAAATGTGTTTTTGTCCCAAACATGCTTGTGGGAATGGAGACAACTATGAAGAGGTTTTGTGGTTCTTCTTCATGATGAGGGGATTAAAAGCAGCCTCAGGGGGGGTGAAGACACGCTTCTTGGATTGATTTAAGAAAAGAGGAACAACCCAAACAGATATCAAGGTCTGCATTGCCTGCCAAGACCAGGGGTGGGGAAGTTCTTTTGGGAAGGGTTGAGTTACAAATAAAAGCAACCGCTCTGTGACTACAGGTGAGTCCTGTTTGATACTCACTTAGGGTGACATTTGGATGGGAGCACTGTGCATTTTCTCCCAGGCAGAGATACAAATCTCCTTTTGGCAGCTGCAGTTTGTTGGGGTAGGGGTTGGCTGTTGGGGTGTCTTGTCTTAACATGGTGGATGGGCTGATGAGTCGTTCCTGAAAGATTCCCATTATGAGTGATGGCCATCTGGGCCATTTCTCAGTATGTGTCCTTTATTCTTTTTTCCCCTCCTCCCTTTTTTCTTCCTCCTAAATAGCAGTGAAATGTTGAAGGAAAACAAATGAAAAGATAGCGCTTTGAAAATGGATCTGTCCCAGCAGCCCTCCAGCACCACCTCCTCCCCCTCAATTCTGACCCCCTCCTCCCTCCGCTTGTGCAGGCTTGACGAAAGAATATACCTCTCTTCGTCTCACGCAACGGGGGGCAGGGTAGGGTTGGGGTAAAATTAAAAGAAAAAAAATTGTGAGGGAGGAGAAAGGAATGGTGGGGATGAGAGAGGAGGAGAGAGTGATGTTATAGGAAGATCCATTTGAGGAGGCTGAAGATAAAAAATGTTGAGTGGCTAGAGAAGTTTTATTTAAGGGGAAAGAAAAGGAGGAGGGAGAGGTTTCTTTGCTTAGAACAGATGAATAATATTAGGGGGTTTAAAATGGCTGAAGAGCTGTGCAAAGAGCTCAAGGGCAGAGGAGCATTTAGGGGCATGGCTGACAAAACCAGAAAATGGAAGATGCGGAAAAGGAGTGGTGGTCAAAAAGGAGAAAAGAAAGAGAAGCAGAGGGGGTTTCATTTAAAAGGTTTGATCTAGAAAAACAAAAAGGTACAAAAAGGTAATAACGGACTACCATTGGGAATATGCAGATGGAAATAATAATTGAGCTTTTGTTACTTGGTGGAGGAAGAACAAGAATAATGCAACATCTGACATAGCATCACCATATTAAGTTATTATAAGTGTATTTCCTAAACACAATTTATTCCTTTAAGCCCAATAATCATTCTGTAGTTTTTCACTCTCCTGAGAAAAAACAAGTTGCTCTGTAATTTGTTTTACATTTGAACTTCATCACCAGCTTGTCATCCCCTTTGTCTGTTTGCTGTTTGGTGCTGGGCAATTATAGCGTACACTAAGTCTTTCTTTTTTTGCTGAAAACAGCTGCTTGCTGCTGCTGGAAAAGGGGAATTTTTAGGGCATAAAACCAAGACAATGAGCTAAAGGGGCCTAAAAGAACTCTGTAGAGCAGGAAACTGTATAGTTGGCTGTTAGTCATTACGGGTCACACCTTTCACAGTACACAGCATAAAATTGATGAAAATATGTTTTTCACATGTATTTTTGCATGTCACTGTTCAGAATTCAACTCTTACCATCCATAACAAAACAGTTATTCTGTGATTAGCCTGGAGCTGCCATAACTTGCTCCTCTGACCACTGAAGCCGTTTACACCGAGACATTCAGTACCTGACAACTTCAAAGACAGTAACACACACACCTCCCACAAATCTCCTTCTCAAAACACAAATCTTTCACACGCTAATGACACACTATAGCAGTGAGCAATCCACTGAGCAGGGTGGGAAAGATTAGTGAACTGACAGACATTTCTAGCAGATGATGTCAACGCACTATCACAAAATATGCTCAATATGATGTTACGAACCAAAATATGAACCCCTTGGACAATGTGAGAGCTGATATGTTTGGATGAGGGTGGTCCCCAACTGGCTGACCTGGGGGTCAGCATCATAACTCCTGAGGTAGAAATTCCTCAGGCTCGGTCCAAGGAGAACCCAACAAAGGTAAGAGGTAGACCAGGATGCCTTTGTTGGCAGACTCTGGAAGCAATACTGGCCAAATGACTGGTTCACGGGCCTGCTGACCACAAGGGCACATTCCAGACATTCTACCCTCAGACAGTGACGTCCTGGTGAGTTTACGGAGGACAGATGTCCTCTTCACAACCTGTGTGGCGGGGGGTGGGGGGTGGGGGTGGCAGAGACTGAGCAGAGAATCTTTTGATATCATTGTTCTTTTCCCACTTCCAGACTTGCTGTGGTCTGAACTCTGGTGAATCACTCTGTATGAGTCCCTGTGAAGCTCATCCATCTAAAAGCAGCCAGAAGTTTATTTAGACTCTGATGTTGGCCCAGGAAAAATAACTTTAGACCCTGCAGGCCTTGCAGCTTGTAGTTCCAAGGTCAGGTCATCTGAACTATGGAACAGAGCTCAAGCCATCATGTCAGAAAAAAAGCCATCCTGCTGTAGTGTCCTTGAGCAACAAGAATCAGAGCAAGGCCTCTTCTAGCCAAATTACATAAATATAGATCTACATTTTGTCATTACCTCCAGATACTTTTGGAATATAGCCATGCAGACAGTTTGGTTTTATTTGCCTAAGTTTTGAAATATCATTCTCTGACATTTCTGCTTCCACCTAAAACAATGTAAGAGAATGGAAATTCATTTGAAATGGTTTCAGCAGCAATGCCACAGATCCTATGTCTTTCCAGAAACGTGTCCCAGTTATTCAGAGTAGTGAGAACAATTGTCTCTGGAAAAAGAGGTAGCTGTTGAAATTTTTAAAGCTGCACAAAACGATATTTTTATGTGAACATCTGGTCAAATGACTACATGTAGTGTGAGGGTAGCCACTTGGAGTGTTGAGCCCACGGGGAATTACTTATCGAAGGTTTTAGCGTCTTTCAGCTCATTGTTTTCATTTTACTACTACTGCCCATAGCTTTACTGTTTGCAGCTTCAAATGAATGCTAATGTTTGTCCACTGTAAGTGTAAATAGGCAGCTGTTTGTTTAACACAACAACTTCATTAAGTAATCAAAGTCTGTGTTGTGGTTACAATTTATTGTGCTGCCCCCATGTGGTCAAAAAGGCACATACTGCTTTAAGTACCATTTTTAAAATGCATTAATTAATCAATAATAACTTCCTAATGAAACGTACTAGTGTTTTTTAAAATACTGAAAGTACATGAAACAACGTTATCAAAGCTACAGCCATTACTGGCAGATTAACTTGCCACCGTTGCTCTCGTGACCCTTCCCTTGCAGGCTGCAGAGGTCTCTTAAGAGTCTCCCCTGTGAGCTCCATAGGTGAAATTAAATTAACCTCTACTGTATTGGGGTGAAGGCAGAAATCCTAGAGACAGTTAAAAACTTTTTTTTGTCATTTTGATGGAGACTTAAAAAAAAAAAAAATCAATAAATGAAAGTAGTGGTAGTAGCAGTAAAATAGCAATACTAGTGGGTTGGATGAAAAATTTCAGCTTTTATCTTCTCATTACCAAGCAATCAGTGTGTATCACTGCAAATCTGCCAAGTCAATTACCTGCCCTTCTCTTCAAACTTAAATTTGTCCCAAAGGGTCAGCACTCACATAACTTTGATTGAGTTCCACCAGGTGCACATACAGTATTTAGACATGGTATTTTCCTTCATCTGATTCACATCCTGAAATGGCTGTTTTATCTGGAATTTTCTCTGAATAAAGCAGCTGCACAAACAGGAAAAGCAATTTGTGTGCATGCGATGCTAAGTGCCAAGGCTTCCTCCGACACATTTGACTCTCAGCGAAATGTCAGCGACAGTTTAGAGTTCCATTCCTGATCCAGTTTCCCTCCTGCAGAGAGAAGACTTTCATTATGGAGCTTGCTATAGAAAGACGATCTCACTCCAATTAACCTCTGTCTTCTGTGGATGGAGATAGAAGCTTTGTGCAGCATGTGTGATGAAACACAAGCCTCATATCCCCAGTGTAAACACAGCAATTATTGGAGGGATTTTTGCACAGAGCCTTCTGCAATGACAGACTACAAAGGGTTCTGTCTCAGTGGTGGTGTGTTTGACTTCCTTTCCCGCACACATGATTTGTCTTTCAGTCAGGCACGACCATGGGTGGAGCAGCTACTTCCTGCGCAAAAGGCAGAAAAGACTGAAGGGGTTAAAAGGGAGCCCACTGACCCACATAAACAAGCACTCTCATTCATGGCCTCTGTTACTCCCTCATTGCTAAAGCCTGACTCACAAACGTTCAAACACCACTGAAGTGCCCCCCCCATCACCACTACCACACTTTTCTCCTTCTCCCACATAATTCACCCACTCTAGAAAAGCTCTCTCTCGTATCCTCCCCTCAGTTTGAAAGTCACCATTCACACCCTATTCACTTCATACAGAATCATACTGTACATACAGCGTACGTGAGCAGTGACACATACTGTATACTCACACGCACACATACACCGATACACTCAGTCTTTCCTACACAGACACACACCCTGGGAGAGGGAGAGGAGGTCAACATAACTCTTCTCTCAAGAATGCAGAAGAAGTTTATGTTGCCATTGGAAAGGGAGAGAGGCATCTTGTGTGAGCTCAGATGAGCAATTATCCTTTTCAACACACAGACAAAAAAAAGAGGGCCCTTTTTCTGGGAACGTGCCTCCCACCAATATTTCTCCTAGCAGCCGCAGGAGTACAGCAACATTTGCACTAAATGGGCAAACGTCGATCTGTCACTCGGTAGGAATGTGTTATTTTTACCGTGACTATTTTTACCTCCACTTATTTCCATGGCGCCAAGTAATAACATTTTGTTTGGACACATAAAAGTGGAACCAGAAAAGGTTCTTGAGGTATTGGTTTTCAGATGTTATTGCACTTTGCATGCAAGTTACATAGGCCTTTATATATGGTGGATATTACATTTTGAATTATGAGCATTGGTGCTCACTTGGTTTATGGTCCCATCTTACTAAGATGTGGTGACATAACATAAAGTCATGCCATTATAAACACAGAGTAAATGAGATATTATAGGCCATCCAGATAGAACAAAACACCACTAATACAGGCATCTGTCTCTGTTAATTAATGATAGTAACCTATCTCTGTTTGAAGAGGTTCACACAGCTTTATAGCTGTGGGTTTTGGGGGTTGTGTAAAGCAAGCTTCTGCACTGTAACCAATTACTCTCATAGCGACTTTTATGAAGAGTCGAAATAAACATTCAGGGCTGTAATCTTAAATAGGACCAAACCCTTTACTCCCATATACAGCCAAATATGTGTATGTGCATGGATGTTTGCAAATGCAACACACACAAGCTTGTAAGACACATACAAACACACGCAGTCTGGCACCAGCAACCGATCCTTCCTCTCCTTTCGCTGATAGACAGTGTTTACAACTGAATTCTCACAGTCGATCACTGATGCTGTCCCGGGCCAACATTTTAACAGCCGGTCTGTTTATGTGGCCCTCATCTGTAGCAGGGTGGCAGGTTTTCCTTTACGATCACTGTTTACATCTCCTAATCTATCTCCTCTCTCTCTCCCTCTGTGTCTTTGTGTTTATCCTGTCCTCTACACACTCTTCCTTCCCTCCGCCAAAGATTAATTGAATTGTTTTCTGGCATCTCCACTCGCAATGTGAATAAATGAGAGGCATGTGAGTGTTTACAGTTCATTTCTCGAGTTGGCAACTCAAACAGACTTTGTGTTTTGCCTTGCCTCTGCAATCCCTAGAAAGAAAATAAGGGTGCAGGAATGAAAGATTAGAAGCTACAAATAGGTTTCTTCATAAGAAAAAAAGTCCTTACTTACACGTCAGAGAGGGTTTTGTCAGCTGTTTGAATCGGAAGTTGAGGATAACATGAGGATATGGATATAAAAAGAAGTATAAGTGAAAAGAAACTTTGAATCAAGGCATCATCAGTCTGTTTAGGCAACAGCTTAATGTGAAATATAGGCTTCTGTGTTGTGATAAACCTGTATCCTTTTCAAGACTACAACCTGACACAGCCTTCTTTTATAAAATGTTCCTAAAATCTTGGAATACACATCATCTAAGACTTTATCCCCACAAGATATTTTCTCAAAAATGTTCCAAAAATCCTGGGGAAACTCATACAGCATTTTTATAAATGAGGCCCATGATCCTGGACACTGATAGTTACTTTCTGTTTGGCTTGTCAAAAATGCATTGCCTTTTTGCCTCCTTTCCCTTCTCAACCTCCCTCTCCTTCCCTCTGACCGTGTTTTTAGGATGGTTGGCAGACAGAGCTTAGTGTAGAAAGAGACAAAACCCCTCCAGACAGGATGGGAGCCCTTATTTACTTTACAGATAAGGATTGTGGGTAGTGGAGGGAGCGAGGCGTGCTGGCATGTTGGCTTGTTTTCGGGAAGTTTCTGGGATGTCTATGATAAGAACACAATTCGGGAGGGGAGGCTGTTTCCAAACAATTAAAGACTACATAAAACCCAGTATTATATGTTGGTGGTTTCTTGTCTGACATACATCTCTGTCAGATGAACTCAGGCAGCCTACGTCCTTGTTGACGCCACCTGTCATGTGTCAAATGTGCTTTGAATTGATTTTAAACTGGACATCATTAGTTGTATAAAACCATGTATACAACCATTTTCATACAATTAAATAATCAAGACTTTGGTCAGCTTGGTTATGTTTGCATTTGTACTACTGAGTAGCAAAGTTTGTTACTTCAGCTAACCACCTTGCAATTATCTTTAGCTCACTATTTAAACTGTTTATCTATGCTTTAACGATTTATTCATCAGCTATTTCACGTTTACCCTTATCTTACTATTTAACTTGTTGTCCATTATTCTTCCACTGTTTATTCATCAGTTTTAGCTAACTACTTCGACTGCTTATCTATATCTTGACTAATATTAACTGTTTATACTTTTAGCTTCTTTTTTTTTTTTTAGCAATTTAAAGCTAGCTATTTATTTACGCATTATGTTTAGCCAGCTAACTATTTCAGCTAACAGTATATTCATTGCCTTAAGCAAATTAGTTTCACCATTTGTTCATTACTTTTAGCTAATTCAACCATTTGTCTAGTAGCTAACTATTTCAACCATTTACTCATTAATTTTTGCAAACAGTTGGAATTGAAACAGGTTGAACTGTTTAGATACTCATTTGCTACTATTGTTTTCTTTCACTCTTAAGTGCAACGTAGTGTTAAAGTGATACAGCTGACATAAAAGGATATTTTTTCTAAGTACCTAAGTACTATTTTTCATTAATATGTTGATCTATCTCCTTCAATATGCCTGGTTGGGAATCACTGTTCTGTTGAACCAGAATTTGTATTTAAACATCTCACTGTACAAGCATACTGTATGCTGATAAAAGCAGACACAGACACGTCAGCTTCTGAGTACTGTACACATAAAACAGCCCTTTAATCTTTGCAGAGGGGAGAGCAGGAATGCATATTTATTGGTGTGGCGTGTCTATGCCAGTCGAGCAAGACCCAGCTCAAGTGTTAAGTGTGTTGAGTGAGAATTACAGCCGTGTCTGATCATTATAATTATAAAGTTCAGGGTAGCTTGCACTCTATTCATCATCACTTGGAGGTAGCTCATATCTTTCACACTCTGAGTAATTTGGCTGATAAATGGGGTTGGTTGAGCTGGACACAGTAAAGGTCCAACAAAAGTGCTGAATTTTTTCAGAGCTGAATATCTATCTTTTTTGTGTGTGCACAGTTGTACTTTTACCCAAGACTGTGTGTGATGTGATGAGGCATGACTGAGGGACCATCTCCAAATCACAGCCTTTGAACACTATCAAAGCAACTGAGCTGTTGATCACGAGTGTGAGTTGACCCCCCCTTTTATTTTTAATACTCATGCTCACATGTGATGTGCACTGGAGCATGCATGTGTTTGAGGTCCTCAAATGAGCCAAATTGCTATCTCCTCCCCTTCCCATCATTCCCACTCATATTTACTCTTCCCGCTTCGGTTGCTGTTGCATCCTTTGTAGACATATCCATCAACACAATGCACGCAAAGCCTAGATACCTCAATGGAACTGGGATGAAAACAAGGCCTTTAAGCATTCCCAAACATCCTGCTCAAGTCCAATGATGTTCATTCCTCCAATCTGTGATTCGTCTGCTTGCTGACAGACAAGATGAGCGAGATAGATGAAGACACCTGTGAAGAGAGGAGCTGTCAAAAAGCATGGCATGACTATCTTACACAGCAAGTTGGTTATCAAGACCGAAATTACGGTTCACTTTCTCTGAACAGCATGAAATGATGAAGATGCTTTCTTGTATGTGTGTGTGAGTGTGTGTAGATGGAATAGATAAATAAGGAGAGATGGAGAAGGAGAGGGAGTGAGTGAAAGGTTTTGCCTATGCTCACTTTCATCGTGAAAAAAATGAGTTTCTATTTCATAACAGGACTGCTGTGCCCTCGTACAGCGTAAAGAACCCAGTCGGACAGCAGTATTTCATTAACATCAAAGATGTGAGTCAGGTGCACTGCAGTTTCAACTTGTGTTGTACAACAAATCAGCAATTAGTACATTCTTGTGCTTTGGCATCATCATCATCCTCATCCTCTCTGGTTTAATTTAACTTACGTAAGAGTTTCCCTCTTACCGCAGCATGCCTGCTTTGTTTGGATGCTTTAGCAATGATTATGTGGGTGAAACTGACCTTGTGAATGTTTATACCCTGTAGTGTTTACATGTTTACGAGTGTGTGTTTACGAGATAGCGACTGTGATCACTCACTGGACTAAAGATAGATGAAGGCAGTAGTTTATTTATATGTTTATTTTTTTTTTTTTTCATATGCCTTTCCTAAAGGCATTGACACACGTTGTAACTTTTTGGGCAATGTAACTAGCAACTATATTTGGGGCTAGCTCAGCTTTTAAAGGTGCAATAGTTGATATTTTACTGACTCTTTGCACAATTTCACAGATATATCAGCAGGGGTCTGTAAGTGTTGCTGATCAGTACCAGTCATTTATTTTTATCTCAATGGTTGCACAGATTTCAAGCTTTCTAAACTGTGTATTTGCTGAAGAAACAAGGTTCAGGCAATAATAATCCTCCATACACTTTCCTCACAGCATACATATTGGCTTGTCAATGTAGGGAAAGCACAGGTGTAACCAATAACATTAATGATGACTGCATTCCATGTAGGTGTGCCAGTAGGCCAGCCAGTGAGCCAGCATGCACAGTGTCAGAGCCCTGGCACTCAAATAGTTGAACAGAATGCTGCCATAATTGTGATTAGTCACACCTGTGTCCACTGTGAGAAACATTTGCCAGGTGACACTGGACAGTTAAGCTAATCTACCTAACATTAGTGACTATATCATTGTTTGACTTGCTGACATCTAACTAGCTTTACTTATGTGGCAGCAAGTCACTTTGTGCTTGATAGAGATGTGAATTAATGTAAACTAAGTAAGCTCAGTATATATATATATATTGAATATTGTGCTGATGATGCTTCAGCTCATTTCATTTCCATGTCACTTACATAAATGCTTGTAAAGTTGGGTGCTGTGGAGGAGGACAAACATTTGCTAGAAATGTTGTCTATAATTACCAATGATTACTAAGTCTCAAAAGATGATATTTTATTTTGTACATGTAAGTTATCTTGATTGAGACCCAATATGAATTTTGTGTGCCCAAGATGATAATTTGTATCTTGTATGCATGACATCTTTGCCAAGATATTTGATCCTTTATCCTAAAAATATGTTGTAAAGGTTACTTTTCATTGTATTTGTAGTTTTACGACACTGCCAACAACGGCAATGAAAAGGAACTGGTCTGACCCAATGTTTGGAGAAAAATCTGTCAATCTTGTTACCCAGATTCAAACTAATTTGTGGGTAGACATCCACTTTGCTGAAGTTCCCTTGTGTAGCCCTGTTCTGTGACTATAGAGGCCCATCAAGATTCCCATTGGCTAACTATTGCCTTGTTCTCCTTTAAGTCTTTGTTTCTATAACTAACTCCAACTGACAGCAACTGACCTAAGCAGCCAACATCATGCTAATGATTAAAAGAAATTGAAAAGTAGAAACCTGCATGAAGTAGGTAGGTGGGCCATGTGCAAAATGTTTCTCAATTACGTCTCACCATTACTGAACCACATCATTTCAAACAGTGCTGCGAGCTGGTTTCAAATGTTGCCTCTCTAGCATTGGCAGGAAATTGGAAACAGCCAAAAAATAATATTTTTCCGGCATTAAGGATGATGGATTACAATTTATCTCAAACAATGGGTCTCTAAATCCTTTATCCTGTGAAAACTGGCTTAAATATACCCTTTAATCGATTTGATGAAAGATTAACTACCTTGCATGAGTTCATGCTGTTGAGCTCTGTCTCTACAATTATCATGTGTTCAAATGAAGTCAGTTCATTATTGAAGGCAGATGTTCATTTAGCTGACACTGCTAATTGCCACTCTCCTCCTGTGTATGTGTGTGTGAGAGTAAATGAATGTGTATATGTGTGTGTGTGTGTGTGTACTCAAAACACACAGCAGGCAAAAATCTCAAAGACAGCCAGAAGTGATCCAATCTGACTCCAGGCCATCTGTCTCTGCCAGAAGAAATGATAGAGGGAGCAGTGATAAATTATTTCTCTGCTTGTGATCTTCGGGGCAGCATTCTTCCTTTTCCACAAGCATATGTGACCCCTGTCTTCCTTTTTTTAATATACTGCCTTCCTCCAGACACACGTTTTATCTTCTTCCAAACGTACCAGCTCCTCACCCGTGTTTTCCTGTGGTTGGGCCTGCGTGTTGTGTCGTGTGGCCATGTTTCAGATGTATCCCCAAGGCCTCCATAACCAGCAGATGGGTATAACGGGGTCCATGAGCATTTTGAGCTCCATAACTAAGATCATGTGATGATGTGACACCCAAGGGACGACAAAGGGAAAGACTGATCTCATCCCCTTTCCGTATAAGTCACCTCCCTTGTTTAGGCTGTGTAAATCTGGAAAAAAAGAAAAAAAAACAGATGCTGAAGCAATTTAAAGTGGAGTTTGTGAGGAATTAGGGATGGGAATTCTCTGTGGTGGCTGCACCCTTAAGCCAGACCCACACTGGTCTCACATTGCCAGACCTGTCTCCAAACTGCAATTGCCCTGTGCCAGTGCAGGAGAAAGGGCTGGCAGAACCCACCATCAGTGGTATTGAAAGTGGAAATAAAATGGGGTTTCATTCAGCTAATTTGCATAACCAGTCTGTAGTCTTAGACTAAAATTATTACATTTTTCACATAGAAAGGAGAGGTTTTTTCCGCAGAGTCAAAATAGAGCAGGACTACAACAGATGCAATTTAATACCACTGCCAGATGTCACATCACCATTTTATCTACAACCCTACAATTTTATTTGATGTTAATTTCTTATTTCGTGGAATATAATTTATGTTTCTGCACTGGCAGCACCAACTAGGTTTCCATAACACAAGTGAAGGTTAGCAGTTAAACCTTCCACACTAACAATGGTGACAAAACCTGGCCACCAACAACACTGTAATTAAATCATTTCATGTAATAATCTGAAATTAAGAGTGTTGTCATTTTTCTAAGGGTGATTCATATACACGATGTGTATATAAAATCGTAACGGTGCACAAGTTTCTGATCACCTGTGTGTAGGTGTGTCCTCTGTCATCTCAGCCCCTTATTTCTGTACCAACAGAGGAAATTCAGAAACCTGGATCAGGCGTTTATGTCAAGACCCCATGAGCGGAGCTGGGGGATTTTGGTGTAGTGGCCACATTGGATAATTTAATAACAATTTTGGGGATTGTCATGTGACATGCTCTGGCCGAAAACCAGGTTTACATTTGCCACATGTAAGTGTTATACTTATCAGAAACAGGAAACTAGTGTGCATGTACAGTTTACCATTAAACAGTTTCTGGCCACAGTAACTACAAAAACAAGCTCACTGACACCTAACCTTATTATTTCTAGTATGTAACAAGTGCTGTTTTAGGATTGACCTATTCTAAATTGGCATTATATCAGGTTTTGTGCAGCATGACAAATCATACAGAAATGCTAACTTTTTGCTCTAAAACATCAGTGTGGGCAAACCATTGTGCTATTCATTATAGTAATTTAACATTTCATGTTGATCACACCTCCATAATTTTAAAAGTAAGTGTTGTGTAGGACAACTCATGCTATGAAAATGTGTTAAACAATACGTTGATGACATGTTTTATTACCTGAACAGCATAAATTGCACTCAAACCTGAGTGAAAAAAATTCATATTACAACATTATTTTTAATCAGCAACAGTTTTAACCTCTAAGAAATGTGTCAGTTAAGCAAATAAAAGTAGTGCATAGCTGGCACATGTACGACAGCTCCCTCAGCAATTGCGCTGTCTTTCATTTTCCAGCTTTAACTCCTCCACCTCCAGCCCTCAGTGTCCTTGAAGGCCTCGCTTATCCTCCCCTCCTTGATTTGGCTACCACCCATGTACCCACATGAGGTCATTCAATCTTTGATGTGAAGATGTTTGGCACTGCCACTCATGAAAAGGAGCTGTACTGTCTTTGATCACAGTTTTAATGCAAGTGATGGATCAGAGTTTATGTGGTAGCTGTCTGCCGCCATCCTCCTCTAGCTCCCTCACAGCTGGTCCTCTGCTTCCCCTGCGGCTTCCTCCTTAACTCTGACACCTGTGTTTGGCTCCTTTGACAGGTAAATCATGACAACGACCTTGCAAAGCATTCACTGAACTACTCAATCTACTGTACTCTGCCTAGCCCACATACCCTCGATCTATGTCTTTCGCCACCAGCCTATGATGGCCAGACCCAACGATCATACCAGTGATGAAATGGTCTGTCCCCGCATACAAGCATCATGACTGGGAAAACTAATTAGACCAGGGAAGATGGGGGTGCAAGTAGGGGAGGGTTAGGCATGGGCATGTATGACTTTACAGGCAGCCAGAAAAGTTATGTTTAGATAGGGGGAACAGAAAAACATACATGTGCATTGACAAGTGGACTTTCACGTGCCATAATGTTGTGTTAATAGGTAAAACAAGCAGCTCTGTGTATGAAAAAGCTACATCACTAAGTGAGGCACCTTTAGCAGCTGTGAATTTAAACATAAATACACACAACATGCCACATATAAACACACAGGGACACACAAACCACATGTCGGCACAAGCAACAAGTGATAGAGCACTGCGCAGGGCTGCGGGCAGATAGGTGACTCACTCACACACACAACTCACGTGTCACATTCTGGTTTTAGGGTCAGGTCACCTGAACACCTGTGCACATGGTACCAGCTCTTTCCACTTTATCATCCCCAATGGTCAACTCCTACCATTAGCATTTGACTTAACGGCTGTTAAACACACACACAAGATGCCTTTCTATGGAGACAAAAACAGCAAGGAGGTGAGCAAGTCCATGTTCTCCGTTGAAGATGGGATGTGAGGGGCTCTATGCGTGCAAAGCCTCCATTCATCATTGTCAGTAGCCTTGTGTTGTCTTGCCAACCCCCAAAAAGCTTGGGGATGAACCACTGACTCCTGTAAAAGGGGTTTCCACTTAGCCATGGCTCAATAAAAAAAGGGCCACTGCACTTAGTGTGCTGTTAATTACTCCACTTCAAGTGAAGCAAAACCCCCGTTAAGTTAACATAATGGACTCTGTCACCACTTCCTCTGGGTAAATGATGGGGTTGTTGTCAGCGCAAGACTTTTAGATACATATCTAAGGATTATTTAGAACTAGGTCTCATGAAACAGCAAATTGTTTTTAGAATTATCCTCTTCCTCTTCTCCAAGTTTGTATTTGTTGTTTGCTTGTTAACCTTTCATTTTTATCTTGCCAAGAAATATATGTATATATGTTAATATAGATATATTGCTGCATGCCTGTTGAAAAATATGGATGGCACAGATTGGTGTCTTTATCCCACTGCAGAAGTAATTTGAATCAAATTTCAAGCAGGGTTTAAAAACTTGGGAACCGGAAACGGCATGATGAGAGTCTTCAGCCACACTAGTAGTTCTGTGAGGCTGTCCAATGGATCTATTAAAGACAGAGCACACCTTCGCAGGTTTTTTCACTTTGGCTAATTAGACCTCTGCTCAGGTTGAAGTTGGGCGGAGAAACACTTGAATTACGGGAGCTCACCAAACTACATGAACCAATAAGAATGATAAAAGTGTGACCTTCCAACTTTGTCAGGTAAAACAAAACTAATAGGAGAGTTAGAGAGAGAGAGAGGTCAGTCAAGTCTGCAGGTCTACACACAGTCCTCAGAAGAGCTAATCAGCCTGCAAGTGAAAACACCTGTTTGGGTGGACCGTAGGCTTTAAAGCAAGCTGAATACAGCACAACTGGCCAGTCTTAATGCCAGCTTACCCCAGTGGCACACTGTGTTTCTGCAGCAATAAAATCCCATACCATCTAACAAACATTTGCCATTATGAAAAAAGGAAGGATACCTCAAACCACAAACAAGTTGAGTTACTCTAACACTCTTTGTAATATGAATTTTTAGGCCATGAAGGTTTTTAATTAGCAAAGCTAATAACAATTTAAACATGACATTTAGCTGGTAAACCATGCTTATCATCTTATGTAAGTTTGTTAGAACAATATTTGTTAATTAGCACTGCAGGTATTTGGTCTTAAACTTAAGTATTGGAAAATGTTTGGCGATGGTGCTAGATGAGAAATCTGGGGAACTGCTGTCTGGGAATGTTTGTGCCAATGAATCTAGTAGTTGTCAAGATATTTCAGTCTGGACCAAAGTGGGACTGACTATTACTGCTATCCCTAGATCCCCAACACCACCATGGCTAAAAAAAGATATATCCGAGTGGAAAAGGACTGACCCATCTCTGTGTTTTAGAGGTCATGTAAGCATACAAACAAAAACTTGTCTCCAGGGTGGAAGTGTGCGTGAGGCTGAGAATATCTGGCCTAGTTTTGAACTAGCCTTCTCTAAATTAGCACTCTTCTCTCAAGGGCAGCTGGCCTCAATGCTCGTTGGTCTTTTTAGAGACAAATGTGTGCGTGTTTGTGCATGTGTGTATATGAGTGTGTGTTTGCACCCCTGTGGTTTTCCACATGACTTTGAAACAGATATTATTGGTCTAGTGAGGATGCAAGCAAATGAAGACTTTGCCTCTTTTCAGTTTGAATGTAAAGTGATGGCTAGCAAGCCAGTACTGGAGAAAAATGCTAGAGTCAAATTCAATTACCTTAAGTGGACCAGAGTCAAAATGAGTGGGTCTGTTTCAAATTGGGCCCGTTTTCAACTCACAAAACACCCATTTTACCTCACTAAATGTAATATGAGCTCAGAGGCAGTGCCACTGAGATTAAGACTTTTACAGACAAAGGAGGCTATCAACAGTTAATGTTTATAACTCAGCACTGCAGTGTCACCGTAGATGCCAAATTATCACCAACTGTCAATGCCTTACTTTGCGGGGATCAGGATTTCCTGCGATTGCTTTCGTACTGGATAGTCGCCGGAGTAACGTTTCACTTTGAACTCCAGGGAAATGCACTGATCATTGTCCTGCAGTGACAGAAGCTTCTGGAAATCTTCTTTTTCAGCTTCAGCCTTTCTTTCAATAGCCATTACAGAAAAATATTACCTGTAGGAAGCAGAGGAAGCCCAGACAGCCATGTGTCAAACAGCCCAGCCCAAGCTAATATCCGTTCACTATTCATCTGCCCACTTCAACTGAGAGATTCATCATTCTCCTGCATGCAAACATGGTACATCTGAACTGTATCTCACGTGAAACCATTTCTTTGATTTCATTTGTTCAATCTTTTAGGGAATCACTTGCACTTCTTATCAATGAAGATCTTATCTTTAAGGAGAGTGAATGCAGGAGAGAGAAAGAGAGGTAAATTACATAATGAGATCAAGGGCCAGAGTGTTTGTGTGACCCAGTTTGACGAGCAGTAAGCAGACGTGATCCGAGAACCATTATGCATTCTGACAGGTCCAAATGAATGGGCCATTTCTCTAATGTGGAACAGGGATGGGGGGCCTCGGATACTTCAAATGTTTCAAATTCAGCAAAACAGTGACCTCCCTCCAGAGAGCTGCGAAAATAAATCCCCAGTCACACACTCCAACCACAGGAAAAGAGAAAAATGGGCCCTGTCTACACAGCCCACTCGCTCGCTTTCTCACCAGCACGTGAGGCAAAGTGGAAAAGTATGTGGCGCTCTGCTCACATTATGTTGCATGTTTTCTTATGTGTTTCGTGTTTTTGTGTGTATGGGAGTGTGTTGTATGTATAAAATATACTGGAGATGCCCATTTTTGGTGCGTACTATACGTGAGTCTTGAGTGTGAGTGTGTGCTAACGGATCCACTGAAAGACCACTTATAATACTTGTGTGTGTGTGTGAATTGTGCAGAATGTCTGTTTTCTCCATTTTCTATTCCCCTCTTGCCTCTTGTTCTCTGTATCGTCTCCCACTGTCAGTCTGCCCACTAGGCCAGTGTCTCTGGACCTCAGCCATGAAGAGGCCACTTTCTGGCTCCAGTGGTGTGTGCTGAAAAATCCCTACTTGAACTCAGCAGACCCTCCAGCTTCATGAGAATCCTGCTTCTGGCTAAAGAGTTACAGCTCGGAATCGTTATACGCTGACTGGTAGAGGTGTAACACTGTATGTTACACTACAAAATAGTGGTCATATGCATTATGCACCACATATTAACTAAATTTTATCAGTTCTGCCTCCATAACTCATACTACTCATTCTTGTTTGCAAACATTAATAGGACACAGTTAAATTGCATCTATTACCACCGTGAACCTTCAGAAATCTAAACTGCAGCCTGAAAATGCTTGAAATTTGTAGTTTGTAATCTCACAAATGTCCTTGTTTTACTCCAGAACTCCAAAATCAGTCTGTACAAAGATGTTTAAATTGGGGTTTGTGGCAAATGGAGGTATTTCGAGAACGTGAACTTGTTACCAAGTTCAGACATTTGCTCTTTATGAGAACGTCTAATCCATTTTTACTCTTCAGTTTAGTTTTATACAGACAAATGTCTGTTTGTAAAAGAGCTGATTTGGTTTTTCCATTTGAAAGATTGTATTATTCAGTTCCTGAATGTGTATATCATGTGTATAATTTTTTTTAAAGTGCATGGGAACTGGGTGAAATGAAGAGTAACATTTTCACATTTTGCACTAAACTAAAAGAACACCTCTCTTAAAAAGTAATAACATTTTTATTTCTGCACTTTTCACACTTAAGGAGGAAAATATAGGAATAAGTTTGTTTTCAGTCCAGTTTTGTTAAAAAAAAATATTTTGAGTGTATCAAGCCTTAAATCTTGAATTGTGTACCCGAACAATTACTTGTGTGAGTGTATAGCTACATTTACATGACAAAATCAGAACATAAATATTGTTTTTACAACAGAAAACTGTGACAATTGTGGCTCCATATCTCTTGTACTATGCACATATGGCTGCAAACAGGACGCATAAATGTAGCTGTAAAACAGCAGCAGGCACAGCAGACCTTCTCCGGAACAATAAAGGTTAAAAAAGTTCAACCCCATAACTCTCTTTGTCTTCCAGAATTCTGCTCGCAGGTCATGCTTCTTAGCCCATGTCACTCAGTCTGCGAGCATGCCTGCAGAGAGAAGGAAACCATAAAACCATGAAGTGCTTCTTTTCCTTCCCTCCGACACATTTCTCGTTTGTCTGGGCTTTCTTAGCACACTGAGCAGGCAGTGGGCGGCGGCGGCAGCAGCAGCAGCAGGAGGAGGCTGATGGAGAGGGCCACCTGAACAAACCCAGTGTGGAACCAGGCAGCCGGGCCCAGTCAGATTTATGACCCTCCACCCTTCTTTTCCCACACAGAGGCCCCTCTCTGGAGGTTCTGGATGTATTGGACCCTGTCTGTTACCTTTTGTCACCTCTGCTTACCTCTCCTTCCGCTCCCTCTCCTGTCCCACTTTCCCATTTCTCGTTTTTTTGGATGTCCATCTATCTTTTCCCATCCTCTATTTCCCTATCTTGGTATCTCTTTCTGTCTTTCTCCCCCTCCTTTTCACCCAGACATCCTGGCCAGCTGTTCATCCAGACAGGGTGTCTACAGCTGTCTGTGCGAAGCTGAGTTGCAGCTCCAGAGGTAGGGTCACATAGCCTGCAGCGTGGAGCTCTTTCCCAACACCTCTGTCTCCTCTGTTCGCAGCATCCGTGACCTGAGCTTGACCTTGACACCACAACTACATGTTTTCTCCAAAACCACCCACATACACTGCGTTGAGGTAATGTAGAGAAGTAACACTGCAGAAAATGCCCTCTATGTAATGTTGTAGACAGGAGCACGAGCCATACTAAAAAGCATTTTGCAAATGAAAGCATTCTAAAATTGGAATAGCTTTGAGGGAGTAGCATTTACAGACAGCGTAAACACACATGAAATGAAAACATGCTCTCAGCGTTTCTCCCTTCTTCTCCACCCAGTAACAGTGAAGCCTTGGCATAGGTTCACATTGCCCGGAGTAAAAATAACTACTGACTACAGACATTAAGTAAATGGGTGAAAATTTTCCCTAGACAAGGGTAAACTCCGTTACAACACCCCCACGAGACAAGGGGTAGTAAAACCAAATGAAGTGTGCTGCAAATTAGCCCTCCTTTGCTGGCAGGTATTTGCAATAATTAATCCAGGACTTTGCACGCTTCTGCTGTTGTATTCTGCTTGCTTGGCCAGGTCAATCTCAGATGATAGACTTGAATAACTCTCATTTATTTTATTTCCTGAAGAGAAAAAAAAAATCACTGTACCTTCATGCATATTTGGTTTTTGGAACTGTGCTTGTAAGTTATTTGCCATTATTTTAGAGGAAAATGTCTCCTGAAAAGTTTACATAACTGCATTTCTGTTATTTTTTCGAGTTCCAGGGGTATTGTCAGATAGGTCAAAAGCAACATTCTCTCCTTTCAACAAAGGAAGAGTTTGATTATTGGAGGCCAGCAGCTTAAAACACTTGAAGCAACATCATGCTAAACTGCAAGTGAACTCAAACATATTTTAGCCTCTGTTTTGCCACACAGTGTTGACCAAATGTTATGATTTTCCAAATCTTGGGTAGCATGGTTTATTACTTTATGGGGGGCCTCCAGTGTTTCTTGGTTGGTTGTTACAGTAAACTGTGTTGCATCCTTGCTGCACGGTAGAGAGACCTGAGACCGTCGGAGATGGACGTGTTTACTCTGCAGTTAATCACCATGTCTGATGCGGCCTCTCTGGACGTGTGAGGGGGGAAATGCCGGCTAAATGCAGTCACCACGACCTAATGAGGTGGTTTAGCTGCAGCAGTGCGCCTTCAGCCATACTCTGTAATTCAGAGGCACCGACTCCACAGTTCCCCTGGCCAGCCTGCGTCACAAGTGCGTTCGTCCGTATTCGCCATGTCGCCACAACCCCGTGAAACATGTTGAACGGCTGCTTAGGAGACCGGGGTCCAATGGGCCGTCAATCAATTTGGAGTGTGTGGTTTGAAAATGGGGGAGAACGGGGAGGAACGTGGATTGGCTGGGAGAAAAAGGAATTACAGCTTGACCGATTTTCGTGGGGCAAGCGTCAGACTTCCCATATGAAAGGCAAAATGAGTGTAAAATCTGTTGCATACACACAACTACTGTATATTTCTTTTACATACAGAAGGCACTGCAGAGGGCCTTTCTCCTCCTCTCTGTCCTCGTGGCACAGCAGTGCTGTTCTTGGAAGCGCCTGGTGCTGTAGCTCCACTCCTCACTAATGGTTAAACAGCATGCCCATGCCATGCTCACTAATGACAGGCTAGGCTTATTCCACTGAAGTGGCGCTTTTCAGAGTCAACGGTGCACAGAGAGCATAGCAAGCACCTCCAAAGCAGCTGAGGTGCTATGAGGACACTGTCTACATGCACAAGAATGCACACATGTATTAACAAACACTCAGATGGGCTCAAACGTAGCTGTGCAGCAGAGAGTGTCTGCTTACGCATGTTTTTGTGATGACTGATGATGTGGACTGAAACACACACACAAAGCTTAGATTTTTGTTTGCAGCATTTATCTTCCAAAGATCTCAAAGATCTCTCTTTCTAATACCACTCTCAGGAGGTATCAACTTCCAGCTTGGAATCAGTTTCTGGTCATCATAACGTATCCTCCGAAGTCCTTGCATTCTCATTTTGAGAGCTTGATTACTTTGCTTGATTTTAAACCATTAAAAATCATTTAAAGCTGACCTGTACTTCCTGCTTGCCTTCTGATTTATGGTAAAGTCTACGTGTCCCAGGATGAACTCACTCACATGTTCTGTATATCTTACTGTAACATTTGTCTATACATGAGAACAAATTTATAAGTAAATCCCTCCCAGATTCATGAGATAGAACTTCTGACGCAGAATTTTACACTGACTTTATCCTCCCTGCAATGAACAATAAACAGATGAGAGAAAGTGTGTGTCGTGTTGTTTGTCTGTAAAAACAGGAGGAGGGCCAGAGCGCTTTGTTTGACTTGGCATTTGTTTAGCCATATTATTAGGACAGTAACTTCCGGAGCTGAGTCGGTATGTGCACCACATGTTGGGTCCTTTTTTTCTTTCTCTCTCTCTTTTTTTTTTTTAACGGTTTCCCATGGAGACATCTAAAATGTAAGAGACCCCACCTATTCCCAACTGAGAGGTGATGTAGGGGAGGTAAAGGTCTGCAAAGTGTAGGAGAATTTCATGCACATCATCCATCATTTCCAGCAAGCAAAGCATGAATATAATAGACTTCTTTTTTGGCATCCGTGTGTGCGTAGGCATGTGTGCATCTAAAGGTATGCATTCACTCAAATTCTCTCTCTTTGGGATATCTGACTCTCAGACCTGACCACTTTCCCAGCATCCACAGGCTGGATCTGTTTCTGCCCCACGGCGGGCCCACTTCCACACTTTCCAACAGAAAGGTGGGAGCAAGAAGAATGTGTCTTTTCATCAAGACTGGCGCTGCATGAATATTTCAAACAGGCAACATGATTCCTCAGTGCCACCCGACACAAAGGAGAGGTCTCTGGGTGAACTCAGGTTGAAAATGAACAGGGGTGAAATCTCAGATTGGAACTTGGCTTCCAGGCACCACCTGCTCAAAGTGACAGACACGCAGACGAGGCCCGGAGCTGGTGCGTGACAGAGGTTTGGTTAAACCCTATCTGACCATGTCTGCGTGTACTGGTGCCAGGCCTGCCACTGAGAACTCGCCTTGCTGTGGAAAACATAAGTACAAGCCCAGGCATGCGCTTGCATTGTTGATTGTGTGTGTGTGGATGGAGAGGATGGGTGTGCCTGTGGACATACCAGGCATTCCAGGGCAGCAATAAAGCCAAATTGAAGGTGGGGGATAAAGCCGGGATGTGTTGAGTGATACCTGGGCAGCTGGGAACAAGAAGGTGGGAGAGAGAGGTTAGGATGGTTGAGAGGGTGCTGACATTGCTAACATTGGGTGAAAAGTGGGGAAGATTAAGCTGGAGTGAGGACTTTGCCCCATTTTGTGGTCAGACCAACATTAACTAGGTTGCGCTCCAATTTTGACTCAGAAATAGACCGTTATGTCCTGAAAAGTGCAGGAAATTATGTGAATTTTGCCCCAGTTGTTCAGTCTCCCACAAGCAGCTGAATTGGTTTAATAAGACTTGAGTGGTTTTGCTCCATGTTGCACTGAGCAAATGTGTATCAAACATTTCTGTCAAATGGTACTGATTCCTGTACTGTATTACTGCCAACACACTGTCATATTGTTATTGTACATGTTCATGGTGGCGACCCTGGATGTCACGTTGGTATGATATCTCCACATTTGTTTGGGTTTAGAAAGTTTTCCAATGTGCTGGTTAAGGCATGGGCCAAACACAGGCCCTGCAGATCTAAAGCAGATAGCAGATACATGGTTTAAAAAAATACACATATTTTTCAAACGTGGGGAACAAAATGTTCTTTCAATCAGACTGCAGAGAAAGAAATGTTCATATGTCTGCAACCATTTTCTACAATGGCGGTTCACAACCTTTCGGCCTGTCTGCACTTTAAAAGAAACATTTACTCAGGAAACCTCGTCACAGGTTGGATGTGTTGTGGGCAGTTCAACCAGAAAGTCCTTTCACATTATTTAATTTGAATAAGTTTAGAAGGCTGAAGAAGACAAACAGTGTAATATTTTTACTATAAAACCAGACCTAGTCAGCCATGCTAGTGGCTTTGTGATATTGTACGTAGGCACAGCTGTCACAGCTGTAGTTTGAGCTAAACATTATTGTGAACATGCTAACATGCTGATGTAATGTGTACAGGTAATGTTTACTATTGAACTTACTATAAAACTTTGTCCAGCCATAAAACCATTAAAGACATTTTTATGGTTTGAGAGTTGGGTGTTAACTACACTTACTGTAATAAATCATTTCCTCAAATGCTTGATATATCAGATTATTAGACAAATTTGAAGCATTGCCAGGCATTGTTGAGTATGACCTCATCTGTTGAGTAACAAATGGTTAACACCTCTGCTGTACAAACCTCTGTAGAGCTTGAGCTCTGGTATGTCCAGTTTTCTGGACAGCACCTTTTACAATGTAAATGTGTTTGATACAGTTCCAGATCTTTCTGTTGGTGTGCACAGAGTGCGGCTGAAAGCACGGCTCATTAAGTCACAACACTGAAGCAATTAAAGGCAATTAAAAGCCATTAGAGAACCCAATGGGCTCCCTGCTGAGACAGGTCCCGTTACATGACACTGGAGAAAAATGCAGGGGACAGGAGGTCCAGGCCATAGACACAATGTGGTCACCAGGGCTCACAAGGGGACAATGTTACACAGTGTTAAAATGGAGCTCTGCTGACATAAATAAGACACTTCTGACAGATTTAAATTTAGAATGCTTTATATGTTCAAATGAAATCTTACCTCATGCATCCCTGAAATGTTTCACCTGTTATTCACCTTTTAGTTTTCCTCCATTAGTGGATTTTGAATTTGCAAGGTTGAAAAAACAGCCTCCATTGTTCTTTTGATGCACTCTGCAGTCTCTCACTCTCACGCACTCTCTGCTCTGTTGTGGCAGAGACATGGAGTTCTGCTGAAGCCTAAAATAAGCCTGCGGCTTTAATAACTGAGCAATTTCCAAAGCTGTATAATAATAACTCAATGCCCACAGTCTATGGCGGGCTACTCCGACTTGAGTCTTCTGACATCTGGATGCTCTTCCGATAGTCCCCCTAACATGGCACGGTCACTTCAAAATGGGGCTGCGTTTCAAAAGACAACAGAAGAGGCTTTTGTCTTGTAGTTTGACAGGCATCCAGGCAACATGTGGATGGGGCAGCCATTTTACTCCTAAGGTATCTCCCTCTGAATTCAGGGCTCTTTCTGTCCATGGACAGCCTAATGTGAGCCAGATTGTTGGTGGAAAATATAGATCTCATGATTACCAACAATTGACCAATTCATTTGAGACCTCCTTTGACATGGCATATGTGCAGCTGCATTCGGGATTGTGGTTATAGTGTGTCTGTGTTTTTGAATGTGTGTGTGTTTAGGCTCGATCACTCCCACAATAATAAATCAAAAGAAGCTGGTAGCCTTTAGATCATGTTGGGCCCCATGTTTTGAAGAATGGATTGGCACTCAATATGAGCACTGATTGAGCCACTGAGAGGGTGTTTGGATTAGAATGAGCCTATACATTACACAGATGGGGCTCAGCCCAAGAGTGTGTATGTATGTGTGTGACAGCCAGAATATTCTTATAAATGCAGTTTTGGAGATACTTACTCTGCACCATCATAAGACCCAACCAAATAACATGGGGCAGCGGAATTAAAAGCAAAGGTTGTGGGATGATGGTTTAAAGGCTCAACAAGATCACAAGCCTTTGTAGCTGGAAGTTTTCAGGCCAGATAGCTTTAGATGGGCTGCCATAAAAGCTGTTTGGAAAGGCAAAAGGAGGCAATAGAGTAACTTTACTGGCTTGAGATGAATTACTTGTGTACAAAGGGATTCCAGAAATGCCAGGGGAGATGGAGACTGCCCATGGCCAGGTAGCTCTCCAAAACATCCTCCTTTCTTATCACGGAGACCCTTCACAGCTGGCATACAGCTGCCTCTTTGCGCTGCTCTGTCTTAAACCACTGGCACCGGTACTTATACACAGTCTAATATAAAATGCATGAGCGTGGGAGATAACAGATCACAGTGAAGATAAATCTGAAACTTGTTTTTGCCTTTTATCTTAAATGCATTTTATCACACACTGCTGACTAGTGCCATCTCCTCAGATAGTCTAAAAGAGGAAACCACTGAGTGCAGTAAACAGACAAAAAGATACCTTTCCTTACAACAGAGACTCCACCATTTTCACCTTAATTGAAAATGAATGTTTAGAATTATATGCTGTGCTGTGCAAAGGTTTTAGGCACTAAAGGGAATGTCAAGATTCTTTCAAAAACAAGATGATAGTTCTTTATCACTGCATATATGTTTATGGTCTTTGAATTTGAGAGCAATCAGACACCTCTTTGATGCTTCTGCATCATGGACAAGAATCTAAATCTCGAAACTTTTGCACAGTACCGTACATGGAAGGTGAGTGGTGCATATGACCATGCATGTGACTGTTTCTTGCACTCAGTCACATACTCATAACGATCAAATTAAACACACATCCATTGCATCATCTTGGTCAGTGCAGTAACAAGGCATCCTTTGTGAAAAGTGAAGAGGAAGTACAGTTTGGAAACCCACTGAAGTTAAATAAGAACCTGCAGCCAGCAGTCACTTAGCTTGGCTTAGCTTTAAAAAAGGAAACAGAGGAAACAGCTAGCATAGTTCTGTCCAAAGACAACAAAATCCACCTACCTCTAAAGCGCACTAATTAAAACAGTATATATTTTTGTTTAATGTGTAAGTGATAGCAGCCCTGTCATCATCCTTGTCAACTCTACCACACAAATCATTTTTACATATCTCTCTGTGTACACATCAAACAAAAAGACAGCGGAGGTGCTGATAGGTGTAATTTTGAAATTCAGGTCAGTTGTTTTTCCCTTGCATTCAGCTAATCTAACTGTGTTTACCTCTCATGAAGCAGAGCAAATAAGCATATTTTCGAAAATGTTGTGCTATTCTATGATAGCTATAGTGAGAAACTGCTGAGTTCTCTTTCTTTGTTGGTAAATGTTCCACTGACTTTGACCCCATTTGTTTGGCCAGTTTTGTTAATTAAGAACCTGGGAACAAAAAAAGTTGTGTATTCTGTGAGAATTCTAGATCAGCACAAAGCAGCAACCAGCAATGAGACAAAAAGCTTAATTTTCTTCAAAGCTATGAAGTTGAGTTTCATTCAGAAAATGGTGGCAGCTTTAACCATCTTGCAGGGATTCACAGAGGATCGTGATGACATAGATTTTTTTTTTACATGTTTTACATTGAGGCACTTATGCAATAGAAACACATGCACCTAATGGACAATGCACAACCACCCACCACAACAGGGCTAAATTAGAAAAAGATGCACAGAGAGCTGTTGTGTGTGAGACGGATATACAACAAAGAGTAAAGATTATTAACACACACAACTGGGAGTAAAACATATACACAGAAGTATAATATTTACACATACTGTATACACAAATGCATAGAAAAATATACACTTATGTAAGGAAAGGTCCCAAAATATCTTGAAATGATCAATTTCTCCCTGATGGAAAATGGAAATTCAGAGATATTCTTTTTGTACTGTATGACAGTACAATTAATAACAAAAGGCTTTTATCACATCAATACTCCATGACCATCAAAAATGTTTCCTACTATTTTAACTCTTAAAAGATCAGAACCAAAGGCCTACTGATCCACGGCCTGTTAGCGTGCGATTCCTTGATCCCTCTGTAACACGAAGCCCGTGTAGCGAGCCGGACCACATGGGGAGTGCAATGTTGTGAGGTGAGGTATTTTTCGACTGGGAGACGGATATGTAATGCATTCCAGACACTCGGGCCGCACACGGCTTTCTCCCCTGCTACCTATAGGCATCAATCCTCTCCCCTTTCACTAGAACAATAAACCCACTGCCACTAAGGAAGAACTTCATTTCAGACCCAAAAACACAACTACCTCTTCTGTCGCTTTCTGAGGACTGTGGTGAACTTAGTCTTCTGGCCTGGAGTTGGTCTCTAAACACTAAACATCTTCTCTGACCCATAAACATCAACCCTTGACCCAAAATTTAACACCCACATCCAAAGAGCTCAGACACAGAACTATTGTACCTAACTATTGCTACTGACCTTTAGCTCACCCACGATGCCAACCAGGCACTAAATTGCTCAAAATTTCACCATCTCAAAAAAGGTTTGAGGTGATTCTCTGGTACATGACCTCTTGGATGATCACCTCACATAAAGATGTTCCTGGTGATTCTCCTACATGGAGGTCTAAGCTGGTTTAACTGAGTTGCATAACTTGGATGATACTCAGGTTTCTCCATTCGATGAGGCCCAGATGGAAGATGATGTGTGTTTTTAAAAACAAAGCCCAATGGGATTTGTGCCCCCCCCCCCCATCCTTTCCTCATCTCCTCCATGCCGCATTAAGGAGCTCCAATCAGGTATGAGTGTAAAACACTAAAGGTAGGATGCCAAGATATATGTAAAACCCAGAGCTGAGATAACGCTCATAATTAAGGTGCAGGGGTAGTAAAAGAACCAACATCATGAGTTTTATTATCAACTTGCACACCCTGTCCTCCACAGCTCTGGGTGAAACTTCCACTGATGTTCATTTGCAAAGCAACTTCCTCTTCATGTCATTCTGGTCTTTCTCTTTCCCTTTGTCTCTCTTTATTAAATCAGTTTCATTGAATGTTATTGTGTCGGAGCTGACTCACCAAACAGAGCCAGAGGCAAGTGGGAAGGGGGGACTGCAAGTTGATTTTTATATTTTTTTAAATTTAGTAAAAGCAGACCCATCTACTTGTGCTTATTCAAATGGCTGCCAAAGAACAACAGATTGACAGCTCTCTCTGTGTGAGACCAACACTCCTGCTTGGCCTTCATTTAATAGGAATGCATTGGTGGAAGTGTGTCTGTGTGTGCGATATCTGTGTGTGTGTGTGTGTCTCAGCTTCCCTGGGCCGTTCCAACGTTCTCCCCTCTTTCATCCCTCCATTTTTTGTTTTTAATTCCTCTCTTCCAAGGCATCTGATCCTGTGGACCTTCAGACATGTGAGAGCTGATGGTGCATTCCTCCCGCCCAGGCTGGAGAGCTTTGAACTGAGCTGCATGAAACAAGGCCAGACTTAGCTCTACTGGGCTGGATTATACCTGTATTATCCTTGTGCATTAAGAAATCATGCTGTAGTTGTCTGTGGCATAGGGTTATAATAACTGATTTTGGTTTCTGCCGACTTGAGGAAAATATTTTTCTCTTCAACTGCCAAATGCTCCATTATGTTCACAAAATGACACTATGAGAGCGGAGAGAGTAATCAAATGAACAATATGCTGATGTTATCATGTAGCCCTCCACATACCTTACAAAGATATACATTTTTGAGTCTGAATGAAAGTAAATACAGAAGGTAGGCCTCCTGGAAATCACTGTTGCTGTTGTGGCAAACGGTGGATCCGCTTCCTTGTCACTTTGTTAGGTGACTTATGCACTGAATTTTTGTAACCATTCAGTGAATGCATGCTATAGAGATGGCAGCAAATGTAAAAAGATGTTTAGCTCCTGCAAGTGCCTTAAATAAAAAAATAAAACGACAAATTGCACTTTAACAAACTTTGTAAAAGAAGTCCAAGTGAAGTATGTTTCCTTCTTCCTTCTTGCAGGGGATGGCCTAAAAACATTAATGCCACACTAGGCCAGATCATGCTCACTGGCCCATTCCACACTCAGCTGCCTCTGAGACTTTGTCCTCTTTTAGTTTCTGAGACCTGCAGTCCAAACTCTCTTTTATTGACCTACTTTCGAGGTGGTGCACGGATGATATATGGTGCAGGCCTTTTTGGAGAACAGGGCTAACCAAGTGGTGGGGGCCGTGGGGGGCAGTTGCAGCATTGCATACCTCTGTGTATGTACAAGGAGTAGCCTTTCACCTCTCAGGCTCTGTGCAGCCTTTGTCTCTGCAGAGGAGGACATAAATCAACAGAAGTCCAGCACAGGAATCAACAGTCACCAAAACCTCTAAATGAAGAAACAGGAGGAGGGGAGGTGAGTAGAGAGGTAAAAGCTCTGCAGAAGGATTTTGTTCAGTTGCTAAATCTCTAGATTCATTCTGAAAGTGAGAGCCAATTCACAATCCCCAGGTCCACCCCCATATGTATGTGAGTGCGGAGGCAGGATTTATGTTGAATCTACAACATGTTCTGCTCACGAGTCTGGCAGGCAGCTAGGAGACGGAGCGAGGACGAGACAAAGATAAAGTAAGAGAGAGTAAGAAAGAAAACGATCCAGCCCCCCTCTCAGGCTCAAATCTAATCATCTCTGAGGAGAGAAAACACAGACAGGAGTCATCAGGAAAAAGAATGTGTGAAAGTCCAACTTTTCAAAGAAGAGCCTCCAGCATCATCAACTGTTTTGTCACACAAAGGTGCAGAGTTAAAGGGCTTCCTCTTATGGTCTTGACCTCTAACCTTTTTCACCATTATGTCAGGAACAACTGACATGCACCTCTCTCGTTGTCAGCAGAAGAACAGAGAATGCTATCTCTTTGACTTGCACAGAGTTACCTATGTAAGCTGATACTTAGTTAGACAAAAGATTCAATTTAGTCCCAGGATTTACCACAACAAATTGTTAAAGTTTCAAAAGAATCTTTTGTATTTTTAATGCTACATCTAATTTTGTTTAAGCAGCTGTCTCCAATGTTTCCATTTCTTTTATCAATTACATATATGTGACTAAATTCCAAATGACATGAGTGATATGACATAAAAAACAATAAAGTAAATATAACACAATAGAGGCAATTAAAGAAAAACACAATAAAATAGTAATAATAATAATAGCCATGAAAAGTTTTAAGCAAAACCTACAGCAAAGAGGTTTCCATTGTGCAGGCAGGATCTAGTTTTCCTAAGGTTTCATTCCTCATTTAACATGAAAATACTTTAAATAAACTTGCCAGGGTTTTACATACAGTAGAGCCACGCTTCCTGTATGTTCAGTGTGATTCCCTTTCAGTATGAAATGGTTATTTTAGTGAAACAATGTCCTAGTACTAGGCTAAATTCAAATGATAATGATTGATTGATTGTAGCTTCATCAAGTCACCCCTTTTATGTTGTCATTGTTTTCACATTGTCATTTGATAGATTGTTTTTTTTTTTTTTTTTTTTTTTTTTTTTTTTTTTTTAAAAGCAATTCTAACTGCTTTATATAGTAAAAGAGCATGTTAAAGAAAAACATTACTGTGTTTATGGATTCTGGCATTTGTTTCATTTATGTAATGCATTATAGAAAGGTGGTCATGTAATGTAACACCCTGTCAGCATTAGAGCATGTAATCACTCATCTTCAACCACAGCTGTCACTCTCAGAGATGTGAAGTGATGATGGTTATCAGGCTTTAAACTCACATACTGTAACCTTAAGTAACAAGTCCTGACAGATGTAGATTCTGTACACCGGGAGATATTACACACTGTCACTGTGCCATTACATAAGAGTTTTCAGACTAAGCTAAAGCATTCTTACAAGCTGATTCACAAGTATTAAAACATTATGAAACATGGAAATGAGTAGTCTGCTCAGCGCTGCTTGGACAAGGGAACGAATCAGGAGGCCTTAAATCAATTTTAGTGCTGAGACAGGTGTGAGCAGCTTCCCAGGTGCACCTCCACAGGCCATGTAGTGCCAGTAATCAGCAGTCAAGGGCGGTAATGACAGGGTGCTGTCGTCAGAGAGCCAAACGCACACTCACACAGAAGCACAAACAGTTATAACTCGGAGGGACACTTGCACGCACGGAGTCAAACTTAGCCCATTTTATCACAACAGGCATTTTGCTTTCTCAACCTTCTCACACATTCTCCCCTCTCGTCTGTGTCTCGCTGTCGACCACTCAGACATTTTCACACCTCCACACGGATCTTTCAGCCACTATCTCACAGGTCAGCACATATACTATAAACTCAAACAGCAGCTGTGCAGTTATATAAGCAGCTCCCGACCTGTCTGCAAACCTGTTGACCTCTAGCCATTAGGGTCAGATCAAAGGTCAGCCAACACTTCAAAACAAGAGAAGAGTACAAACCATACTGCTTTTTGATGATGGGGAAAATCAGCATAGTACCTCATTTTTTGTTATTTAATGGTTTTTCTAAATAATTTAATTCTGCTCACGTCTTGTGTAAGGAAATATAAACTGTAATGAGGCTATTGTGCATATTTTTCTGTTTTTCAAAATCACATTTTTGGACATGTTTGTGAAAACAGCATCTAGGCCTCAAGCCACGGGCAACAGTTAACTGACATCTGAGGGCCAGCGTTGCCAAGAAGCACGTTTTCAAATGTGGTGGTGTGCTAATGAGTGGAGCACGTCATTGCTAACAAGGCCACATAGCGATGATGGTTATAGAGAGCCGAAGTGAAACCAGAACTTCCAGGTTCTGTTCCAGAAGTAAGAAAACCTCATTCAAAGTTCCATCGATATTTGTAAAAACACTTATAGCCTTAGGAAACACATTACTCAGTTGTATGTTGTAATCTAATGTTGTCTTTAATATACATAATATACAAGCCCTTGACAATTGTGATTTTAGTGCCACGACTGGAAAATAGAAGCTGTGGCTATTACGATAGGCCAATTTGAGAGTTTTTCATTGGATAAGGACAAAACCAAGTTACAACAGTGTAGAAAACACCGTTACAATGTCTAATTTTAATTGGCGTTAGAATGCTCACACAGTAATCATTGTACTTCTTCTAATAGCTTTTAGTTTCTGAGTGCAGTAGTGAATACTAATTCGTCAAAGAATATGGAATATTCAATATTTTGGAGGTTCTACCATGTTGTTTAAGTTTGTATTTCAGTTGGAAGATGAAAGCTGGCAGGCTATGTTAACAAGCTTCCACTCATGAGTCAAATTGTGGTGATGGCAACTGACTTGACTGCCAAAATCTGCAACAATACCTCAGTAAACCCCAGAGTACTATAGGGAGAGCTCAGATCACATGATCCCTAACACCTTAAATTACTATAAATTTCTCCTTTATGGTAATTACAAATTTAACCAAATGAATTCACTCATCCATCCATTATCTATTGCACTTATCCCCAAAGGTTGTGAGGGGGCTGGAGCCAATCCCAGCTGACATCAGGGTACAGCCTGGACAGTTAACCGAATAAATGCACAAGTCAAAACAAGCTATAGAGAGATTTGTATGCAAAAAAAAAAAAAAAATGTCTGTTTATTTTGGGCCATATTCACAAGTGCATGTGCGGTTACAGAGTTGTGTATGTTTGCACTCTGTCAAACAGAAGATTGATGCAAGAGATTTGTGAAAGGCTACATGAATCAAAAGCAGACAAAGTCAACTCTAGGTCTATTGACAGATAAAATGAACATTTGCCACCTGTGTGCTCTTATCTTGAGCTGCTGTTAATCTGAGGTTGGGGGGGGGCGTTCCGTCACGGACTACAGGTGTGTGAGGACATGCAGCTGTTGTCTTTCCCCGCTTTCCCTCAGTAGGGTGCCGTAATGGTGCTGGCACATTGTGTCCTCAGTTCAGAAAAAAAACACCCCATATTTAGCCCCAGCACCTCGACTAGCAGTGTACTTTTTTCCCCCTCAAAATTTCCCTCATGGTGATGTCAGAAGTGTAGTGAAGCAAACAGCGAGCAAATCTGGCCTCCGGTCTAGTCATTATGAGATACCAGCGTCACCACATGCTATTTTTAACTCTGTCCTTTCCCGATTAGACCACAGTCACAACCAGCCACCAGGTTTCATTTTGTATGTTTGTATACGTCTGAATGACCCTGAAGTCTAGTTGGTTACGTATCAGAGGGGGTGACTGTCTAGCAGCTTGTCTCAGACACATCTCATATATGCTGCTGATTACAGGCCCCGTCACAGCTTATTCAGCAGCGCTACAGTGGAAAGCTCTCGCTGTCTCTGAGATGTTGTGAGCTTATGGAGCTCTGAATGTGGAAGTACGACCACTGTGACCGCCCTGTGCAACCCTGCTGACTGCAAACACACACCAGGCTTAATCTTCTGGGCCTCCTTAAGCTCCACAGCAAACAGGACCCCTGACATAGAAGCTGTGCTGAGGAAGTAATGAGTTGACCGTGGTGGACATACTAAGTATGTGTGAATCACAAATATCTGGGTTACATAGAGGATCATAACAGGGATTTTTAAAAATGTTTTATTCCATTTATGACAAATCACATCCACTTAACATTACATCTAACCTAATTTTGTAAACCACGGTGCTAAGAATTAACTGTATAAAAACAAAAGAAGTGGCTTACTGGAACAGTGGAAAAAAACCTACCTATTTATATATCACAGTCTATTTATCAAAGTGAACAGGCTGATAGGGCTTAGCAATTTGGTTGAAACCATTATTATAATGGTAAAAATGATACTTTCTAATATCAATATATATCATAATATGGTAAGTGTTGTCATATCCACATATAAAAAAATTGATTTGATGAGATCGATAGTCCATTCTTCCAGCAGTTCCAGTTAAAAAATATAAAATAAGATAAATAGTTGAAAGTTCACTGCAATCCTTTTCTAGATCTTTCAAGTACACCCCATAGTCTTCATCAGTGGTTGGAGTCGCTCAGTTGTCTTAGAGATAGCTCAATTCATATCATGTGACCTCAAGTATGAAACACAGGAAACTAAACACTCAACACAGCCTGAAAGTGAAGCAGGACATGTATAGCAGGCATATCTGAGCCTGAGGGCTGTCCCCCCCACACTCCTCTTCATGTTGACAGGTCCTCAGCAGCACTCAGTGCCACAACCAACACTCATGTCAGATTGGCATCTTTGATCTTACATAACCTCCTTAAATTTTGCAGCCACCACCTCCACTGCAGACCTCAGAACAGAAAAAAGCTTTTGTCTCTCAACAAAGCCAAAACACCACATCTGTCAGCAACACTCATTTGTTTAGAATTCTTCTTTTTTATCCTTTTATGTTAGCACCAAGCATGACCCAAGCAGGCTTAATGACATACGGCGCAGAGAAGAAAAGTCAGTTGCCAGGCAATTGTGTTTGTATAGACTGTGGGTTCCGACTACAAGGGAAGCTATGGGTGGCAAGAGGAGGAGGAGAGAGGTGAGAGGATGTGGGGAGGACAGTAGTGGCTTGGCACAAGTTGCTGTGGGTGAACATTGGCCCTTGTTGGCTGGCTGATGGTGAACATCATGCTATATAGCCCTGCATTGGAGGGTTTTTATAGAGTGAGAGTGAAAGAGGAAGAGAGTGATCATTATGGCTCCTGGAATAGCATAATTAGAGAGAGAGGTCTCGCTGTCTCAGTGTCTGTGCATGTATCTGTGTGTGTAGGAGTACTGTTTTTCTCTTCCTCTTGGGGATATAACAGTATAGCAACCCAGGTACATTTATGTAACACAGGCTTCCACAGGCTTAAATGTTTTCTTGAAGCTAAGCTTTTTTTTGCAATTTGAGTGAACTGACCCTTTGAGTTTATTTTGTTAGACTGCAAAATATCCAAATATCAATGATACTAATGGTTACTGATATATTAAGATCTTTAGGCCTGTCATATTAGTGTTTCTGTCTGTAAACACAGGAAACATTTTATCAACAACTATCAAACAAAAATTAGTAGGGCCTTGATTAAAATTAGTCTATTAAGTAAACACCAGACTGATGGAGTAGCCTAATCATCACATCTCAACAAGAGAATGTGGATGTGATAGCAGTAAATGCACATCAAGGCTGCGTTCAGGAAATAGGAAGTGAACAGTTAGTACGGCGGCGAACGGCGAACTGATTTTCTCTTCAGAACAAAAGCCTAATCATACTGTTTCCAAATTTAGTGCTCCACCATTTCCGTTAACAAGGAGCAGATTAAATGCTTACAACCACACATACGCACACTCACACGTGTGTGCAGATACGCTTAAATATACACTCTGAGATAATTGCATGCATTCATGTGTGTGTTCACACTCACACACACCGCTGTTCTTTACCATCAGCTTGACTTGATTAGCTGTTGTGGTGTGTGCAACCACTCTGCTGATGAAAGACAAGGAGCTGGATCTGTCACTGCCGCATGGGCATTAAAAGGATGACAGTTTACACAACAATGGAGAACTAAAGTTGGCCTTCATTAGAGGGATTAGAAGCCTAATCTAAAACACTGTTCAAGTCTCTTATCCCAAACCCTAAACAGCCTCTCTAGGGGGGCCCTTCCCTCCTACACCAACCATAACATCTCAGACTTCAAACACTCCATCTGTAACCCCAACCTCTGGGTGCTATCCCCTCTCTCATCGACCCCTATCTCAGAGCGAAGGGTTGCATAGGGTGATGGACCCCATGTGATGGTGCAGCTGTGGAATGATTTATTGCTGGGTTAATTATTGGGTGAGAGGGAATTGTACCCACAGGTCGCTAGCTCTGGTCTGATTACTGGTTCACCTGCTATCAGATTGTAGCATACAGTTCATTACCTTCTTAATGGGGCCCCTGCCTCCCTTTCCCTCCTGTCCCCCGCTCCATGGACAATTTAGGGCAATGGAGGGAAGGGTTAGAGTCCAGGGAATAGAGGGGTGTGCTGCTCTATTGCAGTAATTAAAGGTCATTTGTTCTGAGGACTTCCTGTGTTGACCAGCTGCACAGCGTCTGTCCACCATAAAGCTGTGTGGAGAGGATCAGCAGGTCTTGAACAGCCTTCTGATGACTGTGACCCTGAATAGTCATTGGATCCATTTATATGATATATGGAAAAATCTGTTGGGTTTGATCTGGGTTTTTTAACTGTTGGTTAGACAAAACAAGAAAACTGAAGATAACACTCTGGGGTCCAAGCAGATATATTTCTTAACATTTATTGACTAAATGATTCAATTGATTAACAGTGACAACAACTGCCAGATTATTCTATGATTGTTTCTCATTTGGTACAGAAGTGAGTGTCTGAGATGTTGAGGAACCAATACACAGCTGCTGTAAACTGTTGATCAGGGATATGAATAACTAGGTTTCACATGTTTCACACAAACATCATATCTGAAATAAGACCAAAACGATGAAAGACTAAAAAAACAGGATACTAATGTGCATGTAAACACACTCAGCCTTTTGCTGATAGCATGTGGTATAATGGGTCAGTTCACCCACATTTCCAAAAAAACATATTTTCTTATTTACCCCGTTGCTATCTAGACATGCAAATAGTTTTGGTTTTATGTGCTGAGGTTTTGAGATATGTCTTTGGTGCTGCAACCCCAAAACAATGAGGTGATTGGAATTTTGTTTGTGCTGTTGAAAACATTACAAAAATTGTAATTTAATATCACAACTGCAGCGTGTCTTCCAAAAAACAATTTCCCCATTAGTAAGGATAATAATAATACATTTTACTACTATAGCATATAAAAACAAGGTGATCTTGAGAAGAAACACAGTTTCTTCTCAAGAATCCAAAAGGATAAAGGATTGTGCTCAGTGGGTAAATCTTGGAAATGCACTCAACAAACAAACATGAGTTCATGGTTTTGTTTACCTGTATTTTCTGTTTCTGATTTGCTGTTTTTTGTGAGTTTTAGTGAAGTACTCTTTGTATGACACTAATTATCTCACACCTGTTGTAACAATTATCCATTCAGCACATGTCCCAGAGTGAATGCATTAAAAGGTCAGGCTCAGGCGTTGTTTCCTGATTTGAACCCTGATGAAGACCTGCCATGGTCAAAGCTGATTGTGTTTTTCTAACTGTTTCATGAACAAGTGATGTAACCAGTCAAGGATTTTTTTTTTTTAGCAATCGTCCACACCACACTTGCACCTCTGTGTGCAAGTGCCTTAAATGTGATCCTTTGCACATGTTTGAAGAAACAAAATTAACTGCAGTGATCCCAAGTTATTCTATGTCCAGGAGTCCAAACTGAAAAGCTGATGCATTTTTGAGGAAATTCTGAAAAAATTGCCCTTGTGAAAATCCAGTTTAGCAATGATCCTGTTTCCGTATGGAGGTGTGTCACACACACAAAATTCCCTCTAAATTTACTGTGTTGTTGTGGCCACAGAAATTTCAAAGACAAATATCTTAAAAGTTGGGCCTACAAAACCAAAACTATGAACTTGGCTGTAGATTTGAGTGAACTAACCCTTTAACATAAAGTAATTCAGAGCATGAGTATAATCAAAATTGAAGCAGAGGAGGAGAGCTGTGACAGGTTGGGAGAGACTGAAGGACGCAAAAGCAGAGTTGGTATAATCAGTCCTGGGGCATAAACGTAATGGATTGCAATCTCCTGTTTCCTTCTATTAACTATAATCAGCAATCAACCTACACTGTGATTCAAGATGTTATAAAAACACATTTCAGAACAGAATCTTTAATATTTTCCTATATTTTTTTTTTTTACTTTTACCCATCTTGAAATGGAATTAATTGACACTACACGAGAAAAAAAACAAATAGATAAAGATCTACATTCCTTTCTGCTCATTGGCCTAAAAATGGACTGAAGAAGAAATTAATGTCAACTTTAATTTCTGTTTTTAACTCATTAAAAATCTGGACCAGTCTATGGAATCTAAAACCTGAGGGTGGAGATAGAGGTGACCACGCACATGATGGAAAATCAGCTGCCACATTTTTAACTGCGTGATTAGATTGGTTTTGGCATAGCTTTCATAACACCACCCTGCGTCTATAGCTTTTTTAAAATTATTTCCTATAATGTAGGTGTTGGCGGAAGCACACAGAAAAGGTATTCCTCTGAAACCGTGCGAGCTGTGAAGTAATCACCCAAGTACGTCCTTGTTAGCCCTGAGCCCAGTTGACACTCGCTGGGCTTTTACCCAGGCTAAAAATATGTCTCTTTTTCTTTCATCTCTCCTCCCTTTCATTCTGCATGTGAGAGCTTTACTGGGTGCTGCTGGTCCGTGGCCTAACTGAGGCCTAAAGCACCCCTCCTGTAAAGTAGTGGGACGCCAAACATCCTCTGATTTACAGCTTGGAGCACACGCTATGCCTTTGCTCCTATGGGCTATAAAAGGCAAATGAGAGCGAGATGTCCAGATCCCACTTGCTATATTAACCTACATTCTTTCCAATAGAATAGAGTGGCTGTGTGAACTGACTATAACCACATGCTGAAAGGAGGCAAACCTTCCAGGCCCCAACAGAGAGCTCACGTGAAGGGCAGATGGAGGGTTGGGATAGTGGTCTGATAAAATCAGCTGCTGACCTGCTCTTGCCTACTGTGTATAGACCAGTCAATAACATTCCTTACCTTCTACACAACACTGGCTCCACAGCCTTGTCTGGCCTCAAATCATATTAAATATTTCCTCAGGTGTTTAAGGCAGGAACACCTGGGGACTTGAATAACAAAAAGTCAAAGGGAGAAGAAGCATGTTCAGGACCAAATACCAACAAGACTAAGAGGTCTACAGCCATGCTAGCAGTTCACAGCCCCATGGACTCATCTCATTTCTTGGGCCATGATATTTAGTCCCTGAAGGTACTGAAGCCACATTTCTGACTGGTGTTAGAATCCACAGAGTCACACCATGGCTAAAAATCAGGGGCCAGGGGGAAAACAATAGGAATCTAAAATGACACTAACATGAAAAAGAGAGAGGAGGTGTTTTTATCAGGTTCTTGTAACACTTTGAAGTACTGCACAGGGACCATTGTAAGCAGGCCCCTGTTGAAGATGCCGCCAGAACCCTCAACTGCCTTTACCCCACCCGTTCCTCTCAGGATTAGCTTTGCTATGATTTAGCGCTGTTTCTCACTGGCCTCTGGAATGCGACGGATGACGGATCTATTTTCCTACATTGTTTCACCTGCTCTAAATGGAACCACATGCTGCACAGGACCGCCTCTCCTTTGTCTGTAATTGGAAGCACATGCACAGCGAAGCCAAGAGTAAAGCTGAGCCGCCACGACCGACAAGCAGCCTCCACCCCCACCCTCTCCTGGGGCTGGGGGTGCCACATTTTGTTCGGGGCCAAGTGGGAGGCCACAGTGCAGAGGCTGAGAGCATTTATTGAACCAAATGACCTGGCGATACATGTCAAATTCAGTTCAATGGAACGACTGTATCGTTTGTCCTGTGAGTCTTTCAAGCCCTTGGACTTAAATTTGAGTGACAGTTGAGAGTCTGCTGAGGAAGGAGGCCTTGACATTGAGTCTGACATGCTTTGAGAACACAAGCAGTACTGTACTGTTCATTCGCCATGGTCTGTGATGTCTGGACAGGACAGGCCATGGTCGCAGGGCAGAAAGATCACCAGCTCTTACATCACTGCTTTGTACCAGAGCAAGATTGCGTAAGGGAGGGATGTATGATATTTATTAACCTCATCAGTCACGTTAATTTAACACGTCTGTCAATGATGTATGGGAGGAATCAGTCAGTGATATCCAGAGGGAGAGAAACTGAACTCTCTATAGTCAACAAAGTGCAAGGTTTGTTGGCAGGGCTGTAGCCAGGATTTTTTTTTTTTTTTAATAGAAATACTGAAGTTATGGGTCTAAGTCCTCCCCATTCCAAACTGATATGGCCAGACACCAAAAAGAATATCTTACTATTCTCCTTAATGTTTGGATTTTTAAAAATGGTATCAATTACAGTAACTGTTCAATCATACTTTCTGTCAATTTGATTTCCCAACATGAAGCTCTAAATGTTCTCTGCACATTTGTTTACCTAAAAATTATCAACTCTCAGAGTCCTCCTCCATTCAAAATATATTAACAGCTGTTTACTTACCAGTCTAGAAGAAATGTTCGGCATCAAACTTCTTTCCTTACTCGCCAAGAGCTGTCTCCAGTGGTGGAAAGTAAAGGCAATGTTTTACTTGTAGTTTATTCACTGCTTCTTTTCTACTGAAGGTAGCGTGCTAATGGGCTAGCCCCAGCCCAGTTGACCCATTTGCCCTGAAGAAGTTATGCTGTTCAGAGGATGTATTCTAACCTTTTGCATTGTAAACATATTGATGTCATGTACAGTGACAGGGAAAACTTACGAATGTTTTTTTTTTTTTTTGGGGGGGGGGGGGGGGGGGGCATCAGACACAATTTTTTTATTCCAAGCACTGTATTTTGTCTTTAAACAGGTCTGGAGGGGACCGTTAAAAATATATTACAGTACAATAAAAATACTTGAACTGATCTACCCACCAATGGTAAATGTATCCCCTGAGGTTCCTAAAGTTCCTTAATTTTGAGAAAAAAAGGACATGACCTTAGTTTCATTAATGGTAGCAATAGCCCTGCATGTTAGTGCTTCAGAAAAATGGTGAAATTGATCATCACTGAGGTAAACTGGCTTTACGTCCTCTTCTCTCTAGGCCAGACTGGAACATGAGACGAGAACGTAAGGCATGCAGATTTGAAATACCAATTAATGAAGTCAGTCAGGGGTAGGTATTTCTGTAAATATTTTTGTAAATCCACTTGGCAGCAAAGTCCTCCATTCCCCACTTTCTCAGCACAAGGCTAAAAGGCCAGATAAGTCTTTACTGGGAAAATTGGGCATGCACAACACCCATTTTCAGTCTCATTATTTTGAAAACCATAAAACGGTTGTCCTTGATTGAGCCTGACACCGGCTGTGTCATCAGGGCAAGCTCACGTGGGCCTCATCAGGGCAAGCTCATCAGGGCAAGCTCACATGTGCTTCTTAAGTGCCCTGATTATCATGGAAAAGCTGGCAAGGATTTTTTTCCACCAAAACAGTGATTAGCACCCTGTTACAGTTATTGGGCTAGATTAGCTACTCTGGCGCCAAAGATTAGTGCAACCCTCTGGCTTCACAAGTGAACTCAAGATGATTGTGAGAGCTGCTGGCTGACTTTAACTATTTTATCACCATGTAGACCCAATAGCAGTTGCAGAGGCCTTGAGGACGGGAGAAGGACATGCTTCTTTCTTCTCATGGATAACCAAGAGGGAGTGTAGATATCAACCAAACAGTGTTTGGGTGTCCTGGATCTTTTTTGCTGGCACCAGGGCTAAAGCTTGGACTGTGCTGCAGTGACATCTACTGGTGGTAAGTGAAGTTACAGGTACAATTTTATGAGAGTTGGTTGGTTTATTTTTCATTACATCAACACCACAATTTGGACATAAGACATAAATGCTTTTTGTCCAGCAGTGACAGCATGGACTATATTCAAGTGAATAAAGAAATCAATGAATGAAGAAAGTTAATGGGAAATGCTGTTTGAGAATATGTATGTCAACCTGTGTGGAAGAAGAAACGTGTATGTATCATATTGTTTTATCTAATTTGGTATACCATAGATGCAGTTTGATTGATAAGAGAAAACATTCCTTTATCAGGGCAAATATTTTTATAAGCAGTTACTTTCCCATGTTATTTGGTGCATGAATTATTTGAAATTTTGTACATAAATTCTAATTTCTGAAATTATGTAGACATGTATATAATATTATGATTGATCTCTGTCTTTTAGCTATGTTTGTGTGTTTTACTTGAAGATATCTTGCTGTGTGTTTTTGATGTTTTACTGAGAACCAGTGTCTTGTCCTGTGTGAGATGTGCTAAATGTTTGTCAGGACACTGAAATTAATCTAAATCACTGGACGAAATTTTAAGCATGTTGTGTGTTCATGCTGGAAAATCAGAAACTGAACAAAACATTGACTGTTTCTAATGTTTAGTTGTCACTGTTATACCAGAGATGCAGTTTGACATGCATCAGAGCAAGTTTTGAATCATTTCTTGTTGGAAGAAACAGTAAAGTTCACTGATTCAAAACAGAATATTATGAAAACTGGGATATTGTATCTCTGTCTATTGGTATGTTGTATATAATTAGCCATCAGAAAAGATTTAATTTTCTTATTTGTTTTCTATTTCCTTTCTTAACGTTTTAGCATACATTTGGATAAGTGCGCTAGGTTTGAGGTGAAGCAGAGACAACAACAACAACAGATTGGAGTAGATCAAACGAAAGGGGAAACGCCAATGTTGACTAAGGATTTCAGCTGGAGAAAGAGCAGCTGGGATGTTGTGGTGGGCCAGATGCTCATATGATCTGTTTAAGGACGTGCTCTCAATCACGTAGCTTTTACACTTCACTCACAGACAGATTTCTATCTGTGTCTGATCCAAAGAACACCACTCATGTTGACCTCACCGTGGACTGGAGTGTATGTTGTGGAGACCGCTGTTTGTTTTTTAAAGATCGATAGCAAGTCAGTGGCCTAGTTTGCACTGACTGAACATGCTGTTGAGTGGAATATCTCAACCTCTGATATTTGATTATATAACGAGTCAACTGATTATACAATATAGTTAAAATGGAAAGTTTGTATTGAACCATTCATGGCGAAAAAATAACGAGCCACTTTGGAAGTTAGTGTGTTAGATATACCCCCTCACAAAGATTTAAAGGGTTGGATCACCCAATTCGCAAAACATTTTCTCTCTCACCTTTAGCAGTATCAGGCCATCTAGAAAGTTTTAGTTTTATTTGTCCAGGTTTTGAGATTTCTCCGATTTCTGCAGAGTCAGCCCAACACACACACACACACACACACACACACACACACACATATATATATATATATATATACATAAGAGGCACACATAATTTTGGGGGACAATGTGTGTTTACGAATGCAAATAAAACAGTAAAACTTCTCTCATTAGCTCATTTTACAGACGTTACACGTATGGTATGCTATGTCTAGCACATGGCCAAACAGAACAGAACACTGAACAGAATACAAACCTTTTCCTAACATCAATGCCTTTTTGTAATTTGAATGAGCATATGTCCCGCATTGAGATGACATATGTATCATACAGAATAATGTAGGATTACCATATTGCTTTCACTCTAAGGGCTCATATAGAGTGGATATGGTGACATAAGTTCATTCCATACAGTTCTGTTCCTTGGTGACTTACTCGTGAAGCTCTGCTTTATCTTGCCAACCATGACATGAACAGCTTATATATTTTTTCAGTGCCCTTATTTACTGTACCTACTGCATAATGTGATCTGGGATCACCGGAGAAGCTCAAACTGCTGCTATAAGACAAGAGAGGGGAAGAGTTAACTCAACCTGCTCCTCCTTCCCTCTCCACCATGCACTCCCAACGCAGTCAATTACCGAGACAGAGCTGTAATTGATCATGTTGCAGGAGGGCTGCACAAAGGCCCTCGGTTCAATAATGACAAATGTTCTCCCCAGCAATCCTCACTTGATTTTGTCGAGCACTCTATCTATAACACCCACTAAGAACACATGTAATCCCTCAAGTTTCAGTCTTATTGATTACAAAAGGTGGATACATTTCAACAAAGACCGCAATCAATAACCACAGCTGTGCACAGACAATATAAAAGTCTTTAATTATAAATAATTGAATCAGATGATCATGGATGAGTTGCACAGAGTAAGTTTGTTTTTCCCCCTCCTCATATCAGCATCATTGATGAATTACGTGACTGAGTGTTTGAGAAGGAGCGTGTGGACATTTATGATGAGCAGGGAATGTGAACACTGAAGAGTCTGTGTGGATGAAAGACAGACAGGACATGTGTGAGATAGACAGAACTTGAAAAAAAAGTGATTTTCAGTGTGAAACATCACTGAACAACCCAATCACCTCAATCATTACCTCTTTAATCTCAACATCATACAGCAGTCAATAGAATAAAGAGACACTGGCAGCTTTTAACAACTACTCCAGGTCTTCTTCGGTGTGTTAGTAGGCATGTAAATAATTGAAACAATTCACAGCTGCATTGACGACAAGTGGTTTCTGTAATTTTCAGCATCAATGTGCCACAAAACCTGAAGGATCTTACATTTCCTTAAATCAAAGGAATAATTCTGAGAAATGTTCTTATTTGTGTGCTAGCCAAGAGTTAGATGAGAAGATTGATATCCTTCTTAGGTCTATACAGTATATATGATGGTAAAATCAGAAGCCAGTTAGCATAGCTTAGCATACAGACTGGGAACAGGAGGAAGCAGCTAGTCTAGGTCAGTCCAAGGTAAAAATTGCCTGCCAACACCTCTGAAGCTCACCAATTAACACACTGTATCTGTTTTTTTAAACTGTACAAAAAATGAAGTGTAAAACAGCAAGTTGCCAGGCAACCAGATTGTTGTATGATGTGTTAATTAGTGATTTCTAGATGTGTTGGCCAGTGGATTCTTTAATCTTTGGACAAAGTCAGGCCTCTGTTTCCAGTCTTTATGCCCTGCTAACCCAACCAGCTGCTAGTGTGAGAGTGGTATCAATATCCTTATCTAACTCTCAGTAAGAAAGCGAATAAATGCATTCACCCAAAATGTCAAACTGTTCCTTTAACAAAGTATCTCATGTCTCAAGCACATCACCAGCCTTATTACATTCAAACAACATGCTATGCTGCATAGCTTTTCAACTGTCCCACAATGTATCCCCCACAGCAGCATATCAATGTAGAGGACTTCACTTCAGCCTGTGTTATTCATCCACATTCTGCCCCCTTGTCCCTGTTAGACTAATTGAATAGGGCAAAGGCAACGACATTCATCATATACAGGAGGAACAAACATAAAGGGCAAAGCAGGGCTGATAAAAGAGGGAGAGACAGGCGGCATGACACGCTGTAAAAGCCAAAGGCCTCTGGTAGGGACTGATGCAGGAAAACTGAAGCAGCAGCAGGAGGAGATGTAGACATCAAGAAAAAAGGAGAGTAAAATATCATATCTCAAATCTGGTGTTGTGGTGCCGTCGGTGCACAAATGACACAGTTTATAAAGCAACTCTTTGTATCTGCAGTATATTCTACCTCTACCACAGGTGAACAGTGTAAATGCTGCAACAATGTGAGCTGACAAATGGCTTGCAATTAAAAGACACAACATGAATCCCTTAGTATCAGTGTGACGGGTAGCTTGGCAGCCAGTGGGCGTCATTCTTTATCCCCAAGAAAACAAACATAAACAGTAAACAGTAAGCTTGTGTTCAGACTTGGACACAAATGTCTAGTTTTATGCAGCTGGTCAGTCAAGGGAGTCGAGGCTACACACACAGACATATAAAGCGCTTTGTGTGGCGCAGAAAGAGCATCTCTTGAATCTCAAGTGTTTTAAGTTGGTCAATTTCCACCCTCTTCTAGGGTCCTGGTGAGTGGAGGATGTTATACATTCATTAGAGGAGAGAACTGTCAAGAGCCTGGCTGACAAATGACCTTGGCCCCTAATGCCCACCCAGCTGTAAAGTGTGTTTTTTGTTTTTGGTTTTTTAGGGGCTGGTGGGGGTTGATTGGTGATATTCTTCATATTGTCAACAAATCCCATTAAATATCCAAAACCAACAATGAATTGATCCTCCAAACACGTGTTGTCCATGTATCCAAAGCACGATTTTCCTCTGTGGCATAGACATACATTGTTAAAAACTCATTACTGAGCCACATTATTGCAGTGGGTAACATGTTTCCTCATTATGAAGAATGAACCTGGGTACTGCAGTTTATTATCAGTTCCATGTACATCATCCTGCTGCCATAATACTCACTAAAGTACCAAATGTATATTAATCCACAGCTGAAAATAGTCCCCAACAAATGCAACAAATACTGCTTGTTAAATAATGTTAGCTAGAAACTATGGTACTCAGCTGTTTTAGGAAATGATGTAGCCTATATATATATATATATATATATATATATATATATATATATATATATGATGAAGATTCATTCTTGACCTTTAAAGAAACAGCTTTTAAAACACTAAGTAATAAATCAAGAGATTTTTCTTAAAAACACTGTTTGTATTAGTGTTTTCGTGGGATTTGTTGATGTTAAGAAAAACAAAGAATAAAACCAGCCTCACTGATTAAAGATTACACACAGTAAAACAACATTCAATTAAGTTTGATACATAAATGTACAAAATAGTCTGTAATAAAATCAGTGCAGGTGTTACAAAGCAATGCAATAAAATGTAAGAAAAAAAGAGGGAGGGGAAAACCAATTTACCATAACTCCTTCTCCTCTTACAATGTTTCTTTTGTACACTTTTTTTTTGCAGATGAGCATAATTAAAAGACACATTTTTTTCCTGTTACACTTGAGATCACATTTATGTTGTAAGATATGAACAAACTGTGTGACAGTTCTGCCCCTGTAAATCTTGAGAAATATTATAAGAGCTGTGTGAATTACCCAGAAGCACTTGAACCAGAGCTCTTTGGGGAAAAAAACAACACGCTGCAGCAAGAGCATGAGAGCGAGGCAGACAGAGAGAGAGAGAGAAAGATCCTCTAAGTATCATGAGTCATATGCTGATGTTACATAATCAGTCTGGGGCACAAGTTGAGTGACAACAACAGGTACGACATAGTTGATGCACCCAGGTCATTTAGGGGCGTCTATTAAAACACCCTTGACTTGAACCCACTGCTGTTATTAGCATTTAGACCCGGAATTAAAATCAATGTCATTTTCAGACTATTCTGTTGCAGCAGAAGGTCCCTGATTGAAATCAAAGCTATTTTGAATAACACTGAGATGTTCTGCGATGCATTAACAGGAATGTGTTTGCTGCTTTCTGTGAAACTCTGATTTCTCTCTGTCTCTCTAACGCTGCATCTCTGCCACACAATGAATCATTGATGGCGTTTTAGAGAAATAACTGAGCAGTGATTATTATTGCAGAGGGCTATTGGGAATGTGTGTGAGTCCCAGGCAGTTAGTTAGTTGGCTGGGATCCCTGTCTCCTCCTGAGAAAGAAAGAGAACGTTCCAGTGCCATGACCGAAGAGCCAAGATGGCTGTCACAATGCCCACTGCCACCGCCCTCAGCTGCCAGTCCTAGGGTGGGTGCTTGTCTGCTTCGATGCCCATCTTTTTTTGCAAAGTGAAGGGTGATGATGATGGATGCAGTATGCAGACCTCCACAGTGCATCCCTGCGTCACTGTGCCTCCCATGACTCCATGAGGCAGCGTCCTCAGAGCCCTGGCAAGCTGTCCACATCATCGCTCAATGAAGAGTGTTGAAGCCTGAGACTTTAGCCAGTGTGTGGTGAGCCAGAATCAGGGCACTTACATGCTCTCTGCTTGTAATGTGAGTTTCTCTAGGTGAATGAATATGCAGGATCCTGTTGGGACAAAGGAAAAAAGTCATTCACTTTTATATGAATCTTTGCACCAGCTTCCGTTCACTTTAACAGAAAAAATACTGAGCAGGTGATGTAAAGAGCTGAACAAGCGGCCTTGTGTTTTTTTTTTTTCTTTGAGTACCTGTGTTGTGTTCCTTTCAGTAGCTGCTAGTCTGCAAGAAGAAGGAAAAACAGAATCAGTGCCCAGATATTTATAGGAACAATTATTTGACAAATTTCTACTAATTGTATTTCTGTCTCCATGTGAAGACTGCGCTCAAAAACACCCACACACTCTTCCCAGCAGTGTGAATTGAGAGACCTCAGTGGAAAAAAAAGAGTCAATACTTGTGTCAGAGGATAGAAAAGCAAATCAATTCATTATTATATTTAACCTCGATGAGCACAAGGACAAACATGACAAGAAGAGAGCTTTTAAGAGCATGACATACAACAGCAAAGTAGTTTGCTAATTGTAACTTCTTAACACAGGTCACATATTTCTCTGTTAGGAAGGCAGGTTACATAAAAGAATTAAGTCAGTGCCACGCTACACTGCATTTGTTCACTTAGAGAATGAATAAGACTGTTGTGGAATCAGTGAACGTGCAACACTACAAACTGAATACATGAATGGGCTGTTGTAAAGCACATATTGATGTAAAAAAAAAAACCAAAACACTATACTTCTCTTGACACAACAGAGCTGCAATAGTAAAAGGAATGCTTCTCATTAATATTCAATAAAAATAAAGGTCAGAGAAAAAGCAAAGATGCTGCAGGCGACATGTGGTTTCATGGGATGGTGGCTCAACCACCAGGGATTATTTCTCTCTGTGCCCTGAGCTGCTACAAGATGTTCATCACTGTAAGAAGTACCATCTTAATATAGTCTACAGTTTACCACAACAGCAAAGTCCATTGTTTTCATGTGTAAAGACTCTCAGTTAACAGAACACAGGATTTACAGTGTTAGAGATGCATTACCTTTACGTGTGGACTTGGACTGACTACCGGCCACAGTGGTCAGGTCTGCTGGTAGACCTACATATACGCCACCATAGTTCCTGAGAGGAGAGGAGAGGAGAGGAGAGAGGAGAGGAGAGGCAGTGCATTTACTGTTTACATCTTTCCTGCTGTCTTTGGAAGATATCACACCTTTGTTTCTAATTATGTCAGGCCTTGTGTGATGTTGATAATTAGATGTGCCAGGAATTTTTTATCTTCGAGTTTTTCATCTTGTTTTCAACAGTCCTGACATTAAAATGATTGGAAATAAGCATTATAATTACACAGTCAATGTATGTAATGTAATCTCTGTGGATAAAGGAGAATTGTGGCTATAATTTATGGACAAAACAAATTACTTTAACTACCCTTGCCACAATGCATAAGCCACGTTAACACTGAGCTTGAGTAAGTGTTTTTCTATGCAGTATGCTTTTCCTACTGTGATGATGATGTAATATGCTCCAATGGAAAACTAAAATAAATGCAGACAAGAATTTGGAGAAAATTATCAAAATACCTTCTTTTCTCATCTTCTGCCGAGGGATCGTCTGTCCTGAGTAAGAGAAGAAGCACAGGTCAGGTCAGCTCTAAGGAGGATGGAGATAAAACTTCACAAACAAAGCACCTCATCAGAGGCAGTAAATGCTAAACTGTGGAGTTCACATAGCTGCAAAACATTTGAGGTATGTTGCTAATTCCCCCTTAGAGTGATTTACCAATTTTCATCTCAGGTTTTGAACCAGACTATTGAACAACCCATGACAATGCAGTGACCTCAGTTTTTTGTCTTGTTTGTTAGTTTTTTATTCACTCTGTTACTGCACATTTCACTTTTAGGTTGTATTATTAACTTATCTTGTGTTTCACATAGTGGTAATCTCTCTCTCTATCTCTCTCTCTCTCTCTCTCTTTCTCTCTCTCTGTGTGTGTGTGTGTGTGTGTGTAATATTTTGCTGTGTAAGTCAGTCTTAGGAAGCTGTGATTAGCCTCAGTGAGTCAGTAGTGTACTGCTGTCAGCTCTCACGGGTCCTGTGCTGGCTGCTCAGATGGTTATCAAGGGGCACACACAGACATACATGTAGAGAGCACACGCACACACACATACTCTCTCTCTCTCTCTCTCTCTCTCTCTCTCTCTCTCTCACTCACTGATTCCAGGAAATGATTTGGAAATGCTGCTCCTCCCTAGGACAATCTGTCCTCTGAATGATACTTCACAGAAAAATGTGGTCTGAAGTTTTTCTAAAACAAGAAGAAACCACCTGTTTAACCAAAAGTGTGGTTTAACAGAGGAGGAGCCAGTAGGAACTTGGCTACATAGTCAAATATCAATTTATTTCTTTTTTTCAGTATTGATGGTAGATTTCTAAAGCAGGGATGAAAACACCTCACAGTAAATTTTAATTTTTACAGCATTTTTCAAACTATGGATCTTAAGAAGACTTCATTCTACCAACATACAGCATCTAAACAGCACACATTTAATCACACACACACAAAAAAATTCCATCAATATGCATTTATTAACAGGATAATAGAGTCATGTTATTGTTGTTTACAACCATCAATGATGTGAAAAACTATTAAACAGCTAATAAATAACAAAGATTTTGTTATTTACTAGCTATTATTTATTAGTTGTGTTTTAGTGTGTACCTATAATAAAATATGTGTCAGTCAACGTTAAAGTAATAACAGTTTCCAGCCCTGATTTTTTTTTCAACACAGATTGTTTCTTTTCATGAAAAGCAATTTAATTCTTTTGATTACACGTTTTTTGTGCTTCACCATTAAGTGCTTTCTAAAATGTAATTTTTACAGTTGTATAATTTCAATTCATTCAGTGTAGAGAAATGTCTGTCATAAACAGATATATACTACAATAATACAGGTTGTGTGTGCATATATTAAGGCCTGTTGTGTGATGTCAATATATGCAGCCTGGAGGTCACAGATGATGAGTTTCATGAATATTTCAAGTCAGTAGAAAATGGCTGATGTACTTACACATCTTTGGAGGCTTCTGCTGGCCCTGAAAACAGATGAAAAGACAAGATTTAATTCATCCTCATGTGTGTGTTACCTCACTAATAATTAATCCCTGTGTGTTTACAATTCATGGACCACACAGCTGTTTCTTTCCATACAGCTGCATCAAGACCAAGACCAGTTACAAATGTGTCGAGACATAATTGACACTGTTTTCTTACAAGACTTAAATAGACAGATGAACAAACCACAGACATATATGTAAACACAAATAAAGACTACCAACCACCACTATATAATACATCTCACTTCAACATAGCCCTTATCTAACAGCTCTCTGCCTACCATTTAAAAAACCATGTTGAAGAAATCAATTAGTTGAACAGCTATCACTTAAGATAATGCTCCTTTAATTCCTCAGGGTGACAAAAGGAAGGGTGTGGACCCTTGGCTGGCAGTGATTTAGAAGGGTGTCAAGGTGACAACACTGGAGAGCACTCTATCAGACCACCTAGTAGATTTCCACTGACGCCTCTTGGCCCCAATCAGGGCAGTTGGGAAAGGGATATGTGAGGCTTTGGCAAATATCAAATGTACAATATTTGGTGACACTGAATTTACACCAACCAAAAATGACAAAACCTGAATGCATTTCATTAATTTTACCTACAATATCAACACATGGCAACTAAAGCATGATGCTTTCATTGTTACGTTTAGACACTCACAGCTTAAGTTTAGGGAAGATCGTGGTCCTGGTTTAACTTAAAAATTCAACACTAAATTAAAGGCTGAGACACATAATTACTGTATTAGCTAATATTTAACTGAAACCACATCTTTTTCCAAACCTTCACCAAAGTGCTTTTGTTGAATAAATCTATGCAAACCCCCAGTCTCAGATGTCAAAGTCTAGCACTTTGTACTTCTATAACACCTTACATTAACAGCACGAATAGAACATCCTGTAGTGAAAAACACTGCCACTGAACATAATGACATTACAACAATGTAGCAGCCTACACCCTGCAGTGACTTGGATACAAAATTCATATGTATAGATTTATAGAAATTGTTTGACATTTTAGGAAATATGTTAATTAGCTTTCTGGCAGAGAGTTAAATCAGAAGATGAATGCCACGCTCATGTCTGCCTGTTCCCCTTAACAGTATTTATGCTTTTAAGGTAGAAGATAGCAAATAACAGTTTAAGGGTGTTTTACATGGAATGAACAAATGTCAAATGAATGAACAAAAGATTTATACTTCAGTGTAATGTTTTCGGGCTATTGCCACTTTCCCCCCAAGTCAGTCTGAGTGCTTAAATTTATAGTATATCCACTAATAGTTTGAGTACATAGGCTATTTATACTCTCTAATCAATTGACTTTTTAAGTTATCCCAGCTTGCCTCTGAAGGGTAACAGAGGACATGTTGTAATCAAATATAAAGCATACAGTGTAAAATGCCTCGATTCCAAATGACACCCATTGTGTTCATCCTGATGCTGTTTGACTCTTTTATGGCTGACAGCAGCTCATTCTTTGCTGAACCACAGGCAGTCCACTGAGCTTGATTTGAATTGAAATGAGATCATATTAGATTCAGCAGGAAGATAATGTAACTTCCGTCTTCAATGTACAGTATCACACTGACAACAGCGGGGGAACAAAAGCCTCATTTCTGCCCTTCAATTGGTTTTTCATGCCATACCTCATTGTGTAAGTGGAGAAAAGTACCTTGAAAAGATCTCTACAAGAATAATGTGAAATTGTAGAAAACTGGAGAATCTACATTACACAGAAATACAGTGAATTTCATCCTTGTAAAAGGAATGGAGGGCTTTTTTTCACGGTAAATGTTTGAGTGCTGATATGACACAGGGGCCATTCAGTAGCCTGACAAAAGCTCATTCATATCCAAGGGTGCACATCTGGGTGCATAAGACTAAGGATGAGCAATGTGATGTAGAGTGCACTGAGGAGGTCACAAGAGTTTGGTCAGACCACATCTTGAAACTGGAACATTCTTGTAAGACTCGACTTTAAAGCTTACTGAGTGACTTTGGTTGTGGTTATGATTTGGGCACTGCCTAGAAGCACAAAACTCGAAATAAATACTAACACTTTCCTTTAAGCCTCCCATAAGGGGTTTATAATACACTGTAATGTACTTGTAAGCACATGTAAGGACAAATTGCAGTATCTGACTTTCCTATGGAGACATATATATTATTACTTTTTTTTTTTTTTAACAAAATTATCATTCATTATCCCTTTATGCACTGGTCTCCACTCATGGGAGCCCACAGGGGGAGTTAAAGTTGGCAACATATAGATTAATTAAAAATGCTTACAACTACATCATAATGTGGGGTGGGGGTACATTTTATACTGTACACCACCCTCCACTCAGATGCTCAGAGGAGGAGTCATAGTAATAATTAAAACTTACCACTACATGAGAGTGTGTTAAAACCTAAAACAAATGTATTCAAGGTTTATATTCTGCTCATAAATGCAAAATAGAGTGGATTAAAGTAAATTAACATAAAACTACACATTTGTAGTGATGGAATTATACATCCCAGGTTAAAATAACATAACGTGAGCAAGAGTTGCTTCTATCATAATTCTAAAGAAAATAATGGTACGAGAAACAGTATCCGTTGACTGTGGCCTGGTGTTGGCTGGCATGGACAAATGGAAGCAGCCACTGGTCCACATTTGTCAAATTGACAGGATGTCACATGTCCTTGACATTGTACTGAATGCTGACCTCTAAGAAGGAGCAGAAATAAACACAGCTGCTGGCCTTCATAGACAAACAAGCTGCACTTGCAAACAAACTCAGAGATCTACTTAAATGTTGTTTGCAGACAGTGTAACCTCAAAGTAAATCAAATTTAAAGCGAAAGGCAACACTGAGTTGTGTTTCCCAGCAGCTGTCTGTGGCTCTGTTAACATGGCTGGTAAGCACTGATTAGGTACTTGCAAGCACACACACACACACACACATTTACACAAGCACAAACACACACTATACTGCTTTAATGGGCAGTGGTGGTGAGGTAATCCTGCAGATACTTCAATCTAATTATTACCTCAATTTGACTATGGTGCACAGAGACGCTCAGTATAATTTAAAACAGCTATTTTATCAGCCTAAATCAACTGAGTGATATGTTATTTGAGGACAAGCCACAATTAGGCAGGATTATCTGGACAAGCGTTAGTAAAACCATGTGATAAAGTATTTTCTCCATTCAGATGTGTCCTCCAGGCTTTATGAATGAAACCTGGCCATTGATGGAGTTATTTCACAGCTGCCTGTTTACAGGCACAATCAGCACCAGTCAAGAAGGGAGACAAAAACGGGTGAATGTAAGTGAAACTGCTTGTCTTTCATCTTAAAAATCCATGGAAACCAGTACAAACACACCAAGAGAGGGAGAGACACGCATAAACGTAAAAAAACAGGCACGACCTATGGAGGATTTGCTTTTGTATCAGTGAAGATGTTAACGTTGTAATTACAGTATAAGTGTCATTATCATTATCAAAGCAGTACATTCCTTGGGGTACTCTGCTGTCTTGTACTAGAATATGGGAGACCCTTCATGATCAACCCACCACACGTAGCTTCAGAAGACCACCACACGCGTAAACATGCACATACACAGACATGCACACACTACAGAGTGGCAGCCAATATGCTGCACGGTGTTAAACATATGTGGAAAAAAAAAATTACAAAAAATTACATTTTGAGACACAAACAAACATGATGATATCTATTTATTTATGAATGAAATCAAGACCGTGAGATCCCACACCCCCAGTACACACACACACATGGACATATATTGAATGCAAGGGTAACCCTGACACACTTCATTTACATTCAAAACACCTTCTCCCCTTGGTGCAGATACAGTTGACAACTCTCTCCTTCACACTCTCACCCATTATCTCTCTCTCTCTCTCACACACACACACACACACACACACACACACACATACATGTATGTACATAGATGCCTGAAACACTCACCCCCTCCTGAGGTGCTGGTGGCTGAGGAATTGCCACAACCCATTTTGCATCGATGCAGCCACCGTCCAAGCAGAGCAGAGAGACGCTTAACAAGAAGAGGGAGAAGGAGGAAGGGCGAGAGCTCCAAAACACATTGGGAGAGGGGGAGAAAGTGAGGAAGAGAGAGACGAAAGAAAGACAGAAAGAAAGAAAGAGAGGGAAGGTCAAAGGAATGTCTCACAGAGATCTCCTTTGGTAGTGTCTCCCTCCCCTCTCTTCAGTCTTGTGTCTATCCTCTCTGCAATGCAATGGAGAGCTGAGAGTGAAGTGAAAGCATGGAGAGAGAGGCTTTTATACACACACACACACACACACACACACACTGAGATAGAGAATGAGACAGAGAGAGAGAGAGAGAGATGCTATGCCCTCACATGATTTGCTCTTTTCCTCCACCCTGACATGGTTGCCCGGGAAACCGGGGGAAAGGAGGCGGAGGGTGAGGTGAGACTCAACCAATAGGGAGCTTCCTTTTTATATAAAGGTGGAAAAAATGAATTGCATTTAAGTGGCATCAATATATCAGTCTCTGTGTGTGACATTCTGTAAAATCCCCAACTTGTCTTTGTGTGGTAAAACATAGAAAACCTTTATTCATGCTTTTTCTATGGGTGGGACTCAAAAACACACATACACATAAAGCATTTGTTTAAGCTCTTGAGAATCAATGGCGAAAAGCTGGAAAAGCCTTGAGCAGTTTTTCCATGAGACCGCAAAGGTCACGCTTAGGTCAGTTTATAGCCCCCAATAAATCTCAATACATGTACTCTGACAAGAGTAGTGTAGTCATGTGAGTGGAGTTTAAATAACAGGATGCATTGCATTAGCACACTCCACCAGCGAAACTAATTCTCACATTCAGTCAGTGGTGTTATCCTATGATGTTAAGAAGTCTGTGTGGCTGAGAGTCAAGATTTTTAAAATTCTAATGAGAAGTTTCCACTGAAAAATGCTGAGTTTCTGAAAAAGCCTGCAAACAAAAATGACAGAGTTCCTCCGTAACATTTTATTTTATTTATTTATTTTTTTGTGCTAGACAGGCTAATCATGGTTTCTATACAGGCTCTCATAAGTTCAAGTTGCTGTTTGCCAGTATATTAAACTGGTGCTGTCATGAAATCCTGGAATGTCTCATATGCTCAGATGTAGAGGTGCAGGATGAATATATTTTATACAGAAAAGTTTTCCACAGACATGTGAGATGAGAGAAGGTTCAATCCACCTTAAAGGAATAGTTTGACGTTTTTGAGAAATACAATTAGTTATATTACAAGAAGATAGATGCCACTCTTATCTATCTGTTAAATATAAGGCTACAGCCACCAGCTGCTTAGCTTAGCTTAGCACAAAGACTACCTATCCACACCTTTATGCACACTAATTAATATGTTATATCATAAATCTTTATCTTTGTTTAATCTGTGCAAAAAAATAAAAATAAAATAAGAGTGACAAGAACAATTCGCCATTTTATGGAAGGCTGTGTGGTAGTTTCCAGTCTTTATGCTAAGCTAAGCCAACTGTCAGCTGGCTGTAGCTTCACACTTACTGTACAGATAAGTGAGTTGCATTGATTTCTTTCATCTAACACTGCATCTGGAAGCATATTTTTAAAAAATGCCTAAATGTTGCTTAAAATGTACAAAGTATGGAAGTTTCTGACAATTTAGGCATAAAGTTATTTTGAGCGAGAAACATTTGTGATCCAGAGGATGAATCCACTGTAGTATTCCCCTGACTGTCCACCACATGGTTCATATTTGTGTTGTGTTGTTGTGAAATGTCCCAGCAACTACTGGATGGATTGGCATGACATTTGGCACACACATTCTCCATCTGGATTAATTATAATAACTTTGGTGACCAAATAGCTTAATTTACGACATGATTCCATCAGCTGTGCTTAGTGTTTAGTTTTTACTAGCAAATGTTAGCATATTAAAATGCTAAACTAAGATGTTGAATGTGGTGAAGACTATACCCTCTAAACATTAGCATGCTACAGCCTCAGAGCTGCTAATGAGGCCGTAGACTCTTAGTCCTTTAATATTGCCCAGTATAACATGTTTTGTTGTAAAAGAACATTTTTCCCACATATAGTGCTTCTACTCTGATGGTATAATGGTAGGTGAACAATAACAGACTTGTATGAAAGGGTAATTTAATGTACTGCCCCGGTCAGGAGCATTTGCTCTCCAGAAAAAACAACTCTATTCTACTTTCTCCAGAGAGTGTGTCTCCTTGGTCAGCTGAATCACTGCTTTGTTTAATCCAGGTTAGTTCCACTGACATTAAGCATGTCTTTTTATAGGCCAGACTTAGCAGAGCCAGCAAACAAAATTAATTATCAAAGTCAGGACTGAAATGCCTTGTCTGATTTAGAGCCACAACTTAACCAATTAAAAAACACAAGTCCACTAGGGAGGGAAGAATGTGCTCCTCCTGCTCGGGCTGATGAGGAAGCACTGCATGTCACAGCTTGCCTACATTATCGAGACACCACACAACAAGACATGACCATCTTAACAACTCATTTATACTATATTTTGGAGACCTAAGATGTCTTAGGCCAAGATGAAAGAGAGAAAGAGAAAGGTAGAGAGAGACTATTTCCGGTTTACATATTGTGTTTCATCTGATTTTGAGGATTTTCAAGGATTTCTTTAAGTGACTTTATCCCGCAATTAACTTATCTTGGTAATAAAAAAGTTGCCGTAGGTCATTTCCAAAACCAGAAGATAACTTCACAGTACGCAATGTCAACAGACGATTTTACCCTAGTCTTTACACCCAAACCTATCAATATCAGTATGAAATCACAGTTATACATTGTAATTTGGATCAGTCGAAGTAAAACAAAGAGTTAAATTTATGTTCTTTTCTAGATTGGACATAATCTCAAATCAAGACCAAACTCCCAAATAGCTGAAGCAGCAGTTGACTGTAAATATTCTTTAATACGTTGTCATTTATTGATGAGACTGGAGGACATGCCAACTAAACACTGGAATTAATTGAGTTATATATCAACATCTGTGCATGATATTTCTGTTTTTCTGCAGATTTTCCGTTTTGTTTCATTATAGTCAACATTTTGGGTTTGTTTGATGTAACCCAATTTACACCCACCACCACAGCATGGTGGTGGGTGTAAATTAGATCAGATTACATGAAAATAAAAGAGAAAGCATGACATTAATGAATGTGGTATCTGACATTTGGAGAACACAACAGCATGGTAACAACTCAGTTTATCATCCATGATGGGATCAGTGACGGAAGGAACTTCGTTTTTCCGAATGTGTGCAGCCTCTGCAAGAAGGGTGAGGTAATTAGAGAGCAGCTCCAACAATACTTAGCACATCTCATGCTCTGCCTATAATTTGCCTATAATAAAATAGATGTGATTTTAATAGGCATACAGAATTACTCAAACATATTCAATACTGTATATCCATAACTTTTTCTAAAAATAATTTCCAGATCAGAATGTTGCTTTATGACAAACATTTTAATGGTCATATCTACAGAGGAACCCAGAGGTCTGCAGGTACTGATGAATCTAAATATCATAATTTTGATGTACCAAGTGGAGATAGATAAATTGCATCAAAATAGGCACATGCTGTGCTAAAATTATCAAGTCGATTAATCAGCTGTCAGAGAGTTAATGGCTAAGTCTGACGATTTGCTGCTTCCCTCTGTTATCATTGTAAATTGAATAACTTTGGGACTATCTGGACTGAAATTAAACAATTGTCATTTAATAGACTAATTCATTCATTCATTCATTGGAAAAATAACTGATGATAGTCACAGCCTTAATGTATTTAGTCTACAGAGGCTACAAAATACAATTGAGCCTATATGGTCATTACATCATTGAGATCCAATCAGAACTTTTTAGGATGAATCAGAATTTTATATTGTAACCCATAAATGCCTCCATATTTTATTATGGCAATTACTTTGAAAAGATGTCATTTTACGATTCATGAGATAAAGTTTCAGACACATCTCTACAGTTCAAATCATTATAATAATTTCACTTTACTTAAGTATTCTCATTTGATGCTAATTTGTACTTTTCTGTAGGAAATATTGTGGTCTTAATCTATTACATTTATTTGATTTGATATTATAAAACAAAACATAAGATCTGCGTATAAATATAGTGTATTGCTTAAAGATGATGAATTACTATTTAAAATTTTGTGATAAAAAAATAAAAATATATAAATGGATGGGCCCAATCTGGATCCATATGGAGTAATTTCACTTTGGATAATTTAAGGATATTTCACCAAATAATATTTCTGTGCTTTAAGAAAGATCACGAATGCAAACTTTTACTTGAGATTGAGTTTTTTTTTTGTTTTTTTTTTTACATTGTTTCACCACTGTTGAAAAAGATCAATTTGGTCAACCAAAAACTTAAGGTGTTTCAAACAGTATGAATGTTTTATGTGGCCTGATGATGTGAAATGACTCATTTTTTTGTATGAACAGTCACTCTTATTGGCGAGTATCTTATTTTGAAATTAAATTCTGCAATTCTTTTTGTGGCCACATTGTGTCACTGTTGATACTAAAATGGTAAACGTTACCTCTACTTTGGTAATCTAGCGCCAGCTGACCGTGTATTTGCCAGAAAACAGAACACATCTCCAGAAAAGAAACAAAATAAATATAAAAATCACACAAATATCTACTTTAGATGTTAAACCGTGGCTTTTTTTCACTGGTCGCTAGTTGTCCGTAGCGGTTGTGGATGAGATCAGACTGGGCCCGCCTCCAACCACTACGTGTTCCTCTCGTTCGCGCAGAGATCCCTGGGAAACCGAGTCCACGCTCTAAATAATTCAAGCCCCCATTCCCTTCTCCTCCAACGCTAACAAGATGCCGGCCGTACATCACAAACTGCTCCTGGAGGAGGCTTTGCAGGACAGTCCTCAGGTAGGCCTGTGAGGGTTTAATCACGTTTCAAGACTCGGCTGTCACACGAAAGGCGTTTCTAGCGCTGAAGTTAGCTTACTAACCCAGGCAGTATCCTGTTCCCGTTGTCGGCTGTTTCCACTGGTCGATGACAGCTCTCAATTGACACATTGTTATGGGAATGTAATCCTCTTTCAGAAGTAGCTACGCTTTCCTGCTGTAAACCATGCTCTAGTTTAAACAGCATGTCATAATTATTGGCGTTTGGGTGTCTCTATTGCTTTTACACAACTACCGCCCGTCACAGGGCTTTCCCCTCTCCTATCAGAGAGGTTATACTGATATTCATCCAAACTCATACCAGTATGGAAGATGCCACGATCATATAACTCAACCGGGACACACCTGCAACCTTTTCTTATTTTCCAGTGTCGTGTGAAGTCAGATTTTAGGACTATAGTCAAACTGGGCCTGATTCACATGATGTGATGTGGGAGGGGTTTCCATTATCGGACTCCCCTGGAATTAGTCAATAGCCTGCAACAGGGTAGTGGATACCATATATTGTTTGATGCTTACAGGTCTGAAATGTAGCTTGAAAGTTGCTCACTAGGCCTCATGCATGGATATCAGTGATGGTGAAGTGAAATACAGGACAGCCTTTGCTATTGTGTACATTTAATGTAGCCTGTGGTTTCTGTTGTCTGTTACATCACCCTAAACCAGACTGACCTCCTTGATGGTTCTGCTTAAGTGCAGCCCATGCTGGAGGCCGATTCCTCTCTTGACTTTCTTGTCCCTCAAAATATTGGCTCTTGTAAAAAGAAATTGGCCTGGTGCTGTCCTGCAGTAAAATGTTTGTTCATATTCCAGATGATTTTTCTTTTAGTGTCTCAGTATAAAATGACTGTCATTCCTTCTGTAGTGAAAGTCAACTGGAGTGAAGTGTAAACAGACTTTAGCCAGTGGGTGTGTACCTCTCTGCCCAGCCTTGCTGCACCTGTTTATGGAAAGAGAAACCCACACCCAGACAGGATTTTCTCAAGTTTGCATAGCCAGTGTGCAGTAAAATCATTATTCCTTTTAGTATCACTTCAAAACTGCACTTCAGTGCTGCGGCTACCTGCATTTCTCTCCTTGTGTCTTATGTCTGCTTTCAGCCTCCAGCAATGCTCATATAAATTCTCTTTTATGAGTTACAGGTTACAGCCAAACCTTGTTCAAAATGTTTCTGTTTGTTTTTAATGTAGTACCATGTGGGTGTAGTGTGTAGTATACTGTTGTCCAACAGATTGAGTAATAGGAACATTTACTGTAACAAACATGCCCAGCTCCATGTGCAACTAAAAGTTGTTTTAATTTTTGATTAATCTGCAGGTTATGATATTCATTATTAGATCATTAGATCAATAGATCAATCTTTTTAGCAATAAAATGTCAGAACACAGTGCTTGCTGCAATTTCCCACTGCCACGATTATGTAATTAGATTGTTTTTTTTGTCATTTGGCATTTTTACTAATTGTTTCAACTGTATTTACATTAATCTAACTATTGTCTCATCTGAACATATGTTACTCTTATTCATCAAATGTTTTCTCTTGCAGACTCGCTCCTTGCTCAGTGTGTTTGAGGAAGATTCTGGGATGCTTACAGACTACACCAACAAGCTGCTTCAGTCAATGCAGCGGGTGTTTGGAGCTCAGGTACTTAACACAAACACATTCTCACATTCTTTTAGGTGTGTGTGACTTTGAACAGGACTCATTTTATTTGCCTGACTGAAGTTGAATTTAGTTTGAACATTTACATAATTGAACTACAGTAGAGTAGAGTGTCATTTGGATTTTCACTGAACCAAAAATGGTGGTCTAGTCTCTCTGGAATTTTTGACCAGGCAAATGCCAAACTTGGATATTATACAATCTGTTTGCCACCTCACACATTAAGGAACTAAATATTATGTACTGAGAGTTGAGGAACCTTTGAGCTTGGAAGTTCGTTCTTGACCTTTGGGAAGGGTGTGTGTAACAAAATAATCTAAGTTCAAAGGTATAACAGGTAAGCTGAGGAACCTTTTGTGACTTAATTAAACTTAGAACAATTTTCTGTACAATTTCCTCTGTAAGTATGGTGTGCAGTAAGTAGTGGTGGGGTGTAGATAGGCTTGATCTAATTGTTTCTGTACATGGTGTCTCATTTAGCAACATTCTCAGTTATTGCAGTCACAATATATGCTTCATTTTTTTTCCTTAAAATGTACACAACTTATATAACACAACGTCAGACCTTTTCTGAACCAATAATAGTTCACTGGTAGAGCTGGCATTTGTATGACCCATCACTTTGTGCCTTTTTTCAAAGGGGTTTTCATTTGAACCCTGATTCACCTGCTGTCCCTTCACCTCCTATTATTGCCTCATGATATACAGAGTCTGAAAAGGGAATGACAAATGTAGAAGCTAGGGACAAATCCTGAGTAATCCAGCCTGCTAATTTAGCATTTTCCCTCAATCTGTTCCCCTACAGAGTGAGATGGGATTGGCCACAGAGCAGCTCTCACAGCAACTTCTGGAATATGAGAAGAAAGTAAGTATAGGTATCATGATTAAGGGTATAATTTCCACTCCCCCTCACTAATCAAAATCTTATTTTTTCTCCTCTTACTTTTATTGTGTCAGGTTGACTTTCTTACTGAAGTCTCTCTGAGCATTGTTCTCTGACTGTTCAGCCACTGTTCTTCAGATAAGGGAGGATAATAGTCGACAAAAATTACTGACATTCTTATCTGAGTTGCACTCAGTTATCACCATTGGCTCAAAGCAATGAGCTTAGTAAGCTACACCAAGTGGTGTAAGTTGAGTATTTTGTGGCCCACTTAATTGGTAAGGTTGTTGTAGCCATATACACTTGAAATGAATCCCTGCAGACACTACTCAGGGATGAAAAAAGGTTTTTTGCCTACACCCTTCACCAACATAACTTCATCCAACATGTATGCTAATAGCTAGTTTGGGTGAAATAATTCCATGTATGATTGCATCAAAAAACTAGATATGTAACCTATATTTTGAGCACTGTCAACATGGCTTATCAAGACACACCCATTATTATTATCATTTGCATATGAGCATTTTTCCTTGTGTGAGTTTGCATGTGTCTGCCTCACCTCACCTCTGAATGTATGTCTATGTGAAATCTCTGTGCATGAAAGAGCCTTGAAGTAGAGGTGCCTCTCTGTTGGTAATCTATCATGTGGCCTTGTTTTATGTAGCACACAAAAAATTGAAATAGAATAGTTGCTGAAGTCAACACAGCAGGTCTACTAAATCTTGCTGAAAAAGAAACATATGTGCATCAGTTGACTTTTGAAGCACATTCTGGATTGCAGAGTGGTTGTTGGATAGAAAAACAATCTGCACTGACCTGTAATGGATGCACTTTTTTAGTACTTTTAAACAAGGCCTAAAACTCAGCATCTTAGCATGGGGTTTATTTGCATCTTTGGACTTGTTCCATGAAAGTGATGTGCCAAGAATCCTGGCAGAACAGTGTATTTAAAAAAAACTTCTTAGCCTGTAGTACAGATGAGCTATATGCAACATTATGCGGTTTCATGGTGTAAACTTGTTTCCCTTCCTTTCTTCCTCTGTCTAGAATTTTGCCCTTGGAAAAGGTGATGAGGAGGTAATCACCACACTGCAGAGCTTCGCCAAAACTGTAGGGGAGGTGAGGCCGGCGGTATTGTTGTTTTATGTGTGTATATTTACGTGTGTGCACCCACAGCAGAAGAGAGGGATGATGAACTGCTCCACACTCAGTAGTTGGTTCTTTATCACGTAACAAAGGATATTGCACCTGCACTCTGCCAGCATGCTGGTGAAAATGACCTCAAAGAAAAGACCTAATCCCCCCTGACTGGAACTGATAGTATACTAACGTCAAGAGGTGGATATGATGTCTATCGCACCGGATGGATGGCAGCAGTAGGTGGATGGGTGGATAGATGGATAGATGAAAGAGGGGTGTGTAGGCTCAGGTATATAAACATAACAGATGGGCCTGTCACTTTGAGCCACAGGGGTCCACAAGCCTGCCCAGTCAACACTCAACGAGACTCAGGACACACACATCCACACACACATATGCTCAGAGGACACAGGTTGATCGTTTGTTTGACCTTTACCTCGTCATATACAGACGAGCTCATTTCGTAGTGAGAATTAGGCCTACTACTGCTCCTAATCCTGTGAACTTTAGCACTTGTGAAATAACTCAGATTAAAGTGGGTGTCAGCTTGTTAAAGTGTTGAGAGTGTAGCTTGTTGATAAGCATGAAGAATTATAGCGGGATTTGCTTGTGTGTGCGATATGTGGCCCTGCTACCAATATCAGAGTAAACAGGACAGTAAACTTTCCAGGAAATGCACTGTTCCACAATATGGGCTTTTTATGATGTAAGGGAGGCATTGTCTGCAGTTATGCACCCATTTCACCAAAAATGGTTTTCATTTTGCTGCAGGAGTAACTGGCAGCAAATGTCACTGTACATATTCAAATAAACTGTAATCCCTCAAGATGTTTGGCAAGGATGGATCATCTGTTTCTTCTGTTTGTGTCCTTGTGCAGCACTCAATATTTTTGTATAATCTGCTTTGTCTTGTCCAGCTGAACTCACTCCACTCTGAGCTAGCCAACCAGATGGCTGACAGCATGGTCTTCCCCTTGATCCAGTTCCGAGAGAAGGACCTCACAGGTAGGACCTCACGCACACTGGCATGCACATGTGCACAAAACTCATCCTCATTATATACTTCTGATATATTATTACAGAAAATACATTTGTAAATTTCATTGGCATATTAAAGTAAAGGGCTTATTTGTTTGAGTAGAAAAAGTAGAACAGAAAACAAATTTCAGACTAAAGCTACACATGACATTCATAACTTAATGACTCTAAAATATAGTGGATTCAGTAAAGCAATAGTGCATTTTTAAGATGGTAGTTCTGTTGTAGATATTGTAACAACATTTGCTAAACATTGAATTTTGCAGAGATAAGCACACTGAAGGAAATATTTGGCATCGCCACTGATGGTAAGTACTCACTTTTTCCACTCTCAGAAAACAATTACAGCCTGTAGTTACTATCTGATCCTCATGTCCCTTCTCTCCTCTCGTGCAGAACATGAGGCAGCTATGGTCAAGTACAGCCGATTGCCTAAGAAGAAGGAGAATGAGAAGGTAGTGTGACTGCGAGGTGCTCCCTCATCTTCACTAATGGAACTTTTTCTTTTATTGATCTAAAGCTGTAAAAAGGCCTTACACTGCAGTAGTTTTCTGGTAATGGAGTAGGAGTGTTTCATAAGCATTTGAAATATAAATAAATGGAATTAAACATTGCTCTGCTACCAGGCCTCACCGTCGTAGTAAGACTGTACACTCTGCACTATAATGGCTGCAAAGATAAGATCCCTCTGCTATGTGCCTCCATAGAATGTACTTGTGTTGTATATTTGTATATGTGTGAGAATAGCACCGTTTTTGCATATGTATAAGTTTGTGTGTACAGAGCTCGATAGCTGGTTTATGCCGGACATGTGCATGTACATATTTGCATGTATAACACTCTCCTGTCTGGACAGCTGAAGGCAGACTTGGTGAAGGGAGGTGGCTTACACCAGAAGGAAGCAGCACCAGGCCTCACTGCAGTATTACTGCGCTCTCAATGCCCTGCAGTATCGCAAGAGAGTTGCTATGCTTGAACCCATGTTAGGCTACACGCAGGCACAGGTACTGAGCAGCTGTTTGCCTACTAACTGGGCCAGACATCATTATCAGTTTGGTATTTAAAGAAGAGAAACAATTTAATCACTGGAACAGATTTAGTTTACAAAATCCACTTGTTGACATGCAAAATGTCCATGAAATATCAACTACTGGGGGGGAAAAAACAACATTTTCTCCATTTTTATCCATCCAAGATTTGTTGATCGACAGAATATTAATTACCAAGCTTTTTTTTTTTTTTTTTTTTAGAATTTTTTAGATTAATCATTTTTTAAAGAAAAAAAACTAGCATTCTCTTGCTTCAGCTTTCAAGTGTGAGGATTTAATGCTTTTTCATATATGATTGCAAGATAGATACTATGGGGTTTGGGACTGAGGGCCAAATAAAACACATTACATTACATTACAAGTGCAACTGTAAAAATCAAATCAAATATCAAATGAATGAGCCACTGTTATCTCTTGACTCTCAGATCAGCTTCTTCAAGAAAGGCATTGAGCTGGTGTCAAAGAAGATGGACAACTTTCTCTCCTCTGTGTCCAACATGACACAAAGGTAAACACTGTCTCATTCACAGTCATGTTCAAGCTACCACAAGCTATGGGTCATCACATAAGATGACTTTCAGTCTAATTTCTGAAAATCAGCTCAGATGGATTTTGTCTTTATTCAAACTTTTTTCCTGTCTAGTATCCAGGCCCAGCTGGACACGGAGGCGGAGGCCATGCGTGCGGCCCAGAGGGAGCTTCTGTCTGTGGAGGACACTGTCTACATGCCAGATAAGGACACTGAGCCTGTCAATCGCACACTTATCCAGAAGGCTGGCTACCTCAACATTAGGAAGTAAGATTAATTACACTCATTATGGCCCTATCTAAAAATCCAAGGACACTTCCTATTCATGTAGCGTTCACAGCTCATCAGCATGTTAAGGAGTGTCTTGGAAAAAAATTGAACAGCCTAGGAACAAGCTTTAAATCTGTCCTCATTTTACATATGTGACATTTCAGGCTTTGTTAGAAAATTCAGTCTGGTGCAATAGTTGGTGCGGTTGATACACAGCAGCTACAGTAGGTTTTGAATATCCAAATAACAAAACACAGCAGAGAAAATATTTGCTTCTCTTGCTGAAGTTTCTCAAAATACGCATGAACACAACAAACAATAAGTCTGTCCAGCAGACAAGGTGGGTCAGATAACATGTTGACAGTGTGCGCTGTCAGCTTATTGCAGAGTGGATATATGAGAAGGGAAACTTCCTTAATGGCTGCAGGGGGTAGAACTGCTGTGTAGCCTGCAATGTGATTTAGTGAAATGTCAGAGCTGTCAAACTCTGTCTCTCCCTCATATAAATCCAAAGTCTTTGACAAATGTCTGTGACACCAGAGAAAAGGTTTCCACAGAATGCCATTCTGTTTAATGACACACACTGCCAGCAGCCTCACATGCTTGTCAAATGTGGCTGAGTCCAGAGACATTTGCTATTTGGAACTGTTTCTCAATATTAAGGGTCTGAGTCACACACGGCAGCATGAGCAGTACACTGCGATATTAATCAAAGGAAATTATTTGGGAATATTTTCCAAACAGAACGTACGAGAAGGAGGTTTACAGATGAGCATTTCAGATGAGTCATACACATGTAGCTTTGCTCTGAAATAAGGTGACTCAGCATTGATTTGAATTGTAGTTTTTATAATAATTTATTTACATAAACCAAGGATAACAAGGATCAAATCCCAAATAGAAAGGGAATGAGGACAACTCAAGCATTTACATTTGAAAGAGAATTTTTGTTTATGTTAAATATTGAAATAAATAAAATAATGTGCAAAATATGCTCATAAAAATTCTATGATCAGAGAGTAAAGTTCTCAAGCAATATTACCATAAACAAGTGTGTACAGCTGTAGGAAGCATCAAAAGACAAGGCTGTTACTTTTCTACAAACTAACTGAATATTTTTCACCTCAGCTTTAGA